>NC_064226.1:8412625-8772000 GCF_023101765.2 Spodoptera frugiperda | reverse complement strand
GAGGGCTAGCAGTTTTTGATCATGGACTAAGACAGCATTAGTACCTACTTATTACGTGTAGGTATTCTGTTGGTATAAATTAAACAAGCGTCATTTTATCGCAAGTTGATCGTTACCTATAAATAAGTGGAAACTTCTTGTTGACACAAGAATCTACATAGACCTAGCCTCTCCATTCTTTCGTACAATAATACACTTCTATGTTAAATTTTCAACTTAATTTGTTTCTTATTTTTATATATTTATAAAAAAAAAACGTTGCCCGTCCCTAGGATTTGATCATGACCCCCAGACCAAAACAACAATTTGGAAAACACAAAGAGTTGTCCGTACGGGAATCGAACCCGATACACGGTACTCGGCAGACAGTTGCCCAGCCACTGCACCAACTGTGCAAAAGTATGTCTGAATTATACACAATAAAGTAAGAAATCATTTGTTGGTGGATCTACTTACAATAAACTAGTTTGATACAAAAGCGGCATGCGAAGGAAGTACATAATTTTCGACTTGGCAACCTCCAGAGTACCAGTCTCTTCATTCTGCACTGAAGGCGTTGTTCCATTGTGGCCATTGTTCACGGTGTGGCCATTTGCCTTCTCCTCCTTCTTTGGTTTTAATTTAAAGAATATTTGGAACAGAAGAAATGAGACTATTCCGATACCAGAAATGATGAGAGACACGCCCTGAAAAAGATAGAGAATCAAGTAATTAGTTAGGTATTTATTTATTTGCCCTAATAAAATATCCTAGACACTTTATGCTGATGCTCTTCATAATTTAGAGACAGGAAGGCGGGGATTAAAATAATTGAATACCTACCTATGTATCTACCTATATATTTGAGTAGACAGTCGTAGGTAGGTACCTAACTATAAATATGTATAAGTACAGAATATCTTTCTTAAATCTTAGGGGAATAATATCTAATTAATAGGTTTCACAGCGTGATTTTATGCTATGATCACATTAAGTAGTCATTTAACTTAATTTAAAGTGGCTATTGCACTTGCATGATAACTGCCATCATAAGTAGATAATGATTAGGTGATTACATCAAGCTAATGTCTGTCATTAAGGTGAGAGTATGTAATTAAAAGTTGGTATCATTTATAAGAATATAGATATTTTCTTGTGCCTTAGACCATATATGTGCTTTTAACCAATAGCAACGGAATGTGTAGGGTGCCAACAATGGGATTAAAACCATGGGTTTTTTGGGGTGATTAATTTTTTTAAGTTTTCGAAACTACGAATAGCCTAGTAGTTAGGCTATTCTGTAACTATCAATTCAAACTTTCGAAGTGAGATCGATTGCATTCTCACCCATCATTGGTCGAGATTATTCTCAAAAGCAATTACATAGCGGACCGCGATTGAGTGCATTTCTATCTTTCGAATTTAAAGTTACAGAATAGCCTGGCTGTTCAAAATAGACAAGTAAGTAGTTATGTACCTATCTATTAGGACTTACCCTGAATTTATAGTCATCCATTGGTCCAATAAAAGTGCTGTAGTTGCTTGCCCTCAGCACAACCCATGTTATTAGGTACACAGCCAAACTTGAGGTCACTGAAGCCATATATCTGAAACGAAACGTATATGCGTGTTAAATAGAAGAATTTAAAATGTTAATACTTATCAGTTCTTAAGTATAAAGTATTCTATTGCTTTTTTTTTCTATATCAAGTCCCCTATTCTGAGTATAGGACAACCTCCTCAAACCATTGCAACTCCTATAAGCCACGATCTACAGTAGATACATACCTACAACCACGAAAACACCGCAACACTAAAGTTCGGCGTGTCCCAACCCCAGTAGCGAAGAAGCACACTAGGACTAGGATATGGGATCGTAGTTGTATCCGAAAATTAATGTTACCTAACCTTTTAGGACATACTTAGTACCCGGGGTCCAGTTTCTATTCGTAAGAGGTTTTAAATAATTATGTCACATACCTGATGGAAGTTAAATCAGCGCGCACTTGAAGGTTGTCTGAAATAGCTGGTATCATCGCGAGATGGGATATCTGTACAACAGCCCATCCTATTTGGAAGACCACGATAAGCACGCCGTAGTAGACCGGCATCCACCAGTCCAGGTAGTCGGGATCCTCCGTCAACCAGCAGCCCCAACATCGTACGAAGAGTAGGGGAAATGTACACGTTACTAAGGCAGAACCTGAAATAGTATGAGAACAGTATGCGTATGAGTAACTACAATACTCACCTCTATACAGAGTCAAACAACTGATGTCAGTTCACTGCTGCTGCAGGACTATGGACTATAATTTACTATAATAAGGTACTATAAATAATATTAGTACTTTTACAAAAGGCTTGCTATACGTAGAGGACAGGTAGGTCATTCAATTCAATTCACTAGTCTGTAGGTTTGAGGTTGCTAAGCATAACTATCAAACAAATTACACTTTGGAATGAGCAAACAGCTTCACTTAGTGTCCGATCGAGCAACAGATATTTTCATGTTACTTAACTCTTTGACTTTCAAAAGTGACGACACATTTTCAGCTGTTAGAGAAAAATCTAATAAAGACTTTGCTCTTTGACAATGACAATGACGAGCACTTATCAAAAAACATACAACATTTTGATCAAGTCAGATACGCATTGTATGGATGTCGAACAATTGTCATCCTATATTTTATGGTACGCTACGAATAGAACTCATTTCCATACAAAGTTGTTACACAAAGAACAATGTGAACATTCATGTGATTTTGACGTTGCACCTAAAATCCTATGATTCGTGTTTGCTAAACAGACTCACGTCTGCCCACCAGGTGACAATGCGCACAAAAGATGTTTTGAAAGTCTATTATCAACTATGAGGGAGATAGAAGTATAAAATATTAGTAGAAAATCGATAATCCGTCAGTCAGTGAGTCAGCGATTAGCTTTGTAACTATTGCACATAGATAACATTACAAAACGTGAATGGTATTTTTTAAAATTCTATTTATATTAGTTCTCCACGGACTCTTGGTCCGTGCCATTGTCATAAATTCAAAAACGAATGAAACAAAATATGTCGAATCTTCGAAACTAATGGCATAAGGCACCAAAGGAGATAATTGTAATGATATTTCAATTTCTTATGAAATGGTTACTGCAAAGTTCGTATCATGCGAACTAGCAAAAATGCCGACATTTTTAACTGACTTCTCAAAAGGTGGTTCTCAATTCGGCCGTTTTTTTAAACGTAGTTTTATAAATATCTAAATTGTACTTGATGCACGCCTTTGAATTGACCTGATGAACAAGTTGTCATAGTCATGTACCTACAGTTTTATAAAACTCTAAAATCAAGATTACCAGTGTAATTTAGTAATCAGGTAACAGGTACAAACCAGTTAAATGCCAGGATTTCAAGCTTCCAAATTTATCAGCTAACACGCCAACGACTGGAGTCGCCAGTGCATCTATGACTTGACCTGGAATGTAGAAATAAAAACATACGTCAATAAATAAACAACGTACATATTTTACATAAATAAGAGACAATGAAATAAGTTATAGTATAGAAAAAAGAAAATTCTTAACAATAAAAATGAACCTTTGTAATTAATTTATTAATTTTTTCTTCTATTGTTTAAGTCGATCATTAAATGGTTGGTATGTCAAGAATGTCGTTATGTCAGTCTAGTAAATAGCTCATAAATAGTACAGCTGAAGAAATTCTTACTATAGATAATGTTGTATTCAATGTTTTCTGATTTGAAAATTCTTAAGGGGTTAAGACTTACCATAACTCGCTTTAATGCTAGTAATATTAATAGGCGATTAACAGTGCATACTCTTATTAAATTAAAATTGGAGTGTCTGTTTGTATTATTGAAATAACAGTTTTTAAGTAGCCTTCCTAATGAGTTGCTAAGGAGCATGTTAATCGTAATTATGGTATTTATTATGTCTAGAGATGATTAGAAGTCTGAAGAGTCATATGGACTACGTTTTATCCTTTGACATTTGTAAATCTTCGCCAAACATTTATAACCTTAACGTTTATTTTAAGTAAAGTTCAAACAATTTATATGTATATAGAAACTTACAATTTTATCCACGGTTCCAAATTTAAATAATTATGTATAAACAAAGCGCTTCATTTATTCATACATACTTGACATTATTTCCGAACAAAGCATGGAAAAACTAAAAAGATGTTGCAATTTGAAATTAATTTGTAAAATTTCACGGTGCGTAACTGATTTCATTATAACGTATTATTATTAAAATTAAGAAAAGAATATGTGTTCAGCCGTCATCGCCGAACGCACTCTCGTTTCGTTTTCGTTCAACGTAAAGCAAACTCGTACTAAGGGTACAGGTGCTACTGCTAATATAGGTCTCCGTAACAAGACTTCAGGTCTAACTTTATATGCCCTTTACTCTTATGACCCTCGTGTGATAAAAGGCAATTATATTAATTATCACCACACGCTGAATAAAGCTGTCAAAGTCACCTAAAGAGTTAGGAAGGATTTAGTGAGTAAGGAGCTGATCTGTAAATCCCAGAATTTAATCCCAATATCGTTAATAATTTGTCACCCAGGATTTGGATGAAGTTTCCTGTGATTCTCTCAATGAAACAGACAACGCATCTATTTGAACGGATATTAGGAGTAAATTCACGTTGTCCATTGTTTCTTTCTTTGTTGATAAACTTTCGCTTTTCTTAGGTACCTAACTTAGTAATGGTCTCCAATAATTTACCTAGAAGTAGCATAGCACCAGCAACTGCAGCTCTCATCTCCAGAACTGCTTGGAAGAACAGCATCATGTAGGAGAACCACATGGCTGCACAAAGGTCGTTGTACACATGACCAAGACCAAACAGCACGTGTTGACTGAGCCGCCACCATTTTCTTTTGAAGGGCCCACTGTAACAACAAGAATTATAAATTAGTAGGAAAGAAAAATTAGTCATAAAAATGTGTTTACGCAAACCTTGAGGCGTAAAACAATAGAGGTACAAGTTACAATAGTAATCCTGTTTTCGAAAGCAAAAGTAAAAGAATACAGCACCACAAATAAACCCTATGGACTAACTGTCCACTCATAGGTGGATAGTTAGACCATATACAAAATCTATATCCTATTAGTATAATGAATGCTGAAAGTTTGTATGTTTGTTACTCTTCACGTTAAAATGCCTGATGGGATCGAGATGAAATTTAATTTAACAGTCTGGAATAATATGATAGGCACTTTTTATCTCACGGGAACGCGGGTGAAGCCACCGGTGAAACTAGTATACTTAAATAAAAATGAATCTCTAAAATAGCTACATTTTCGAACGTCGGGTGATAACTCCTGCAAAGACCCTAACATAGGTACCTGCAAGTATTTAAAAACAGAATAAGTCAAAACCCTAAGATCATTTTCAATTCCAAGAAATGCTGAAATCCGGAGGTCCGAATCCGGTAACCGGAGCTCCAGCTTAAAGCAGAAGTAGGAACGGGGTGGTTTTTAGTCAGTAAGAGTCTGACAACTGTCCTCTCGCCTCACCAAACCAGGAGAAGTCATTGGATGATTTTCCTCCCTCAAAAAAGGGAGGCTGGAAAAAAACAGACTTAGTTTATAGGAGCTAAAGATACACATCAAAGTAATACCATCGCTACATAAACATAACCTGAGTTTACTAAAAACGTGGTTCGCGTTTGTTATGTTCGCAACGATTGTGTGCGAAGAGAAAATACACAATAGCACTGTATAGTCGCTACATCTGTGTTGTAGGTACCATTGAGAGCACGATGAGGCTTAGTGTACACATAGGTACTTGAACTACCTACAATCTAACACACATAGTCTAGAATAGTCAACGTCAATATTATAAAAAGTGGTTTAGATGTAGCGCCGTAGGTACGAAGCATTACTGCAACAACTGTGCTCAATAAACGCGAGCCTAACCTCATACAAGAATCAATTATTATGAACTACAAAAACCATGTTTGCATCGATGCAGTTAATCGCTTAAATTTTAAAGCTATTGTTATCCGACTTCATCGAACGAAACTCGACAGTAATTTAGTTAAATTGACTAAGAAAGGATTCTGAATGATATTCTTCGTCAAGGGGAAATATGTTGTTAGAGGTGTTCTGCTGAACACTATGGGAACCGAGCAATCTAGACACACGGCAGTGTGTCCGCCAAGTTCGAGCAAAAAACCGACACACCGGCCGTGGGTTATATTACACGAACCATTTCGGGCCAAGTTCGACCCACCTATAACTCAAAATCTATTTTATCTACGCATATGAAATTTCTAGTATCTATTGAGATCTACTTACTTATCTAAAATACAAAATTTCATAGAATGTACCTATTGTAGGTCTTGAGATATTGACGTCAGAAAAATACGCTATTTTTACTATACACTCACTGACTGACAGACCACTTCCAATGGTCGTATTGACTTGAAATTTGGCATGCGGGCGAGGTAGGTCTTTAGGTCAAGGTAAAGGAAAAAATCTGAAAATGGCCAAGTGTCAGTCGGTTTTAAAAATAATGAAGGTGTAAATTCATACCCCTAAGGAACTAAAACAAAAAAATATCTATATCTTCCAATGGTCGTACCGACCTAAAATTCGTTACGAAGGTTTGTATTTAGTCAAAGTAAAGTAAAATAAGAAAAAAAGAAAATAAACTTACAAAAATAAATGAAATCCCACCCAAAACATAAATTGAAAGGCTGCCAAGTTCGATAATATTGGAATGCTTCGCCTATAAAAGAAGTGATATCTAAATAAGTACCAAGTTCCATACACAGACTTCAGTTAAAAATGATATAACTTGGCAAGTTTTAATAGTCAAAATATATACTTGACTCATTGCGTTAGTAGGTTTATAACAAAGTGTGTGAAAACTGCCAACTTGAATCATTTTTAACTAGGTCTGTGTATGGAACTTGGTACTTATTTAGATCTCACTTCTTTTATAGGCGAAGCATTCCAATATTATCGAACTTGGCAGCCTTTCACATTTATGTTTTGGGTGGGATTTTCTTCACTTGCTTTAACTCAGTTTGTCACTAATTGGATAAGTTGCACTGAACTGAATTCGAACGGATTAGATAAACGACCGGTGATAAGGAATGCTAACAAGTAAATTACCTCAAGTTAATTTCGACTTCGGTGGTCGCCTCTTTGTCGGTCTCTTCTGTTTTCCTGTCTACATCCGTGGCCCCATATTTAACACTCATTTTTTATTTAACAATTTATATATGTAAATTACGTATACAAATCGAAAAAAAAATCGTCAAAAAATTATAACACTCGATTGTCACCCGCGACGAATCACCTTACACACAATGTTTATTAAAATATCACACTTTCACATCTGTATACACAAACACTAGTTTAATGCTTTACTTTAATTTATTTGCTGAAAGTATTTGTATGGTATTGTGAGCGAGGGCGTGCGCGTGTGCTATGAATGGAGCACTCCACTTGTGTGACATCAAATTAGCCCCTATACCGAGGAGAAGTATAAGACAACTAGTCCTTTATACTCAATATTCAATTGTCAAGGGATCACCAATGACTGACCACATTCTATTGGCCGTTTGATTGTCTGCTACAGGACATCAACTAATGGTACGATTACAATAACTAATTAGTTACGTAAAAATTCCAGTAATTGCAGTAATTTGTAAAATATTTTTATCAAACAATTACGAGTCATTGCATAATATGCGGCTTTTAAAGGGATCGATTTTTGCCAATTAATTAAAAAGAGCCGTCAAGTGAAAGAGTTGTTGTCACACATTTTATACAGCGACTTGCACTGAACTTGAATAATTGCGAGGGCATTGTTTTATAATTATTATTCTGACGCAGAATTTCTCAGCCTCTCTAGTTACTAATAATATTTACTTAAACAATAACGGGAATATCGAGCCTATAATGTACTTAGACAATACAGAGAAAAATGCAATATGCACGGTGAGTGTATTGAAAGAAATATTATATGGCTAAAATAATGGATAAAGGAAGTGTGTACATATTTTGTAAAAATTGTGTTTCCGACGTATTGTCCGTGGGTTGGGCGTACTGTGTATCGTTAAATTGGTATTACAAGGTGTCCTCCTACGTGTGCGTGGTGAAATATCTACATGTGTAGTAAGTATGTAGGTGATTTGACATGGCAGTGGCTTCCGTGGGTATTAGGTTTCCTTTCCATCCGCGGTTCATGCCTCACTACCTGCGTGTACTGACCCTAATGTTATACTAATACGCACTATCGATACATATTCTAATTTGAAGATAGTAGATAGTATGATCTACTTATTTGGACAATTATTATAATGAACGTAGAATATGTACTCAGCATCTAGCGGACTTTGTAACTTTTTAATTTTCAAAATATCAAGATTTTTTGAAAAATAGTACCTACCAATTTTTTTGTTAATAAAGATATTCTGGGAGCTAGTTAAACAATGGGTTACCAAATAAATCAATAAAAACAAATAACAAATTTCTTAATTATTAAGCAATATTTATTGTAATTTTCCGTACAAAATCAATTCGTATGTACGTCTACGTACTTACCTATGTATAAGACGGAAAGATTGGCGCAGTAATTTTGGCGTTGTACCTAACTAACACGTGTTGATAAAAATAGACGTGACACTGACCGAGAGGAAGATAGATCTGTGATAAGGGTGTTGAACTGAAACTGGGGCTAGCAGAACTGCATCGTATAGGTAGAGGTATTGCGCCTGCAATTTGTTTGCTTAATAATTTAGTTCAAGGTGGACTTCGTTAGTCGTCTTGAAGAGAGTGAGACCCAATTCCTTGTTTTGAATGACCGCAGTATGACGTCGAGTTATTGCTGAATTTCAGGTTTTCTGATAGTTTGTTATAAATATTTAACGCCTGTTTCACCACCTTCATATAAATGCCCGATAAACTTACACTGATAGTGCATACAAATAACGTTATTAATTCAAAGTTATCTGATACATAACGGTTATCCGGACTTTGTGAAACAAGTCCTTAAAGACCGTTTTGAAGATAAATTAAATAGTCATCAGATCAGCCTGTTTTTGTATTTGTTTTTCAGCAGTAAGTAAGTATCTAATCATGATCTAAATATTTACCTTCTAGTATACCTAATAAGCTAGGAACCCTACGGTTACTAGTTTTACTGTGTCTAGCAATATTGGTACTTATGCACTCGCTAATAAAATTGAAAATACAACACACAAGTTGGTATATCTACGTGCACGCACAATAATTCATTAACTAAACTTACTAATCATCAAAATCTACATGTACCTGTCTATCTTTATTCATAACATAGGGTATCGAATATCATACACAAAATCTTAACGCAACCAAATCTCATGGGAATATTTTTTTTGTCATTTGATAGGAAATACGCTAAGAGACGTTTTATAAAAAAATATTATTGGTTCAGAGAGCGAGAGCAAATCGAAGATATATAATATCATTGAAGTATTAAACGTTGATTCTTGAATTTTTTTATGTTATAACCCGGTAAACGGATAGATCGATCACCTGATGGTAAGCAATCGCCGCCGCCCATGGGCGCTCGAAACGTCAGAGGCATTACAAGTGCGGTGCCGACCTTTTGGGAGTTAGGAATTTAAGGGTTTGTGGCGATATTGGGGATTGGGAAGATAGGGATGGGGGTAATTGGGCCTCCGGTAACCTCACTCACACAACGGAACACAACGCAAGCGTTATTTTACGTCAATTTTCTGTAAGGTCGTGGTATCATTTCGATAGAACTGGCCGGATTCGTTCGAAACGTGGCTCTCCCATACTTATATTTTTGTGGGATTGGAAATTGCACCATCAGGTATCTTTGTTAATAATTATAATCCACTTTCACCCATGGGGTTATAAAAAAACAATTAAACATATCGCTTCCCCTGGCTCTTGCCCTATTGCTCCTACCTCACCACACCTTTCAAATGACCCGTTAGTAAGGGTGGAATTTTCTTGACTCTTTATGGGCTTCTTTCATAGTTGACATTACGTAGGTACTGACATGTATTTACCTACATACGTAGCTCTAAAAAAAGTGAAGATCCTTTCAGAGTGGCCAATTCAAGACATTCTTAGTTCTAAAATGCAATAGATAGATAAAGGCCATTGAGTAAATGTTAGTAGTGAATGCAAATTATGTTTGAGCTCGTAAACAGTAAGGAACTTGGCAGCAATGTAGTGTCGTGTAATAATGTGAACGCCTGGCTAACCACACCGCTAGCTCAGTGGTTTATAGTGTCGTGCACACCACCGCAAACACTGTCGCCGGTCGCGCCATATTGCCGGGTTCCTTATTCAATGGACTTTTGGGAAAGTCTGGCTCATTGGTTTAGTGGCTTTCAGAGATCTCAGGTCTGATTCATGGGTCTAGCTAGCAAAAATATCTATTAGTGTGATTTTGTATTTTGTGACACGGTCAAATGAAAAAGTATTTACGAGGTCTACTTAAGGGGGAAAATTATTCAATGACTTCGGTGAGGCGAGAGGGAGTGTCAGACTCTTACAGACTATAAAACACCCCGCTCCTACTCCTGCTGTCTAGTCGGAGCACCGGCAACCCGCTAGGTAGTTCGCAGACGTGCGTGGTCTAAGAATACGCTCGTTATAATTATTGTATCACAATTAAATATACTCACCTTTTTATGTATGTCTGGTCTTATTATACGTTGCTGAATAAAAACACATAAAAGTCCAGACCCGTCTTATTTTTGCATACTCTGTCAATTTTGCAAAAATAATGCATGAGTTACATTAAGTTCGGGCCCCTCCCGGCTCCGAAAGTAACTAGGATGATGAGCCAATCAGCTCTCTCCGGAAGATGTCAGTTAATATGTCACTGAACTTGATACATTTGACATCGTCTGCCTATCAGGATTTATACACGATCTGTTCTAATACAAAGCTCTCGAATCCGATCGTTTAGATGCCAGAAATAGACTGCAGGGCTAACTATTAATGGTAGGGCCTTACGCAACGATGATGGATATTGGACTACACTTGAAAATATAAAATGTTTTTTTTTATTAAGCCTTTGTGTTAGTCAGAAAGAATATGTTAATTGTTTTGTATAAAAAGCAAAATAAATAATTAAGGATGAATTTCATCGTCATCAAATTAAATTAGGAACTGAACTCAACAATAACACTGTTAATAATTTTATATTACTTAGGTGTTTAAAATTCTAGAGTAAACACAAAAAACAATACTTCTAAAAAGCCTCACTAAATATAGCCCAAATACTACACTAGCGCCATCTGCATTCAACTGCTCTAACTTTTTACGCTATAATGAATGAATCACTCTTTGATAGAGACGGCGCTGTATGCAGGCGAATAGAATGTAAGTAGTTACTGAACATCATGTTGCCTAACAGTAGAGGGCGCTACTTGCTTGTTTAAAGCAGAATTAAACTTTATATTTTAGTAGTTCTGAAAACTAGGTTTGATCCGGAGCTGCGGATAACGTAACAGGTTACCGGGGCTCCGGCTTGAAGCAGGAGTAGGAACGGGGTGGTTTTTAGTCAGTAAGAGTCTGACACTCCCTCCCGCTTCACCCAAGGCGGGAGAAGTGAGGTTCCTGGAGGCCCAATTAACCTCGGTCCCAATCTCCGATGCTCCAACAACCCTTAAATTCAAAACCCCTGAGAGGTTTTTTTCTTACCTTCTAAACCTTACTTGGACTTTCACAAACAATTTAAGGCCAAAATTTTCCAAATCGGTCCATCTATTCCCAAGTTTTAGCGAGACTTTCTAACGAACAGCAATTGATTTTTATATATAGAGATTATAATAAGCTAATTAAAATGTTGTGGGAAGCTTCGATACCCATGTCTGGCATAAAATATAATAATATTCGTACGCAATATTTACATCGCGCTCGTGTGATAATTAAATTCTGATGTAATTATCTACGTGCTCATGTGGTAAAAATAAGGTGAACTTAACATTATTTTCCTGTGGATTTTAAACAGAAAATTATCCTTAATCATTCCTGTCAATAATTAAGATTAAAAAGTCGGTCTTTACTCTTCATCATGATTATTATCAGCTCGGAAAGCGTCCACTGCTGGACGCAGTCTAAGTCTAGCATCTTAAACATTTTCATGGTTAGTTTCAGCTTTTGTAGACAATGTTACGTAATGTTACGAAAAATTGTTAAATCAGCTTCTTCATAGTTTAATGCAATTTTGACTGCACGGTTGGTGCGGTTGTTGCATTGGGTAACTGGCTGCCGCACAACTGTGTGCTGTGTGCGGATTCGGTTCCCACACGGTGCAAACTTTTTGTGTGATCCACAAATTGTTGTTCGGATTTTGGGTCTAGGTGGGATGTGTATGTAAACTTGTATGTTTGTAAACGCACCCACGACACAGGAAAAAATCCTAGCGTGGGGCAACGTTTAAAAAAAACTTACCAGAAATAGACTTAAGAGCTAAATTACGACAACCAGTCTAACTTCTTTAAAAGTGTGTTATTAATAAAACTTATCTAGTCACTACCAGTTTGACAAGAACATTTAGCATGGTGATGCGAAAATAAATAGCATAATAATACCTACATATATTAAACTTTATGTTAGCTTGAACATTTTCTCATTAGTGCTATCTACCGAACAAGAAGTTTCGGATTTCATTCCTTAATCTGGTATTAAAAATATAATTATTAATATTTTCAGTTTTTGATTTACATTAACATCAGGAAGGCTGGACTTCTGTCTGTGTTGGTCGGTATACGTTTTAGCATGGCAATAGGTTCACCCTTAATAGATACTATTATTCGACATAAGTAGTCTTAAGAAGTACAAAGTGTAAATAAGGAAAAACTTAAAAATAAAACTAAAGTCGTGACGTCATATTGATGTTAATGCATAAACTTTATCAGAGCCAATCAATGAGGTAATATATTATCGTATTTCTTCGAACCAGTCAAGACAACAAGTATGGTAAACGACCCCACAAAAAGAGACAGGTAGACTTGTAGTAATTTCCTTGTATCATATAGATATAATTTATTGTACGTGGTGATAGATCAAGGAGTGTTGACAAACCGGTTGTGGCCTGGTGATAACGGCCCCATCTGGCGCTTGGCGCCGCAAACAATGTACAATACATTATACATATTGTGTGTGATTTGTTTCCAAACTTTTGTTCCGAATATAATGTAGCGAATCAAAACAAAAAATATAAAACAAAAATTTCAGAATCGGTATCCTATATTTTTTAGAGAAAATCTACGAACCGATTTTGGGTCTTCCGAAATGAAAAAAATCGTTCGTGTTAAGCAACTTACACTCTAATCCGGAACTGCGCCCAACCTTGTGGGTTTACCGGGGCTCGAAAAGCAGGAGTAGGAACGTGATGGTTTTTAGTCAGTAAGAGTCGGACTTTTCTTCTCGCTTCACTCAAGGCGGGATAAGTCACAGGTGCTTGTGATTTTCCCCGTTAAAAAAGAAGCAACTTACGCTACATTAACGAGACAAATAGATCACAACATCCAAAAAGTTAGGTACAAAATCGGACATAGAAAGGGAAACTGTACAGATAGTCAGATACCTAAATCGTAACCAACAAGGCACCAATAAAGGCTGATATCAAAGTGCAAAGTCATGTTAGTTTGAGGCTTTTGTTCCAGCGCTGAAGTAGATTAAAAACGGTCTGATCACGACTGGTCACAATCGATTGCGCAGCGGTATGTCCTAGGTGCACACTCACTACAGCATGTGATTTATGACCCCACACCGTCCTATCTGACTAGACACTCTGATAATTAAATCCAGCATTAATTGATATAGCGGAACTAATAGTAATTACGATTTATTATAGCCGTCTCGAATGTCGTGGTGTAAAATACGCTTAAAGGTATTTATGGAAAACTCAAAAGGCTTTTAGGGTGCTTTTGCTGTGGATGCGTTTGAATTCCACCAATCATATTCATTGGTACACATAACTTAGCACTGGTGGAAACGGACTCAGCTAAGCTAGGTTTTTATATGAATGACTTATGGATTGCTACTATCGATACATCGCATACTCGAGTTGCACATCTTCGTCGCACAACTACAAAGCCTAACTTAGTATCAGTGAAACCGGTGACATAGTTTCACAGCTTAGCTATTACATCTTCTTAGCATAGCAATATAGCACATCACTAGTAGAAAAGCACCCTAATAGTTGCTGTATAAAATTACAGCATATAATTGGCGCCATTTTGCAGTGAGTCTATTGCTATTTTATTGTAGTCACGTGAATATGGGTAGTGAATGAGGTGTCATGAACACCAATATGGTTCGTTTAGATATTATTACAAATGGTATTACATATTGTAGATACACAGTAATGTAATCATTAGTTCCTTACTTAGCACGTAACAACTAGTTTAGATTGAAACATATATTTTGAATTAAAATACTTACGTATTTTATGATATAAGCCGGTAAACGAGCCAACGGATCACTTGATGGTAAGCAATTTCCGCCGCCTATGGACATCCAAAACACCAGAGGCGTTACAAGTGCGTTGCCAGCCTTTTGGGGATAAGGAATTTAAGGGTTGTTGGGAAATGAGGGATTGGAAAGGAAGGTAACAAATGTATAATTGACTACATAGATTGTGCAGTATTTGCATTTGCAAAGTAGATAACAACACCTTAATTTTGGCAGCGCTTATAAACAAAACACACGTGACTTCTTCTGAAGATATTCCTAATTGGGGTCCAAAAAAAAGCTATTAACCATTTTTATAAATACGTAGATTACTTACCTTTCTTAGTAAAAATAATTATGTAGATCTTGTTTAAAGCAAAACCTGTAGAACAGAAGTTCAGTTTCCACTTTTCTAAATAGGTGAACCGCTTTAATTTTCTATTGTAATGGTAAGAGCGTTTGAGCAAGGGCTGTTCGCATTTTCTGATAACATTCAGTGTGCCAACAGGAAAATGCAGCCAAGGTTATAAAAGGAGCAGGTACTTACTTTTTAAAAGGCAGTCAGTGACACGGCTGTCGTTCAGAAAAGGTCAAAGCGAGCTGCCGGCAAACTTTAAACTGGTTCTAAAGAAAGCCTTCAAAACCCGCCCAATAAGATTGTTGTCCAATTGCCAAAACTTATAAACGTATCCATTTATAAGTAAATGTACTTTTGTTTTGTTTGTTTTATGTATATAACTATACATACTTACCTTCGTATAGTTAGTATGTACTATGTACTTACTTACTTACATTTTATTAAAAAATATTCGGGATTATATTTGCCTTCGATGCTATATTAAAAACTTTTATTGGATTTGTATTAGCTAATAGTTAGACGAAATTACTTTTATGCTTTATTTTATATTTGGATACAAAATTAAATTATTATTGTGTAGTAATAACACAACATCGATAAATATGAGAATCAATATCGCCATGATGTTATTGAATAGTTGGAAATAAAAATTTTAAAAATGTAGATACATAAATGTATGTATGTCACTGGTTGCTTTAGTCCTATCCACTAGTGAACTCTAATTTCGATACCCGTTTTTAACTTAGCTAAATAATTGATTAAATTAATGATTAGATTAATTAAAACGATAGAATAATAAATATTATATTTACTTAGAATAATCTTGAAACGTTCTCACACGCTTAGCATCCTAAGAACATTGACCCCATGTTAAGTCGTGCAGCAACTTACAAAATATTTTTAAAATAAATTACGCAAGATAAATAATAAAATTATGGCTATCGATAATTGCTAATAAAATAAATTAAAACTTATCTGTTTCGCTAATTAATGCGAAGAGGCAAACGTTTTGGGTGAATGCACCCTAACTAATCATGAAAGACACGCCTGACAAGCCTGAATTATATTAATACACTTCAACAAACTTCGATATAATTTATAAATAATAATTTAGTTTTGAATGTAATACATATCACACCTATACATCACGCCTTTTAACTTTTGAAGGGTAGATAGAGGTGCCCATTACGGCTCGTAATGTCACTATACAGTGTTCAATCTTCACCATTTGTGCTATAACTCCATGTAATAGGCCTATTGTTATATACTGGACACAATTCGAGACTACATGCAAATACACACTGAGAAATTTTCGAAAATCCGAAAAGAGCCCAGTAATACATTGCCCGACACGGGAATCGAACCCGAGACCTCTTGTCGCACTTGCGACCACTCGACCAACGAGGCAGTCATACATGATTTGATTAGTCAACCTTAAATCGTGATAATGATAGAGATAATACTTATATTTCTTTAAATTAATTATGTGATTTGTGACCCCTTCCCAATCACTGATCTGGCTAATGACCCCCTCGTAGACATAATATTTGTAATACATATATTAATTCATGCGACAATTTTAAATGTAATAAAATAGTAATTAATATCACACCTGTACACTTAGTATGAGTTTACTTTACGTTTAAAATAAAAAAGTAAGCGCGTTCGGCGCTCCGATTGGTTGGTTTATTCGGGCCGGCCAATCAGAGCGTCGAACGCGCTCTCGCTTGTTCTCCATTACTTTAAACGTTAAGCAAACTCGTACTAAGGCTACTGATTTTGGCCAAAGAGTTTCGCAGAAGTCCAGTAATGTAACATGAGCTGAGCAGTATGTAATCAGAGCCGAGCTTATTATGCCACCCCGTATACAAATGTAGACCCCACGTTCATTACTGATCAAATTGCTATTGAACAGCTATAACACTCAGTTTGAATCGGTAATTAAAGTCAGGACTATGTGTTGTGGACTTGTGACCACGACATCAATGTGGGTCTCGTTGGTATGGTTTAATTAAAATTGTTTTATGTTGGTAACCATAAGCCATACTTTATGCCTCTATGGCAGTATTTTGTTGGCTTATGATTAAGGCATCTGACAAGTGGCTCAGTCTGGTAAAGTGTTATTAACTGCCGATTTTCAATAACGGATCTCTATCCAAAATCTTTAGATTAAGATCGATGTTTGGAATTAGTTCTTTAGAGTTTCTGTCAAAAATGAAGATCGATCCAATGATTTTGGAATAAGATCGGTAATTGAAATTGGTAGTTAGTGATTTGCCTGCAAAAAAGGCGTAGCTTATACGAAGTTTAGAATTGCAGCCGATGTGTGTGATAGATTCGCCCTTGTTACATGAGACTTATAACTGGTGGAAAGTGGGTTTTATTATTTGTAATCTTCATCTCTGCCCACCTTATTAAAATAAAAGGTAACACTATGTATAGTCACAAATAAAATGTCTCCCTGGAGCTGCGGACTACCTTCTGGAGCTGGGGACTACCTAGCGGGTTTAACGGGGCACTAACTCGAAGGGCAGGAGTAGGAATAGGATGGTTTTTAGTCAGTAAGAGTCTGACACATCCTCTCACCTCGCCCGTGATTTGCTCCCTTAAACCAAGAGGATATTGCCACACGGAGGATACAAAACAAAGCTATATTTTTTCACCTAACATTACTAAAATCATCATAGTCGTAGTATTTAGTGTCGTAACTCGGTTTCAGCGGATACCCGCGCGTGGGAGGACGTGTTAAATTATAGTATTTGACGCTATTATGTATTTAGGTCTATTGTATGAATTATTTATTACATTTTGCAATATTAATCATAGCTAGAGCAAACAATGGCCACACATATTAGGTTCTATGCGTTGAAATGTGTGTAAAGTTGGCTAATCTAGTTTTATAATTAGCTATTTCTTAAAACATCTTGCTAGCTGGTCAGAGGTATGGGAAACTTGTACTTAACCTGACTAATAAGTGGACGAACTTTTTTCTTCTCTAGGTGAGAAAATTAAGCATCTTAACTGACCACTTCAAATTTTGTTTCATGTTTTCAATTTGCTTGTAAGGTTTAATCTACACATACGATATGTTTCATCAAATAGTTGCAGATGAGCAGATTGGTCAATCGTTTCAATGTTAAAGAGCCACAAAAATAAATATACAACCTTCGTTAATAAGGTAAAACAAAAAGTATTCAATTTAACACATATTTAGTTTGATATATCAACCATAAAATGAAATAGTTCCTAAAGTCCCTTTCCGAAATTCTTCAAATTACCATACATTATAATATGAATCTATTATGGCTTCATTTGTATGTACGTCCAATAAAAAGCCAGTTTTAAAATTTCTCGAATGTTTTATGGGGCGATAGAACGCAAGTTACTTCTCTCCACTACGAGTAACAATAGTTTTTATTATCCAAATATTCAAATCGTCATTTTATTACAATTTACTTCCTAACTTTAATGTCTGATTATGTTTTACACGTGTTTCTACAAGATTGATATGAAGTTATCATACAACATCATGCACAAAATCTTTATTAATGTTGACAACGTCTGATCATCGACTTAAGCTGTGTGCAAAGCCTTAATACGATTTATGGTTAGTCTGTAGGGGAACTTGTCACCGGCGACAATCCCCGTATGTGTTAAGCTGAACACAGCCCACGCTTTCAATTCAAACGTGTTTCGTGTAAATACACACCGTATCGCACAGATATTGTTACACGCGCATTTTGAACTAATTGCGAACTAAAACATGGAACCTTAGACGTCCATTCCTGTAATTACTAAGCAAATAGAACTAAAGTAAATTATGTGTAAGGCCTAAGCAAACAACCCGCGGGGTAGCAACCAACACATGTTCTACACTACAGCACTTGAGGTTTCAGCCGACTTTTAACGTCAAAGAGCTTGCATTTAAATATGTTAGATTTATACACGTTACATAAATATAAGGTGCGCAGTGGCGCGTGTCTCAGCATATATGGAGCGATATTACTACAAACGACTAACGCAAGACGTGGGACTCCCTGATAACAATTTGATTATTCGGCGCCCTCCACTGTTAGGTCGTACAACGTTTTAAGGTAATCTTAGCTAATGATTCTAGCCTCACCCTTCGCTAAAACAACATCGCACCCTAACAATTTACAGGCAAATTAGTTTGTAGATAGGCATACATTACATATACGACGGGACGGTTGATCACCGCCAGGCTAGTACGTAAACGTGGCTATAACTTTGATGTGTCTACGTCGTGTTTTGAAAATATCACGAGTATAAAAACACGAGAGTATTATGGTCGTTAAAGTAGGCGCTGAAGTATTAAATGTAGGTCATAATCCAAGGGAGGTAATGAAGTCAACCCGCTATTGCTAACTGCCGCGCGATCCCGTGCAAAAACGCTGTAGACACTGGATTAAAACAATTTTATGTTTATTTTTAGCACAAGCGTGACCCGGTTTGCACGTGATAGGTCTATAAACTCGTTAAGGATACCTACAGCGTAGTAAGTGCGGGAGATGATGAACACATGTACACACAAACCGTTTGATCGAGATAAATACTCTCTCTGTTTACACACTCGATCATTTTGCACTCAGTTTTTAAAGCGTGTTTGGCGAAATGGCGCCTTCGATACAACTAATAAGACACAAAATAATAATTATTATAATCACCAATATTTCATCGTTGACACTGACTATGTTAATAAGACAGTGTCACCAGTATTAACATAATATATTATGAATGGCCGCTTCAATAATAAGAATTCTGTTTTCTCTTATTGGTATTAAAGAAAAAAAGCGGAAATTTTAACATTATTTTGTTAATATTATTAGCTATTTGTTATGTATGTTTAATATAAATATCCTTGGAATTAATGAACCAAAAAAACTTGTCGACATTATTGCGAAGATTGCCTACAGTTTTTTATATACACGTGATGCGTAGGTACATACTAACAACATGCTTAGAACCATTAAAATGTGATAGTTAATTTTCTTTAAAATCATTTATTAGCTTCTTACAATGTAACACAATGTTTTCTTACAAAATATTCTTATCTTTAACTTACAGACATCTACCTATATAAAAACATCATGAATGCACGTCTTGTATTTAAACAACATTATTTTTAAATCCCCACGGTAGTCAGACCTGCAGCCAACAGAGTGTATATTGTGTCGTTATCATCATACTAATAATATGGGGGTCCAAAAATACTACAGCTTTGTAAGTAACAATAGTTGGTGATCGTTCGTATGTGGGTCACGCACTCGTGTTATCCGTTCCAATTCGCATAAGGCCAAGAACGCACTATCATTATTTGCAAGCGAGATAACAAAGTGTCTGGAAATCGTTACAAGATTACTCAAAATGGTGTTCTAAGTGCAGGGGATTTGTAGATATGTTCAGCGCATATTTATGTTGCTTTATGTGACTTGTAGGTGATTTTGTATAGAATTGTTAACATAGTTGTGGACCCACAGATTAATAGTTGACAAATAGTTTTTGGATTAAAGTAGAGTGGCGTCAACTTATGGGGTCACGGTCAAATAATTTTGCTACAGGTCTAAATAAGAAGTTGATTAATAATATACGTTCGTGAAGTTCTATGATCATAATGATAATGAATGTTTTACTCCCATATAACACATACCTACGTTGTATTGTCGTCGGAATCAAGTCAAAATGCTGCTGCAACTTCTTACGTGAAACTACTTCGAAATCAATGCCTACCAAAATAATGTATTGTGTGGAATCTTGATGTTTTTTAAACTAAATTCGGCCATAAAACAAGTAGGTAGCTTGACATTTTAAAATATGACCATTCGCAACAACCGGCATGCATGCATGTTAAACATGTCCTTTTGTGTGTGACTTTCTAAGATTAAACACGCAATTAGATGTAGGAGATAAATTGAGATAATAATACATCTTTCGTGTTCTTAACGAAATACCACTGTTAACACATAAGCCCATTAACCAACACAGTTTCATTAAGCCTATCATCTAAATTGGCCTCAAGCCGCAAGCGATGATCTTTCACGCAGCCTATTATCACTGAGCTTTAAAAATGGCTAATGTGCGCGTATTGAACACGGCGTGTCACAATTTCGCAAGATAATGACGCCGTGCTTCGGTTTCTAACTGCCTTTCATGTGGCCTTAAAAGACACACGCGATTAACTCGAAGCAGCCATCTGTTATCATCAGTTGACACACGCGCCCAGAATTTGATTAGTTAAATAATATGTAAAATACACACAGTATGACAGCACTTTATTCACAGCGGTCCACACAAGCTGCGTATGACCGTTTACCGATACTCATATTAAAATAGCTATAAGCAATTAAGCGGAATGAGGGCGCGGAATATCTCGTAACATTACACGCTTAATTACTCTGTGTGATTTGAATCCAGTTTCAGATTTAATTTTAAGGTCACGATAAATTACAAAGTACAACTTTACCTACCGCGCACCACCAATGCGGTAGTTTCTGACTTTTAATTTACAAAACGACCGCTTTGGATAATATTATAACGGACGTCGCAATCGGATTACTTGAGGCGGAAATGCTTGTAGGTAATATCATCAAATTAATTTTACTGGAGTTAGTTTTTGTTGTAAGTAAAGCTGGATACGAGGATTTGGAAGTGGTAAAAACTAACTTACCACATATTTCATTGAGCTATAACTTTTGTAATATGAATGTCACGCCTCTCGGGAAACTTGGTTGGGCTTGGCGGTGTTTGCCGAGCGCGGCGCGGGCCTGACACAAGACTTACTAAGAGAAATTGGCGACTTTCGTACAAGTTTATTAAGCCCTGTGTAATCCTTGCTTAGTTCACATTTATTTTAATTGATTTATTTCGTACTGTCATCTGTTGTTGCTAAATAATTAATAACTAAAACTATTCAAACCATAAGTTTATTTACTTGAATCTACAGAATCGGAACAAGAATTTGCAATAGTAAGTTGAAATCGAACTTGTGATTTGACCCTTACTCACTGTGATGTAACGATACATCCTGCTAACACATTCCGGTCTCTGCGGGTTTCCGTCCTTTCCTCATCGAGTGGATGTATACGCAATCACGGTACCGTGTAAGCAGTTGATTCACGAGGGAGAACTTAATATACCTCCTCCACTTTCTGCTGTGTTGGCAAATTATTGAATCCAGGTGCGCAAGTGCAGTGACCGCAACGGAAATGACGCGGAGTTTCGAGGAATACTTTTTATAACCCTTGAATTCGTAAACGCGCCACAAATAAGTACTAAGTCTGTTAGGTAATAAATTGTGCAGTCTGTCTGAGGTTTCTCTAACTGACATCGTGATGATGTCTACACATTGTGTGGCTTTTCAAAATCACGAACTATCGTGATTTTGAAGCGCAGTCTAATCCACTTGATTTGACGGTGAGATGCGTACCTACCTAGTCAATATAAATGCGAATCGTGAAAAGATTTTAATATGTGTACATTAAACATAACATAGTTTAATACAGTACGTACACATATTAGGTGAAATATTTTTCTGTGCAAACGAGCAAATGTAATACGAAATAACTTGTGGATATCTCAAGTTTAATTAAAAGTTCGTCTCTGGAACTTGCTCAGTCGACAAAGATTACAATCATTTATTGGCTGAAGTTAAAACAATGGTGAATCCTGTTTACCTTTGCCATTGTGAAGTTTGGTGAATGTTAGTTTGTTTGAAACACCCAAGTTTGGTGTGGGTAGAACATTAGTATTGTCTTGAAACAGTTCTGCGTAGGCTCGTGTTAGTATCCTTCAGACAATAAGCAGTTTATTCGCTCTGATTCCTTATTTGCATTGAAATTAATTAGAGCACTTTGTATACTGTAGATGTTGCCACGTGCCTTTGGTAAGAATCTTTGGTCCACGCTTAAACGTTTCGTATAAACGCACTTTTATACCCAAGGCTCTCTCTTCCTTGTAAGCCGACACCTACGAAATGTACTTTTAATTTCTTTGATATACTGTTTTCCTTATCTGCCCTCTTCCAGTTCGCGTGCTCTTCAAAAACAGGAGCATCAACTGAGTTTTCTTGATTACATATCTTTGAACGGGGGCTTTTGATAGAACGTTTAAAATTATTGTTTGAACAAAGAGGTCTCGGTGGGAAATTTTATGTGAACTATTTATAATAAGTTCTAGGTCACGCTACTCTATGAAAATTTTTGTAGACAGAAAACGGCAGTCTGAGTGGCACGCAAGTAATATTCAGGGCGCGTTCGATTGGTGTGCTTCAATGATGTTCAGTGTTCTATCCAAGTTCGCAGACTGTGAGGTGTATTTATTACGTATTGATGTCGCACGCGACGCTAATGTTTAACCAATTTACAACTAGTTTCGTTCAAGGCTCGCTCATAAAATGCCCTCCGACTTTTTATTGTTGTAGTTCTAAACATTTAAGTATCGACTCCTTTACAAATGAATTATTACAAACCTAACTTTGGTCATGAAATTCAGCAGTTAAACTTAAGTTAACTCAAGTTTAGAACGTTTTCGGCAGTTATTAAAGTGTTGTTAGTTTCTGAATTTTCTTGTTTATTACTTTTTTATTACAAAGTTCATCCAAGCCGAAAGCTCGAGCTTAAAATGTAAGAATGTGATGGGCTTGACAAGCGACGTATGTGTTCAATTAATTTTATACATCTAAATTGATTACACTACGGTAATAGATACTGTCCAAAACATACCATGTTATTTATCAGCCGGTACATTAGAAAGCAGTTACATTATTCACCGCAGCTATAAAGCTGAGCTGTTTTGATTAGTAAGCTATCAATTACGATTTATTTTCAAGGTAGTAGTTGTACGGCAGGTGCAATGGACTGCATTCCCGAGTGCTAGAAAAACTGGATCCAAAGACCGCTCCTGCGGCCGAGCCGACAACCGTCGAGATTAGATATATATTGATAGAAAATTTATTTTACTACTGACGTTAACGACGTGGGAAACCATTGTAAATACGATTACTGTACCGTGCGTGACGTCACCGGTATTATTGATATTATGTAACGCGCAGCTATGTAAGAAATAAAGTTTGTCTTTACTTCAGCAAGATTTGCATATTTCGCCAAAGATATTTCTATTATGGGATAAGTTTGACAACTCATGAATAAGTTTTATTTCTTCGAAGCTCAAGTTGGTAATGCGAATGTTATATTCAGGTTTCAATTTTCATAGAGAGCAAAGTAAAGCGTTCATATTCGAATTGCATTGGTAATTAGGTGGATTAGTAGAAAATAAAGTTAGTGCAATTAGGCCTGCACTCTGTCATGAATTGTAATGTCATTATGTAAATGTTCGGACGGTGTGGCTGGCCGAGGGACGCCGGGAGGCAGGCGAGTGCCGACGTCGCAGTGATTAGCACCGCTCATACCTGTCAATTTACCTCGACATACGAGATTTGCTGTCAACCCGTATTACTATTCAGTATTCTCCGATACCGTGTCCAATTTATACAATTTATTGTTGCATCAAGGCGGACTGAATTAGAACCTGATACACACAATGTCGAAATATAGACTAAAGCTATTTTTCCTGTTATAGTAATAGATAGTAATTTTATTCGTAGGTAATCTGCGTTGTCAATATTTCGCTGCAGTGTTTTGCAATCAATCAACGCAAATCGATTTCTAAACATTGTCACTTTCGAAATTACGCGTTAGATTGTAAGTGTGTAATTACTTAGCTCCGTGTTATTTCATTACGCGCATGTCTAAATAAGTAGCCGCCGCCGTCGCACCTGTTAATAAAATTGTGGGTGAAAGTCGTCGCTTTTTTCAGTGATATCGTGCCAGCCATCTATAAGTCACACGGCTCGAGGACATTGTCACAATTACGCCATCGCCTTGCATGTCCCGTGTTCACGTTGAAAAGGCTCAATTGCCCGAATCACTGTACTAGGCTCATAACTAGAACATTTAACATTCGACCGCCGTTACACAGGTACAAATAAATTAGTGTGCGCGGTGGGGCCATCGCACTTTCATTAGTGAAATTATTTGCTAATTTGTACTGAACACGACTGCGGGTAGTCGGGTAAGGGGTAACAGGGTTTAATCTACTTCATTACACTGGCTTTAGTGGTGGATAATGAATGCAGAATGTGGGATAGTAGCTTTACTTAATTGTGGATTATGGTATTAAATTCACTGCCTTTTAATAGTTTTTGTGTGTTTTATTCACCGTACCCAGTCGTTATTTATAGCACTATATTTAGAAGTTGAGATACATATTGTAAATAGAATAGAGTTCACGAAACTGGAGTTATAAACCTAGCCGGCATTGTTGATACAAGGAGTCGTTGACCGCGGGCCGCTCGGGTACTTTACAAATTTCTATGGAAGCGTTTATAACCAGTTCATCCACGATTATCACACAATATGTAAACTATGTGATGAATGCCTATTCTACTATTGATTTTTGTTATTGTGTATAGCTTGGTAATTGTCTAGGCGGTACGAGCGCGTGGATTTCGCATTAAAACGCTAACTATAAAATACACGCACGTGTCTCCTTTGTCGGACACGTTTGTGACCTCTTTGGAGCAAACGAAATGCCTCCTGAGACCAATTTCACTTTAAAAAGGGCGTTATTTGCTCAAGTGTGCAGTGTGCCTGTACGCACAAATGAGCGTATTACGCACTGTAATAACACTTGACTGAAGCTAATTCTGTTTCAGTGTTGTGTTGAGTACTTTGGCTTCAAACTCAAACACCTTATGCACATTTGTTTTTATTGACGCAGATACTGGAACTAATAAGTAATCACAGACAACATTACTTCTTCATTCGCTTCAAGCTGGTCCCAACATATAATTTATAATCAATTAAACATATAACCGACCTACACTGAGTTGACTACGATTTAATGGCGGCCTACAACTTTGCTATGCCTCCTGTAATTGACAGTTATTTCAAATTTACTGTCCTTTATAATCATAGTTTGTAAGCATAACGTCGTTACGAAGCTATTACGAATTGGAAATTATAATTCTAATGATTGAAAGAATATGATGCTGTAGAGCTTCAATGACCTACCGTGGCAAATGCAAAAAACCTTGGACAACAATAAATTGCGCAACTTTAAAAGTGCGGGAATCGACGCGACGTGATCAATGGGTGTCTGCAAGCTGACATTTCCGTTGTTTTGCATAACCTGACATTAAGGCTGATTGAAGTGTCGTCTTCGTGCCAACAGAGGACACCAACGTCGCACTTTCTTGTTCGCTTTATTGTCTGCGATTCAACTCAATATCGGAGGCAACTTCATAAAAATATTATTTTCAAGAGAAATAAAATGGAAACATCGTGTCGACCCTTATTTTGCCAATAATAAAAGAAAAAATAAAACTAAAGAGCAACGTTGACACAGTTGCTCGGTCTTCGACTGTGTGATAGTGTTTTGTTTGAATTTTTCATTTTTTCGTGCATTCGAGTGATTGAATTATTGAGAGACTGTTTTTATCAGATCGAGAGTGTATAAAAAGCGTTTCTATGTCACAGTAAAATAAGATTTGAAGAGCAAATCGTTTAACAATGATCGTAAATTAACATTTGACATTTGTCAAATGATATTGCTGCAGCGGCTGTATCGAGCCGGTATGGTCCATATTTAATGATATCGATTGCCGACGGCTGTCATAATAATTACCTATATTGTTCCGTATATAATTAACTACTGTTGCTTCTGTACCAATCAAGTATACTTGGTGCCGGCTGAGTGCTTACACAACAATGCTTTGATGTTGATGATCACGATACTACGCACGAGAGACGCCGCATGGAATTCTTTCGTAACATCTTTCTAATAACACGCGTATTGTGCTGCATTCAGTAATAAAAGAAACATAATGAACAGTATAGAAAATATATCATAGTGACAGCAGTAAACTAGCTATAGTCGAGACCAGTGTCTGTTATGCCTTGTTTGAACTACGCTAGTATTTTAATCCAGTAGCGAGTACTTAGTAGCTCTCTCTCGCATCTGTCCCAAAATCGAAGCAAGAAAGAACTACTAGATACTCGCTAAAATGCTAGCATAGTATGAACAAGGCATTAGGGATGCAATAAGATTTCTAGTGATATCATGACTACTAAGGAAGTTCTAAATTGATTGGGTTTGTTAAGGAATTACAAGAAATAAACATGGTGGACGAGGAAGCGGAGATAAGTACTTATAACTGTTTGTACTTTTATGACAACCGCGAGAAAGGTCAGAGTCACTGATTCCTATCGTTAACAATATTGTGTGTGTATGTATAATATAATCTGTGTGCTCGTAACTTGGGAACCATAAACATAAACGTGTATTGACGCTTTTAGTCAACAACGTTTGTATCTGTGCATCCAAATTATCATAAACGTTCAAATTGCATTTGTAAATAAATTGAGCAACGGTGCTTTCTAGTTCGGTGCTATAGAAAAAAATAAACGTTTATTGAATTTTTTAATATTTCTGTATTTTGATGGATTTTTACGATGGATTCGTGTGTTTGCATAAATGGTGGTTTGTGGATAAATGGTATTAAAGTGAAAATGCGTCCATAGTTTTCATAAACCTTTTTCACAATTCACCTTTTATGCATATAGCCAAATACATTCTATCATTTAAAAAAAATATTGACTGGCGCTAGGATTTTCTCCTGTGTCGTGAATGCGTTTACAAACATACAAGTCCACATACACATGACACCCAGACCCGAAACAACAATTAGTGGATCACACAAAGAGTTGGTCCGTGCGGGATTCGGACCCGCTACGCGTTACGTGGCAGCATGACTTCTCCCTCTTCGGGCGAGGCGAGAGGGAGAGTCAGACTCTTACTGACTAAAAACCACCCCGTTCCTACTTCTACCCTTCGAGCCGGAGCCCCGGTAAATCCGCTAGGTAGTCTGCAGCTCCGGATCAGGCATGAGCCCTACTGGGCCCCTGCTGTAACACTGTCACCTTGCGTGAACTAATAAATAGGTAAATGCCTACATATTATGGAATTACAGTATTGTCTTTAGGTATTACTAGTTCTATGTTATGTTACGTTAAACACACGGTTCAATCAAGTAATTGGTTGTGGCAACAATTAACACGTTGACCCGCTAGTTATTAATAACTTCCTACATTCATGTGTTATTTTGGAATTTATTGAAAACATTTGATTGTTCTCTCTATATATTGTACTGTATGTATTGTCACGCCTTCTATCTCGGGGTAGGCAGAGGTGGTCGTTACGGCACGTAATGCCATTGTACAATGTACACCCACTTTTCACAATTTATGTTATTATAAGTCCTATGTAATAAGGAGTGAGTCTATTGCCATACACTAGGATTATTACAACACACAACGTCACGCCTTTTATTTCCGTATGGGTAGGCAGAGGTGCACATGCATATTACGGCACGTAATGTATTACAACAGTTACTTAATAATGTGTCAGTTAAGTCTATAACCAATCATTGTTGTATCATTCCACATTGGTTCTACAATACAAATGTAGAACGCCAGCATCGACGCCTTCGTTAGCCTCAATTAATATTTAAAGACCTACTTTTATAATATAAATTGCATGTATTTTCTGTTGCCAGTGATGAAATTGAACAATCTTAATCATAATATGCAATTGTGTAAGTATTATTTAATAATATTAAACATGTTATATGTATATTTCACATACTATTGCCTGAATTTTACAGTTTACATTGACTTCGCCTGTGTTTGCCGAGAAATTGGAAAGATTATACTTAAAGCTTCTTAATTTTTTTTAAATAACGGATAAAATAACACCTGCATCTATTTATTTATTGATGACTAGCTGACCCAGCGAACTTCGTACCGCTTTCGCGTAGCAATGATGCTCTACTTTATTTTGTATAGCTGAGTTATGTATGAGTCCCTATTCAATTTGAATTGGAATCTATAAATATCCTCCATATAAAAATGAATCCATAATTTCTTGATCTCACTGTACCTGAAAAGGACTTTACTAATTAAAAAAAAAACAAAATATATTTTCATAATAGTGTTTATTTCATAGGATTCAATCATTTCACTGTCCTGCAGGCGCCTTATCGGCTCTGATGACAATTTTGTGACTATCTGATGGCATGCGGTCTAATGCATTTGTGAATGTCTAATGCATCGGTCTAATGCAACTAATTTATTGTGTTGAAGGAATCATGTTTGAAGTTGTTCATCACAATGGATCTCTTTACTGAGTTGTTGTGTGCGCAACGACTTCTCTTGCTGAATTGTCCATAAAATATATTTGCAAAAATGTAGAATCTTCAATATATTTGAATCCCTGAATCTGCAAGAATATAAATATGTATACAGGTAGTTGTATAGCAAATTGTACCACCATGTGGCTCGCAAAATACTGCCACAATACTTTACATCATTTCAAATTAAAACTACTTTTAACCTCGACATTAAACAGCCTTCCACAGCAGCTTTAATTTACCAAGAACATCTTGCTCATGCCACTATAAAATACAACATGTTATAAATGTTGCTGATTAAGTCTTCGGATTATAGACTATTATTATGTATTTGATTTATTGTTTACAAAATAAACACATCACTGACTTGACATATTTTGCACCAGCTACATGGTTTTAAAACTAAAAAAAAAACGTTTGCCATGATACTTACTTGCTAAAAGTAGGCAAAAAATTGTCTCGTATAACTTTTGTTGCCCCAAATGATGTCATTTGAAAGCAATTATTGTACTGCTGGATATGAGTCAAAAAATGAACCAATGAATGTAGTGGCTCTGGTGGCGGTACCAATGGCGTCAATTTGACTTGGCCGCTGGCGCAACACAATCCAGAGGCTTATTTTTTTAATTTCAATCCCAATATGGACACACAATGTTCATTAGTCCAATAGCAACAATTTGCTCTGAACTGTAATCAATTGCCACATTATAACTGAATGCAGCTTTGTGGGGATTAAACACAACATTTCTATCTTGATATCGATTCAGTTCAAGTTCATTTCGCGCTTCGCGTTGCTCATCAGTTTGATTTGCTCTTATATTTCTTTGACTTGCCGTATTTCGAGTTCTGCGGCCTAAGCTTGTACGTCTGGTTGGTAGCATTGTTAAAAACGAAATTCCAACTGAAAATAAAAAGCTCTCATACATTTTCTGCATAACCGTGTATACCAAATTGTAGTATTGTGTTGTCACCAAAAGTTACTAAAAATCCATAATGAAGATCTGAACTTACCTTGATTAACAAACACTTATTAGCAAATAAATTAGTCTTTAAAACTCGAAGAAATATTAAGATAATCTCTCAGAAATATTGAAAAATATACATTTAATTTTGCATATTTTAAAAAACGCGCAATACGAATGTCAATGTCATTCACACCAATAGACTATATTGAAAGAGCATCGTTTGTTCGAAAACGTGAATAGAAACTTTAATTTACACAAAATAAATTTCTGAACACACGCGTAACTGTTGATAATTTGTCATTATTTCTGAACGCTCGCATAATTAATATTTGAGGAATTTCTATTAATTCTTAATGCACTTTTCAACATTTTCAATAGATTAAAAAAAATACAGACAATTGTTTATTCACCCTTTTCATAGTTTATGCATAAATGTCAATTATTATTTACAGAATTTGAATTTAGAAACAACAAATATTTGACATGTACAAATGAAAATTTATCGAATCTAGCTTTTGCCCGCGACTTCGTCCGCGTAGTGGTGTTAGTGGTCAAAATGCTGCCGTATGTCATCTAAAATGTGAATTACTTGAGAATATGTTACTGTTAGCATTTTTAAAGATATGTATTCCAAAGAAACCACGACCGCCGATTCATCATTTTATAATCATGATGAAAAGTAGCCAAGGTTATCTATATTATTATCCTTTAATTTCCTATATATTGCCTATCAATAAAAAAATACATTGTTTCGTTGTTATATTCCAAAAAAAAAACATTCGTGCAAGCGTAACCTCAACACAAACAGGATTACTTTCGCATTCATAACATTAGTATGGTAGTAGGGATATTGGCGATTTAAATAAGTATATGTGTATTTAAATAAGAATCGAACGCGAGTGAAGCCACAGGCAACGTATTAACGAAAATGACGAATTTTCAAGCAAACATTAATCTCCTCTATCAAACATACTACGCCTTCTACCCTTTTTATTAAAAAGTAGCCTATGTTCTTTCGCTCCTCATTAAGTGTCTAAATACAAAATTTCACTGTTACATCTTTAATGACGAATTTCCATATGACCATTCATCCCCTATTTTTACCCACTCTCCACTATTTTTTTGCAATAAAAAGTAGACCATGTTCTTTCCTTCCTCATTAAGTACCTAAATACAAAGTTTTACTGTTACAGCTTTTAAAATGACGAATTTCCATATGACCATTTATCCCTTATTTTTACCCATTCTCCGCTATTTTTTTGCAATAAAAAGTATCAAGGTCTATTCTATCTCAGTACTAAATTCCATCAAAATCGGTTCACTGGTTTAGGCTTGAAAGCGTAATTACAGACAGACAGAGTTACTTTCGCATTTATAATATTAGTAGGGATTCTGTGCTCCAAGTCTTATTCAATAGCATTTGTTTTTTAGTATCCAATAGCATTTATCCAACAATGAACTTTATCCAATAGCAATAAAGCTCAAATTGACTCTACGTATTAGTTAGAACACGTTTGTATGGGATAAAGAAAAGGGCTGTTTTTAGGGCTTTTCCGTCAATTATTTGATATTTTCTCACCTTTTAAACCTTCCCTAGACCTCCACGAATAATTCAAGACCAAGATAAGATAAATCCGTTCAGCCGTTCTCGAGTTTTAGCGAGACAAAGGAACAGCAATTGATTTTTATATATATAGAAGATAGAAGATAAAAGATTCTACAAGTAACCGTTACACCAAAGAAGCCACCTTAATTCGCAATAAAATAAAGCAATAAAAAATCTTTTACACGATTAAATAGGTTTCTGCAATAAGCTAAAATATTCTAGTTTTTAAAGGCAATAAATTAAACATGCATGTATTTAAAGTAGAAGATTATAGGATAACTATCATCACGCCACAGCCGTAAGGCAAGTAGCAATTACCATAAAAATATACGTGAGAAAGAATGCAAATTCCCATGGCGACGGCGACGACGAAAAAAGATACACGAACGGAGCTTGTAAGTGATAATGGCTACCCATTATAGATTTAAAGTTATCGGAAATATGTCTACAATAATAACCAACTTAACTGTCACCTGCCAGTCTTAATATAACAATAATTTCCAAACAAATATTGAATATCTTTGACAATAATTGACTAACCTGTGTCTTCAATCGACTTACAAAACACGAACATTAGATCCCATATTTATTAGGTGTCTACCTATCTATAATAGCATCGGAAATTAATTATAATGTTCATCTCCGATTCACAAGCTAATTAAAAACCTAGAAATCTTGTAGTCGCTCGACTGGTCTTGTTACTTCCAGTATTCAGTATTCACAGGGTCGTGTGAATGTTAACCTTCGACGCAAAAACTGTATTAAAAACACCTCTTATTGATAACAATACTCTTGAGAATATTTCGTATTTTACGTGTGTAATAAATGGTGTAGATATCTATTGTTTTAAAGTCATTGTTTAGCAGTGAATACGTTTTTCACACGCTACCAGCCACTTTCTTTCATTAAAACGCTATTTTTGGATGGCATATTCATTGCGACTTGTACAGAACGGGATAAGATCTTATCATGTAATGAGCATGCTTATAGAGGTGCTACTGAAGTGGCCGCGCCGCCTCGCCACGAGGCAACAATCAATTGAATACGGACTGCAATAGAAAGCAAAACTATTGTTAGTATAATCAAATGGTTCACAAACAACCAAGCTGAATGCTTTCGAAAGTAGAACTCTTACATTGGACACGAAACTTTACATTAATTGCTACATAAAATGCCACACTTAGGACAGCTAATTAACTAGCAAACAACACGCAATTGTCATCCAAACAATGTTGTAAATAGTTATATCAAAACGTGATTAGAATACAATGGTGTAGTTAAAACTTCTTCTATAGGAATGGGTCACCGCGACATGAACGACGAACCAGTCACTAGTAAGGCGACACGAGTAATTACGACGGAAATGAAAAATAAATAGCCCGGTGGTCCTGACAATAAAATTGCCAACTGTGCTAAACAAGGGACTTTGCAAACAATCCAAATTGGAGTTTTCCAATTAGGGTCTCATTTATTTTAAAGTACGAATGGTTGTCGAGCGTGTCAACAGTCGGTAAACGCAAATCGTTCTCTTACACATAAAGCGTAGCGCGGCGTTAAGGCGCGGTTTACCAGCGCGTGATGCCGCGAGCAAATACGAACCGACCCTCATCGAAATCGCCCAACTACAAATAATTCCCTTCATTCCCGCTCTATTTAACATTAACCAGTACTTCGCTTTAAACGGTCCTAAGCTAAGTACAATTTGATGTTATTCCACATAACGTGAGCCTGCAAGCGACGCGATCCATTGCGCTATTATTAAAGACAAATACACAGATATACTTGTTGCTTTAACCGAGCAATTCAGCACAAGTCACGTCCCACTTAATGTTAGAAAATAATCCCATATGAATATCACGCGCAGAGATTTGCTTGCTCCATAATCATATTAGCTGATATACCTGCTCGGAGAGGGCGTGAGTGTTACATGATGTACGAATACTGCAGACACAATCAACGGAGGGGCAAACTAAGGGGATGTTTGCTTCAATTAATTAATATAAGCTTAGGGATTGTTCATTTAAGAGGGCGGGCACAACTAAATTAGCTTTTCAAACTAACTAAAAACGTTTAGTGGTAATGACTGACGAATGATGACTCCTCGAACAAGTGGACATAAAGAAAAACATCCTTCCATAAATAGTCTGATTCACGACAGGATAGTTACTTATCCAAGATGCGTCAGGAGCTTGGGCTTAATCATTGATAAAATTGTTCTGTGCACGTATGTAGAGGTGTATGCATGCAAATGAGGCATTGTGTGCGCGGGTTGATTCAGTCCGCGGTGCAGCTCGCAATCAGTCGCATTGACACGGACTGCCGCCCGCGCCGCCGCCGCCGCCGTGCCGCATGGCCGCCGCGCCGCCGCCCTCGCCCGACGCGACTATATTTTTCATCTCCTGACATCCGCTCTGTTAACGTGAACGCACTCGGAAATTTATGTCGCTGTAACTGATGCATTGGAAACCAATGTGTCTATGTATGAAGCTAGACAACACAGACTAGACATCAATTTAAGTATTTTTCGTAGCAAACTCTGGACCCAGCTACAAAAACTTCACAAAATCGTTTTATTCCAAACACGTATAATAAGATAATAGACACGAACAAAGAGAAAAACAAGTCTATCATTAACTTAATTGGGGTTCTCCTTCATATATTCTAGGCACTATCACCTTCTAACAAATTGAGGGCTTACGCTTAACAGCAGTTATTAACTTTCCGTCGAGAAGCTCCCAGCCTGCTTAACCGGTAAAGGACCACGGATGTTGTAAATTGCACATCCAATTGCAATAGCTAAGGAAGCCCTGTTTTATAGTCGTGATAGTTTAGTGTGATAATGCGTTCAGAAAGTGGCGCTCAATGAGAGTGTATGAGAGGAAATCGGTTCCCATTGAGCGTAGCCGTAATCACGAGTGCTCACAAATGATCGCGGGTCGCCGCCAACCGCGCCGCTGCAGTGCCGCAGCCGCGTCGCCGCCGCGCCGGAGCCCCGCCGCCGGTTGCAGCGCCGATAATGAATTACAGAGCCATTGCTCGCTTGCAAAATCTAGTCGGAGTCGTATCGGTAAGTAACGAGGTTAGCTGCTCTCCCTGGAGCTGAGCGAGATCGCGTCGTGACTTGGGATGCCTTCGGGAGCGTTCATGGGCGAATTATCTTCTAAAATGGGCGATATAAATTATCCTTAATGGGTTTTATTGCTATAAAATATTGTGTTTGATTCAGATTATTTTTCAACTTATTGAAAGTTGAGTACAATACCTTTTCTGAAATCGTTTAGAACTCGCCTGAGGTAATATGAATTTAGGTAATCATGACTGAATTACGAAACGAAAGAGGAAGCAATCGCTGAAGTGTGGACGCGATAAAAGCTTTTATCGAGCATTTTACGATTCTTTTCGCACTATCCCCGCTATAAACGCCGAATCAGATGGAGTGAGAGACCGCGGGTGGCATAGCAAAAAATAACTCTATTTACTTTGGCCACATAAACTTGAATCTCTGGTATTTTACCCGACCATAATGTAATTCGACGATTCTTTATACATTTCTGGGATTTTTATTATTTATTTACAATCAATAATATTACTGTGGCATTCAATTCAAAGATGTTTTATGACTATAGTAATATATCATGTATGCAGATGCCTATAATAAATTCTAATGTGTGTCGATGAACGGTCACACGCGCGTTACTCGCCCGTAGTTGTAAGGTCAATTTTAGGAGCAAGTTGAACTACGAAATCGCCCTTCGTGAGGCTTCGTGCTATGAAATAACTGCGCTGTCAATCAAATTAAATTAAAAAACGAGGGCAATTTATCACTTCTGACTACCATTTGAAGAAAAAAAGGTTAGCATGCAAATCTGGGATTTTTAAGAGAGTATTCAAGTGATTATTGGTAGTAAATCTAGATATTCTACATTTGTGTTTGTATTTTACAATAAACTCATCACTTACCGCTGTACTCAGAGTAATTTAATGGTTACTTAACCCAGTCCTTAGCAATTGTTTTTGAAACAAAATCGTTACTAAGGTATAGTTTAAGTAACCATTACATGTCTCTGAGTGCGGCAATTAGTGGTAAACATATGTTAAGTATTCTTAATAGACACTTTTCTACTAACTTCTTTGATAAACAAAAACATGATATTATCGCTGTATGAAAAAATACGATCGTTCTACGTGGAGGACTAAAGGGGAGGCCTTTGTTCAACAGTGGACGTCTCTCGGCTGATGATGATGAAAATATATACCAAATAAAAGATTATGAATATCAAGCTAATCTATGGCCAATCTTAAACAGATTTGGTCACAGGTTTATGTAGATCGACTGACACATAACTCCACAACCCATTAGGGGTTGCTCGTCACTCATGATTAGACTGGTCATCGAACTTGGAGACCTCTAAGTGCCCGTGTGATACTCTCGATTGAAACTAAATCTTTCATGATATATCTATCCAGTGGTTTTTACTTAGTATGCTATCATACATACAGATAAACGTACATAAATAGTACTAACATTAGAACTTTAGAAAGGATTAATAAACATGGTAAATATCCCGTCTTAAGTTCTAATGTTAGTGTTAGTGACCATGTCAGTTTAAAAACTTATATACATAAAAGAGTTTCCTCATTAGTATTGATCCTAGAACACATGACACAACTTTTTTTTTTACAAAACTTACTCAATGTGCAGTTTTGACGTCTCTTCACTACAATTTTACTGTACTTAAATTATTTAGGCATTAAATATATCTTTAATTTGATCTAATATAAATTAAATTCTGATAGTGCATTTTTCTCACAATATTGCCAAAGTTATGCTGAAAAGGAAAGCGAAAAAAATACGCACAGCGTTGAGGTCAACAGTGAGGGAAAACCGTGACCAACAACTTTACGAAATATTACAATTTTTCGCCACAAAAAAGAAAGAAAGTCATGGCTGCCTACTGTTAGTAAATAAATCAATTTACTAAACAAAACCTTAGAAGAAAACCTCATTGATCTAATAACCCCGGCATTAATAGTTTGCACGATGTTTTGGGTTCGAGTTTCAAGGTAATGTACGTAGTCATCATTCCTATCAAATGGTTCGCTTGTTCTATTAATCGATTAAAAAAAATGAGGATGTTTTCAATTCGATCGTATTTTTTATGTAAGTTATCGCATATAGCCCGAACTGTTTTTTTATGGTGTAGAGACTTGGAGAGTGTGGGATTCTATATGTCGCTAAAACGCCCCCTGTAAGATAAACACATGAATATTATCATAAGTAGTAAAACATGGATGTTCTATCTTCTACCATAACACGTTTTACGTACTCAACTCTGTCACCAAGATTAGTAGTAAAGGCAAGATATTTAATGTTATTACATTTAATAATAACATTATCCCCGTATTCCCAGAAGGGTTAGGTTAGGTTAATGTAACCAACTTTTCCCTACTTATTTTATTAGTCCCGTGTCCACCTACGCTGACGTCCATTACCATATACCGATCCTAAACCCTGGATCCGAATACTAAACATTTCGCTATTGAAAAACGTGTGCTATTTTTTGCCCCTGAAACCGACTTAAGCACCGATCGATCTTGGGAATAATTCAAGTAAGTATACCCCTACTGGCGACAAAACCAGAGCTGCAATCTACATCTGCATCTTATTTCAATACACATAAATAAAAGTAGATCTGCACCCACAATCGGATTTCAACTTGCAGCCCGACCATAATACTGCTGCATTATTTAAACAGCTTTTGGTTCTGATAGTAAAAATGATATCGCACCGTCTTGACCGGGTAGGTCGCGCGGCTCGTAAACCACGGAATTTACGAAGCATTCGAAGTTCAAAGAGCATCGGAGCTAGTCGGAAACATATGGCCTGCCTCTGACGGTGACACTGAATTACCAGGACTCCCTGATAGAGATTGTCTGCAGAGGACACTAGATTTTATATCGACTATTTATGGGCGAAAACCTCTTTAAAATAGGTTACGAACGAAGCACGCTTCTTCTTTAATGCAACGGGTTTCTTTTCTATAATACATATCCGCTGTTTGTTGGTTTATTTTTAAAAGATATCACGTTCATAAGATGTGGTAACGGCACCTGCGTTTAATACTGCATGAGGAAATAACATCAACAGTGTGTTAATAAGAAAAACATGTTTTGCATAATTGCATATGTGACTTCGCAAAACAAGTTTTAATTTCCAGAATGGTCCATATTTCTTGGAATCTTATGATATTGCATTCGATTTGTTGTTTTAGTGGTTTCAAGTACCTACAGCTGAGGAATAATATTTTTAGAATCAGTATAAAAATAGGTATAGTTTAGGTACTAGTATAAACACATCACATTTCAACCTCCGATGGGTAGCAAGTCAAAAATGAGTTTAAATAGTAATCAGTAGCCCAAACAGCAGCGTCAGAAAGCCAAGTCTACTACAATCAATCAATTTTTTGTATTAATTAATAAGGGTCGGCGAGTATATTGTGATTGGTTGAAAGCACTTATAATAGCTCTCTTTCGCCCACAAAAAATACTCATAAGAAGTTAACTATGTGATGCATTTAACTGAGTCAGATGTAGCAGGTAACCCAATTTAAACAAATTGCTTTCAATACAAATCCTACTTTCATATTAATAAAATTAATAGTTATGATGATAATCATCATCAAAACCGACATGAAATTGGAGAAACAAGATATCTTTAACACGAGTCAAAGATATCTGTTCCATTACAATTATAGCCGTGTTTAATGTCAAATGGGCCATAAAACAAAAATGTGGAATTGAAAGGTTTCATTTCGTAACAACCGACGTCAGATCGTGGTCCAGGAACATTACACATGTATTTATGCTAACTGCAGCAGTTATAACAGTACCGTTCGCTTTTTTCAGCGCTGTAATAAGCAGCTTCTTGCAGCGCTAACGGCAAGCTATTCTCCGGTAAGCAAACTCTGAGCTCGCTTTATTAGTCTGGGCAAATTGAAACCTAATTAACGTAGAGGAGAAACTTAGCGGCTCGTAACGGTCGATCGTTGCTCAATAATCGACCCCCACGACTATGGAAATTCAGTTAACTGTTGTATCACGACACTGACGGTCAAATTTCTGTAAACACTCCAATTTGGGCTTTAATGGTTATGAATGACAGTGAAATTATGGGCAAAGGTCAGCGCCCAAGAAATGTCGTCGTGAGAGTTAGAAGTTGCGCAGATGAAATATATTTAGCCGAGATATTTATGGAACTGGATAATAACTTGGCTTGATCGTATCACGTTATGTTTGAAGAAAAAGAGGCAAACAGAAAATCGTTGGTTCGTCTGTGAAGTTAAAAATTATTGTATAAGCAAGACGGTAACATTATGTAAACATGATAGCAGCAAGACAATGCCGTTACATTACACTATTTACATTTATACGTGTCGTCGCAGCACTTAGCACTAGGTACGGCGTATCTAGAGTGGCGACAGTTACATGTGATAACAATTATTTGCGCCCGCGCTCTGATACGGTCTCCTTGAAAATTCAATTTTCGAGAACACTCTATAAAAATATATTGTAACAGTTTCCATTAAATGTGAGATCGTCGTTAAAATATAAACTTAGTCGTCAGATAATGAAAATACCAGTGAAACATGATAGAATATCAGTGGAGACGGTCTAACAAAAATAATAAAGAATTTCGAACTGAGCTGCTACTATAACGTGGGGCATACTTGTTTGAGAAAATAGAGAAGTTTGAAGGTCTACAGTACCTTTGTTTATAAATGGATGGAAGATGATTTAACGTTGGTGATAATATTTATTTCAGCATTGTTATAGTGTACATTTAATTACCTTAATCATGGATCACACCTGATCGAGACATCAATTACAGAAATGCGAATCAGTGTTTTCTAGCATAAAATCACTTCATCAACAAGCAATCTGCATTGAAGACTGTTAATTACTAAATGATTAGAATGAAGCCTCAGGTGGTTCGCTGGCCACCCAATAACATAAAAAGGGCAGTGATAATGATAACTTGTCATTGAAGCGATGTAATGGATAGGCCGGCAATACTTCTAAAGTACAATTCCTGATGATAGTAGCGATATGAAGCAATATCGTAATGGGTTTTAAGATTGCAATAACATACGAGTAATGACGGGTTGTTAGCCCATCGACTCGCAAACACCATGCGCCTTTCCCTTGATTATTTGCACGTGACTTTTAGTTCTTCACTTGTAAAAAAGCATCTATGCCGTTTTAGAGCACGTAATTGGAATTTATTATACCTTAGAGTCTACATTAGTGTCTGCAGGCAAAACGCTAAAGAACTAACTGTTTCCTGAGTACTGACTAAACTAATGGACAAAATGAGTGATTCTTAATTATTTCAGAATTTATGGGGTAGCAGTAAATGATGACCATGATGATTGAGCACGGCATGAAATAGGTAAAGATCGTCATCATATCACCCATAAGACGTTCACTGCTGAACATAGGCCTACCCAATGAATTCAAGATAGGCTGGTTGGAAGCGACCTGCATCCAGCGGCTCAGATAAGGTGACTGGATAAGAAAAGTTCTGCCCAAACAATATCTATGATGAAATATTTCACTGATCAGTTACAGATACTCTGTAAAGTTAGATTCTTTAAAAAGTATTCTAGTAATTTACTTGCTTTAACATTCTCAATTTCTATTATATTTTTCTTTAGCACCATACCATCACTGACATATCTTTACATACTTCAACAAGGTTATTATACAACAATGTGCATGTTTGTCTGTCCTCGACTAACATTAATAACTAACCTATTGCAAAAGGAATTTACATTGTTACGTTAGCTAATCAACGTCTATAATAAGTCAATAGTATGAGTATGTACCAATACAATGTGTATTTCTACAAAGGTAATGAGGTTCGCATGTTTTTTTTTATAAAATAAAATGATTGAGACTGCTTTGTTGCAAGAGAGATTGTCAAGCAAGGGGTCTAGAGGAAACGATTTCGAAAATCCAACAACTAATTAAATTAGATTACTTATTTATGAAATATTCACAGTGATTGACTACGAAGTCTGTGTAGCAGTCGGCTCGCTTTCCATATTGCACGTAGGACTTTATAATATAATCATTACGAATTACATTCTTATGACTGCCTCGTTGGTCCAGTGGTCGCAAGTGCGACTGCCGGACAAGGGGTCTCGGATCCAATTCCCTGGTCGTGCAAAAGTACTACTGAGCCTTTTTCAGTTTTTCGAAAATTTCTCAGTAGTAGCACGGAGTCTGGAATTGTGTCCGGTATATGACAATAGGCTCGCCTCCCTATTACATGGGACTTGGTAAAAAGTGGGTGTACATTGTACCGTAATGTGCAGATGCACTTCTGTCTACATCTTCAGTGATTAAAGGCGTGACGTTGTTGTTGTTGTTGATTGCATTAAATAAATGCAATTTTTTAACATTTAGTAAGATAGCGTTTGGCCACCATCTCACCAGGTGGTAAGCAATGACGTGGCCACCAATGGATACTTGCCTAACTATTTGTAGAAAAAAGCTTAATGCTATGTTATAATGGGCTACGAAATACTTAACTCAAATTAGATTGCACTTATCAATCTAATTTTGAGCCGTCAGGTCAGACTTTCACCGATCTCGTATTACCGTATTACTGAGTGAATGTGTCCAGTTAATTATTTTTAATGTAAGTAGGTATTATTATAGTTTGGAGATAAATCGTGGACGCTTGTCACTCTCACGTAACTACTGCTGTGACATGTAATTTGTATGGATTATTAACGTTGCTGTCCATTGAGGCGGGTGGAGTAATGACTACCTTGCTTGAAGTGAATATTATTTTCTTTTTATCTGATGTTTATTTTTAAATGTTTCTATGTAGATAAACCTTGTGTTAAATATGGAGAGATCTTCAATCAATATTAAAATAAGTTAGAATGATTGAGAAATATTTCAGCGCTTACTTTTGAAAGGCCACTCCGCGCTCCAAAACCAACTAAAAGTCTTACAGCTTTCTGAGCTAGAAGGAGTAACATTCATACCTGCTTCTACAAAGCTTACTGTAAATATATTTATCTATGAATTTATTTCATATGTACCTAACCTCACGCCTGTCCCCCATGGAGGTATGGAACGCCAATTGCTACGACTATTACACACCTCTTTCGCATCATCAACAAAAAAATAATTCAATAAAACGATAATAAAGTAGTTGATCAATAAATAAAACTACACAAAAAATAGACCACTTAACACCAACGCTGTCACTGTTACGTTACAGTGAGCAACTGCCTTTAACACTCGAAAGATTATGTAGCTATTAAATGCAAGAAAAAAAGTGATAGACATAATAATAATACAAGTGTCGCTTATATAACCTTTTATGGATTGTACACAGTAATCGCGAGGCTATAGCAGGCTTTTGTTTATGTCTTACATAAGCACTGGTCGACTGCCTCATTGTCAAGCGGACACAACAGCGACTACCAAGCACGTGGTTTTGAGAGTTATATATTAAAGTTGGATAATAGAGTGTTTGGAAATAGGCCATAAATATAATGAAAAGTGGATGATATAAACATTAAGTGAAGTGTAAGTGAGAATCAGCCTTAAACAACACTACGCCATTTATTGTCCACAGGAATTGCAAGAGGTTTCTTTTCATGGTATAGCGAGCAGGTGGATCACCTGATGGTAAGCAATCGCCGACGCCCATGGACAGATGGACACCCGAAACACCAGAGGCGTCATAATGACGTTTTGGGCCTTTTGGGGGTTAAAAATTTAAGTGTTGATGGGGAATCGGGGATTGGGAAGATTGGAAAGGCGGGTTATTGGGCTTCCAGTAACCTCACTCATATAATAAAACATAACGCAAGCGTTGTTTCACGTCGGTTTTCTGTGATATCACTCCGATCGAGCCAGCTTATTCGTGGCGAAGCATGGCTCTCCCACTCAATCTCTCGCATAATGCGAGTCGCATTACGAGTACATTATGCAACACTCATTTTTTCTAGATTTATTTAGTACCAAAGCTTATATATGCAATACATACAACAAATCGCCCTATTCCTCTAAAGAAAAAGCTATGTTTTTATACAGTATAAGTCTACTAGCTAGCCAACTGGTCACTGGCATGATGAATGCACGCAAATAAAACTTAGCAGCGAGCACTTAGTGGTGCTTGCGAATGAGGAAAGTTCAGAAGTGCCTGCACGCTCGACAAACATGAAGCTCTATTGAAAATGTGTCTATACATACATAAGTCTATGTAATATGTAGTAGTTGCTGTACTAAAGTGTGATTTAGTCCTGGCTACACCTTTCTCTGTTTTTTTATTTTAGTAACGTCACGCCTTTCATCGCCGAAGGGGTAGGCAGAGGTGCACATTATGACACGCAATGCCGCTATACAATGTACACCCACCTTTCACCATTTGTGTTACAAGTCCCATGTATTAGGGGGTGAGCCTATTGCCATATACTGGGCACAATTCCAAACTCCGTGCTACAACTAAGAAATTTTCGAAAAACTGAAAAAAACCCAGTAATACTTTGCCCGAACTGGGAATCAAACCCGAGATCCCTTGTCCGGCAGTTGCGCTTGTGACCACTCAATTAACAAGACAGTAAATATATTTTGCTCAAACCGAAAATATTCCTCATTAAGGCGATTGCTCACCCATTATTACATGGCACTTATAACACAAATGCCTTCTTGGTCTATTTGAAATAAATGATTTTGACTTGACTTTGACTTGACTTGATTATGGCGATTGCTCAGCCATTATTACATGGCACTTATAACACAAATTCGTTATACATAGCGACATTACATGCCGTTCTACCAACCCCTTCGGGGATAAAGGGCGTGACGTTGCAATAATATGGCGATTGTAAGAGTAATTCCCAATTATGAGGATCAGGCAAATATAGGGGCTATGACTAGTCTTATTAAGCTCAAAACTCAGAAAATATAACTAAAGTTAAACTAAACTAGAGAAAAGAAAATGCCTTCTACACTCAAGACACGTATCATGTTTTAAATTGAGTTTGTTCCTTATTAAGTTTTAGTTAGAAGCCAAAGATCTGTTTAAAACCCCGAGTCATAACACAAAGTATATAAACATTTAAATATACAAGAGAATATACACGAAATAAATTCTAATTTTGACACTGGCAACACTACATCAAAAGCGGGCTATTGTCCTGTACACACAAGAATGTAATTTCCGCTCTAAATTTTCTGTTTAACATAATTTTTAATAAGACGCTCTAGTACTGTGCTAAACGGAGCGCTAAGCCCGAAATATTTTTCCTTTTTTATTCGTCCTTCTTTTTTTCATAAAACAAGGTTTAAGCTCACACATTTGTAAGGCTAATAACAAACCAAAGCCTCTTAAAACGCAGCCAGAACACACCGCCGCCATGCTTATGTTATCCTATTACCCTGGTACACTGGCACTGGTAACAAAAAATTGTATTCCGAAAAAGAAAAAGCCGAAAATCGTCGTTTAATACAGTACTGATTTATAGTCCATAAATCGCGTTTATGTAACTAAGTCTAATAAATCACTAATTTACATATGAACACAAACACTTTATTATTGATTGCTATAGCTACTCGCCCGCGACTTTGCGCGTGAGAATTCCTGTTTTTCATGCTTTTCATGTATTTTGTTTTATTCTAACTCTGCTTTTGCCATGGGTGAGCAATTAAGAAATACGTGTTACTCCAAAAATTCGACTGTGTGTGTGTGTGGACTTAATTTAAAGAGTACCTACCTTAATCAACAGTCAAATATGTATTGAAAAAACCATGAGTCAGCAGCTCCCATAATTTAGGGACATTCGTCACCCAGTCCATTCGTCGAAATCGTTAATAGGCCTGGTATTCCTGGTAGGTAAATCTTTTATGCAAAGCATTTACTAAAACTAATGATGCGATAAGTTCAATCAATGGCTGTATATGATTAAGTCGATATTTAGATAACTGGATTAACTAACATAAAGCTACCACTAATAAAAATTCACAAGCCACTCCTACAGAATGAACCGGTTCCCCGAATCAACATGGAGCCGATATCGGATGCAAATCTTATTAAAATTAGAAAGACTGAGCCGAAAAAAGCTTACAGTTTAAAAAATCAGGTGCACACGGCAACCGGGTTTGACAAGTTACCAGACTTGCTGGGCCGACCGGTTCCTTCGTAAAAAATAGTTACGTGTCACTTCACACTTCAAGTTGCGTTTAAAAAATAATCTATTAACTTATCTGTTCACTCGAAACTTTGGAGGTGTAAAGTGTTTACGAGAAGAAGATAAGAGTTCCGTAATAAATCTCTGAAATCCCCCGCTAAACCCTAGATAAAATTCTCATTCTTCTCGTTGATTTTTATTGTTTCCATTCAAGTTGTAAATACATCATTTAAAAATAGAGTTACCGAGAATTCCCACTCAACTTTACCCATTTCTACTTAAATAAATACACACTTAGTGCAAGTATTATTCTTCGTATCTTGTTCTTGAATCATTTAACCACTTACTTACTCGTAACTTGGTAGAACCTTGGAAACGGAGTGCCAATTACATTCCATGATTTTAAAACCGCTTTATTTCACTTCACAACTCAATAGTCTGACCACATTTTATCAATTATGTTCCAACAAAAAGACAAAACCAATCGAACCAGTGAATGTGTGGCATACTTACTTGGAACATCACAGTTATTAAAGTCCACTTTTTCCATTTGGCACGACGTCAAGGCAGATGTGAGGCATAGTTTCCAGATAGAAGCTAAGTTGGTAACTTTTCACATTTCCTCGGAAGCGCGTCCCCTGGCAGTGTCGACAATGTCGCGCGTTGTGAATTTGTTATCCGTGTCGCGCGATTAACGAGATGCATGTACTATATAACTTTGTTAAACAGATGATACAATTTAATCGTACTTCTCGCCGCGGCATAAGTTAAATCGTTAACGTTACACGATGATAGTGGCTTTAAACATTAATTTCCATACTAACATTATAATTACCCCAGTCATTACTTACGCTAAAAGCTATTTATTTTGCATAATGGTGTTTGGGTGAGCGCAACAATGGTGAGTCGCAATGCGGCGGCGGTGCACGGTGTGGAGTTGCGGAGATATGGCGGCGCGGCTAGTCGCCTGAATCGCCAAACTTGACCGCGCGCGCCCTTTGTTTGTTCGCTCTGGGCGCGTGCCTTCTATCTACCGCTGCTCACTAAAATTATACCGCGATATGAATACGGGAACATTTGCTTACACGACATTGTGCATTATGAATAAATATAGCCAAGACCATTCTCTACTGTTATCATTAAGTTTGTGAATGTTGTGAGGGATATAAAAACCCCAGTAAAATCTGGTAACGTTTATGACACGCTTTCAGTTCTGCTGACAGTCGTTACTTGGGACGGCTCGTCAGCGGAAAGGTTCGTACGTCTATGGCTGCGGGCGACCGGAACTCTGTAGGTTCTGTCACGTCATTTGCGCGAGAGAATACGCCATTTTTTCCGAGCAGGACGGGGCAAGAACGCTTACTCGTCGAGATAAAAATGTCACTTTCTCATCGAGCTTTTTGCTATCTCTGATGTTTTTACCGAAGTTATTTGTAACTGTCGCAATAATACGTGGTTTGTGTTAACATGTTTTTGTAGGGCTTTCCAAACTTAATTGGATGGCGTAGCACACCCGTAGGTACATAGTACACAAGGACCTATAGATGAAAACAAACATCAATCCACAATAGTTGGCGAAGTAGTTTAATATTTCAGTGGGACAGCGTTGTTTGTAGTTATATTACATGACTTGACACTATCGTAACCTCTATTAAGTTTTGATGCGAGCTGAGCGTTCGAACCGGCTGATTGAGTATAAGATGAATATTGGCTCGCGTGTCGGATTATATTAATAACGGTAACCTTTATTGACCTGAAACTTTCTCCTGTTTCGCGATGACCGCACCGATGCAGGTTGTCTTGGTCATTAATCACGTTAATGATGTCAAATGAATTAAACATTAGCTAGTTGTGGACTTCAGAACAAAACCTCCGATATCTAATTAATGCTAACTGCTGGAAGTATTGCGTCGCAGCTCATTTGTAGCATGCAAAGTGATGTAGGAACAAAGAGTAACGAGCCATTGAGTACGCCATGCTAGTATCTCTTTTGTTGACCAAAAATGGAACATTGCAGTTAACGTAACGCATTGTGGATGCCGATTAAAGAACTCAACAGACTTGAACAGGATGCCTAACTCAAGAAATCAATCGCTGTTGTAGGTACTATGCTATGTTTTTCTAAGGAATGGAACCAGCCGACAAGTCACTTATTCGAAAGGACAAATACGAATTGTGTTCTTAGAAAGGATGAATTTAGTTCACTTGTGTTTCGTCAGCTACGACCGTGAACTATATCAACAATACCTATTACTTTCAGAGCCAGTACTGAGAAATTAAAAGTAAAAAATAAATTATATTAGCACACAACTTGTAGAAATAACATTCCTATTTCCTGAGTCTCACGTTTGTGATTTAAACCAACGAAATCAGCAGAGCGCTAATTCAGTAATTAATGTAACGGAACAAGGCGATATAGATAGACTGTGCAATTGATGGACTGAGCATACAAGATAGAAAGGAACCAGGCTGCCCTCACTTCGGCATCTAATCCTTCTTTACGTGTTTGTCCGGCGCACCAAAGGCAGCCCACTCAAGGAAGAGGTCACGACACATGAAAGAACCGAATCATGACACTATTAGGATAAACGAGGCCGCGGCCGGTCCTGCGGGACGCCGTCATAATCTAGTCTTGAATAAGTAGGCACTTGCCCCGCACTTACATCGACTTTCATGAATTCTTATATCTCAAATAAAACTTATTTTATGGTCTATTTCGCGACTTTCAGTGTAAATTATGTTTTCCCAACGATTCCGAATGATGACGACTCGAGTGTTATGATGCCGAATTTAGATGAGATATTTTTTCTTTGCAAAACTGTAATAGGGTTTTTATAGGCAACAAAAATATATCAGTAAACATAAAAATCCTATTTGCTATACACTGAATTATGTTGGCTTCTTACTGAAAGAATGTATAAAGTAAAAAGATAGGTACTTATTTCGCAAGTTTCAGTGCGTCACGGCGCTCTACCAAAACCACAGTAACCTACATCTGTAGCGCCATTTGCCCAACTATTCGCGCACTTCCTTGCCCAACATGGTCATGGCAAATGAAACAAAGACCCATTGCCTCCACCATTACGTCTTGCAGCGCACCCATAAAACACGCATCAATTAATTAAAATTCAAATAACTAAACAACAATCTGTGTTCGGCGAATTGCATATGAATTCTATATGGTTTTGTTGTATCTCATACATTTTATAGTAGGTGGTGTACGAGGAAAACTGCTCATTGTTAAGTCTAGACTAGGTGCACCTACTTCACAATTCTAGTGACATACCTGCCTGTAGTTTAAGCACGTTACCTACATACGTACTGCCTTATTAATAGTACTACGCTATTATTTGGAACAAAAGGAAGCGCAGTTGCCTTCTGGAGCCACTATCAAGTTGAAACAATAAAAGCAATCTATATTTATCTATACTTATAATAAATCTGTAGAGAGGTCAATTCTGTACATGAAATATATTTCCAAAATAACTATCAGCGGGTGATTAGTGATCGATACTGACGCCATAAATGCAATCGGAATTTTTTTGTCTGTCTGTCTGTCTGTCTGTCTGTCTGTCTGTTTGTCTGTCTGTCTGTATGTTCTTTATAGAAATAAAAACCACTCGACAGATTTCAACCAAACTTGGTACAATTGTTCTTCATACTCCTGGGCAGGTTATAGTATACTTTTCATCACGCTACGATCAATAGGAGCAGAGCAGTGAAGGGAAATGTTGTGAAAACAGGAGAACTTACTCCATTTTTTAAGCTTCCGTCGCGTGTGCAGCCTTAATGGTTAAAGCTACACAGAAATCATGTATGACGGAAATGTTCTCCTTAAAATTGTTTAAAAAATATTCCACGACAGCAAATGTCTATCTCTTATGGTTGACTTACAATAACACGTATAACTCCCGATAGCTTAGCAGTTCTGAGCTTTCTGATTATATTTGTCTACTCTAACGTTTATAACACTCTCATTCATTCATTCATTCATATTATAATAAATCTGTAGAAGGGTCAATTCTGTACATTGAAAATATTGAAAGAATAAATAGCAGGGGGTGTTACTGGATCCATACCAAACCCAAATACTGAAAAAATACGGTGAAAAAAATCTTAATTTTTCAGGTTTATACTATAGAACGCGGGCTCAACAGCAGTAGCTCAATAGAGAGATCTCCGTAATTATTATGGGCCTCGCCGTTTTTGGTCCAATAGATTTTTATAAGAGGTCATTGTCAGAGTTACTCAAAATGGAGAAATAAAACATCCACGCGAAGACCGACATTCGCGCGGACGGAGTCGCTGGCGGAAGCTAGTATACAACTAAATATGTACGAATGTTACGAACGAAATAGACAAGCCGTCTGCTTGCTGGGGAGGGGCTTAAAACAACGCGTTAATGGAGGACCACGGTCGGGATTACGTTAAAAAAATGCATTAAGTACGTACAATCCTTTGTCAATATTGTAACACGTACACACATTTACTGATATTATCAAGAGATTAAGAATTAAGCCCAATCATTCGAAATGTAAATAAAAACAAAAACTTACAAGATGTTTGTAAAGCAATAAAACGAGGCAAGCTGTCACGGTGCTAACGAACAGTAAAATAGCCTACGATTTTATAGTGGTTACGAAATACTTAATACGCTGTCAAGCATTCAAACATTTTATTAATGTACTAAATATTTTATTATCATTAATAATAAAGCGTGGCTTTATGTTTGTCTAACGGAAGTTTATAGATACGAAAGAGTAATTACAATTAAACATTTAATTGGGTAGGTAGCGGTCGAGATGTACTAGAGTTCTGAAATATTCAAGTCCTTTTTGCTTTCAGCTCACTTTGGGTAATAGAGGTAATAATTCAACGAGCCAGTGTGCCTACAATTACACATTAGGTTAATGGACACAGATAGAATAATTTGCTAACGGTCCATGAAATATGATGTTCTAGCTAGTCACTTCACTTCGCGGTCGTCGTGTAATAATGTGGCCTAGTTGCGTTGATTTGCTCAAATTGCTCATACTTAAGCCGTATGTACATTTGTTCGACCTAGTAATGTGAACTTCAAAATTGTCACAGAGATTTGACCTCTAGACGAGTAATAAATGTTAATGGAAATAGCTGAATATTTTTGTGTTGTGAAAAATAAATTAGACAGAGCTGTTATCGGTGATGTGATGAGTGTAATACCTTTGACACGGCTGGCGTCACTACAATATAATATTTTAGACATCTATTCGGTAATGCTTTATAGGTGTTACGCTAAGTTGCTTGTCTGTTGAGCTCTTGGTCGCGAATTAATTATGCAGCAGATAAACAAGTCGCGGTCACGCGCCCATACACTTTCATGTTAATTAACACCTAGCTCTGTATCCTTATGAAACTTCTCAGTAGTCAGTTCGTTGTAGTTTAAAAATTCATCGGAACACGTTTTCGATCAAACTGTGAAATACTAGTTTACAAACTGCTACGATATGCAAAGTGTGAATAAAGATAGTACATATCAAATGAAAAACGACACTGTCAGACCGAAAAAGTGCTTCTGTTCCGTAGTTGAAACTGAAATATATGCGAAACCATCGGCGCTGTTTGTTTCCAGTAGTTTTATTTACTGCCTTTGATTTTCCAAATATTTATGAGTTTATATTTGAAGTTTCATATTTTAGAGAGCATGTGAAATATTGGTGAGGATTGTTTTATGTAGTAATGAAGATATGAGTTATTATTTTTATAATATCGGTATCAAATACGTGTTTGAACTTTGAAATTGAGAGGGTCGTGTCATCTAAGAGGCTTTACGAATTGATCAAAGACTCGCATTGTGGAGCGATACTCACTTAAGCTTTGAACTTAGCATCACTATATAGTTTGTATTTGAACCTGACAGATCTGAATAGAATTCAATGTCTCAAACCTTCGCTAAAGGTTTTTAACATGACAGTTGGGCTTCAAAGAGGCTTTGAAGGCATTTTTTTAAACGAACTATGATAAAAAATTGCAATCATGTTTTGTGAAAGTTTGTTATGAATTTTTACAAATAATGAATTCTTCGCAACGCTTCGGCGGAGTATTAAATTGCATATGAGTCATGCCGATGAGTAGGGCGGGCGGGGTCACCCTACGACTAGAGGGGTCGATTAGCAAAATTATAACAAACAAAAGTTTATGAAATTCCACGCGTGTTTAGATTGTGTTAGTTGTGTTAACGTGTAGTTTTTTTTTTGCGATATATTAAAGAAGGGCCAAATTAAAAGTACCTTTAATCGACGAGCAAGCATGAAAAGACTGATGACTGTTGATGAAGCGAAAGAGGTGTGTAAGAATCGTAGCAATTGGCGTTCCATTTGTCTCTGTGGTGTGTATGTTGACATTTGTATGGGAGACAGGCATGAGGTTATGTATGTATGTGCTTTTTATAAGAAACTAAAAGGGACGATCAGCAAAAATGTAACAAACAAAAGTTTATGAAATTCCACACGTGTATTTTCAAGTATTAGGTAGGTGGTACGAGTAGGTACATCTCATAATATTTATTTTGTGTTTTTTTATAAGAAACGGTGGCAATTTGCTAAATCAACGGTTCACAAGTTTAGAGAACAACTTGCTGTAGGTGGCCTAATTTAAACGAGCTCTTAAACATCTGGCAATGCTGCCAAACGTTGCAGACTAAGTGATAAACACAACTACACAATAAAATGGTACACTCCTAGACTTAGTTCGCTCTGATTTTATGTCTGTTTGAAATAACAACGAGGTTACAAAACAAATGGCCTGTTTCTGCATTAAATTATAAATTTCCGTTTTCATACATTGAAATTTATAATTTGAAATGCCTTATGATTTCAATGTATGGCATAGGGCAAATATTATAGACCTATTTAAAACAGTGATGATTCTATTCATAAAGCACTACATCCTGGAATCAAAAGTTCTTTGAAATAGAAACAGAGAGAATAACTATGGTTCTTTATCATTAAAATAAAAGAAACAGCGCTTTCCAAACTCTTAGAAGAAGCATGCCATTTTCTCTTGCTATATGTTATGGATTTAAAATGTTTAAGCGATAATTAAATGATCATTAAAATCATGACTTACAAGAATTCTTGGTAAATTAATAGTTTTTATAGCGGAAAGTTCATTTTATAGCATCGCATTAGCACCGCTTATTATGATTCTCGGTGCATTAGTTAATTACGATCGTCTCCTGATTTTACGTAAAATAATATCTAATTTACTGAGTGCCTTCCACTATAACAACTTTATGTTCACTACAATATATTTTGTGTTCTATTTATAAGTCCTATCGAGAGGAGGGTTGACAATTTGACATGTTTTCGATTCCATTGTCCATACTTAGGTTCTGTCACTTTCTAAAATTAGTTCGTCGATACGTGAATTTGAGATATTCGAGAAAGTTCCATAGTTTATTTAGGGAATATTTTAGGCAATTCGTCTCAAATTTTCGGCACAAACGTATACAAAATGCCCTAACGCAATCACACCGCCGCCGCAGGCAGGAATAGTGGTCTGCAAAGGTTAAGTTTAATCTGATTTTGGCTTTAACAATGCACCGGGGAGCAGTAGACCGACAATGGCGGCGATACAAACTTTTAGCCTTCCAGGGGACATATTTATATAGCAAGTGACCGTGAACGAGGCTAGAACGATTTCGGAAATAAGTTATAACAAGAAAGTATCCGGCCATATTTTCCCAACTTCCAATTTGGGCTCAATTACTCGCGCCTCGTTTAACTTGTTGGTGAACCGGTGTATCGTTTGTTTTACTAATTCTGGCCTCTGTGCCTTGAGGTAGTAAATTATGTCCAGTTCTACGCGAGTATCTACGAACGCCATTATTTGTCTTTACTCATGTGAAGTCAAACAATGTTCATAAATGTTGCTTGTTAAACTTCGAACGTGTCGATCTAACAGCGTCAGTAAAACTGGCCGTTTTATGTGATGTCGCCGATGTCCCGTTCACGTGTCGTTGCGATGTAAATCGATCCTGTCTGATGGAGCCTATGGGCGAAATGAATTATACACCGAGGGCACAGCACTGGCCGCCGGCCATGCAATGCGTCGCACCCCATGCGACTTGATGCAATGCATCACCATTAAATAAATTCATTCTCACGTCTGTTATTATTATTTTTATATCTTTCCAATTTTGCCCAAATAAACGCTTCATTTTAGACGTATATTATAACCACTTGCATAAATACCTACGGTGCTACGTAAGAGACGTCAGATGCTCGAGCAGCTGTGTCGTTTTAATAGATACTTTTTTGCTTTATGGTTATAACTAGTTAATAAAAATAAATAAAGCACAAGACGTTAATATGGTTCTTCTGTAATTGATATGCGTATATATGTGACAGTGTGAGATAGAAAAAAAAACGAAAGCAAGGGTCTAACAAGCTCGCCTGATGTGTGGGAGCGGGACATTGCGCGGGCGGCGAGTGGGCGTCGAGCCGTGTAATGATATTACATATAATAGAAATATATGTATAATGGTGTCGTGTTCAAAAGATGCGCTTGATCACTTATTAACACGACATCCTATTAATTATGTCCACATTTTCAAATTATATATTAAAATATCTCAAAATATTCCAAAATATGGTCTCTCACGATTAGTCTTCATTATGAAGCAGTTAAACTTGTTTAAATCGTAGATGCATCGTAAATGCAATTAAGTATATTGATTTGATTCGAATATTTTTCTCATCAAAGTGGTAATTTTAGATAATTATTCATTTCATTTACATTCAGCGAATACACTATGCAGACATCAGACTGAAGCAAGACCTATGAAAGTAAACTATTGAGAGAGAAAGAGACAGAACACAATAATCATTATAAGTAGGTACCAAACTAAAAATACAAATTTCAAAACAGTGATGGCTCTTCATGGAAGCTGGAACTGCTTACCCAATCACGGCTTATCCAAATGTTGACTCAACTCAACTCAGTCAAAAAGTGACTAACCGCCACTTTCACTTCAATGGACGAACAATCTATGTAATTATGATATGTGCGACTGTTGCGTGTTGATTTTACTTTCTATTCTACTCCATTGTGCTATGGCTGAATTTTACAACAAATGTAATAATAGGTGCAAAAAGGCCACTTACCATTTTATGAAGTACCACAGCAAACGCATGTCATTGGGCCGTGCTCAAAACTGGAACAAAAAAAAAGATTAAACTGCGATTTAGTGGCATTGAAAAATGAGTAATAGAGTGAATCACTACTATCATAGTTACCTATAGTAAAGCTAGGTTGTATTGTGTGAGCTGTTGAGTAAAGCCAGTTTCCCAGAACGTGGCGAGTCGAAAGGAAGTCGCGTCACTGACTCAGACAAATCGACTTACATCGCAATTTTATTGTTTTTCGAGTGGCAGCGTCAAATTTCACACAACTAGTCTAACCACTCTTGTTATTATGACTTCGGAAACAAACTACTTTTCAAGTTTAGGTAAACATAACAGTACATTTGGGTAAAATGTTGATACTGCTGTGTCAATATCCAATTAGAAATGAGAGAGCAAATAAAATGGAAGATTGTAAGAAGTGGATTCAAGCGTATCGTTGTTAAACACGACCGGTAGATGGCGGTAGGCAGTCGAATAAACTTGTTTAGTTTTTAAGGAAGAATGCAGTAAATAGCAAACCATTTGCTATAAATAAAATTGATAAAAATGTGGTATAATTTATGCAAAAGGCGAGTAGTCACGCTAACATAAATTAAATTAAGAGATAACACAACCAATACTGTCTCATGTAAAAGAGACATACATTAGATGTTAATGCTAATACGACAACATTCCCACCATAGGAACTATAAAACAAATAATGGCGCTAGATTTTTATTAATTTCATTTAAAATGCGGGGTCAAAGCGCGGTTTGGTGTTCATTTAAGGGATGGCTCAACGCGTTAAAATATTCAGGTAGTTCGCGTTATAGCCTGACCTTTGTTTGGAAGGGCTGACGTGCATGATCAACCCTGTTGCCATGACAGGTGTACCTTATACATATGCCCAGTAGGCACTCGCAACTGTTTCTTTTTTATATTTTTGTATTCCGAACGGTAGCTTCATCCGAGCAAGTAATAAAAATACAAGGTTTTTGTGCTGACATTTTCCTAATGTAATTTTTATTAACTTCTTCTTAAGTTGTTACGCATTTTATTAAGATTATCGAATTTTATAAGGTAGAAATAAAAATGTAATAGCTCTACATTTATTTGGTTACTAAGTCACGTTTAGTAGATATGTAAATGGGACAAGTTTGAACAACTTTTTCAATTTGGTTTACAGCAAGGAGTGCGCACAAAAACAATAACGTGCGCTGGGCTCCGTATACTATTACACATGGTCACCTTGGTCTCCACGGAGGTGTAACGTGGGGTGCTCACACAACTCTGCAAGAAACCCAACCCTTTCCCTTTTTTTCTCATTGCACTCCGTCCTCGGGCAGTGGACCGCAAAGCGTATTTTTTTAAACCTCTGCGTGTACCGATCCAGATTATATTGCTCCCTCTTTATGATTCCGGCCCCGATCGCTCTCTTCGAAAACTAATTGAAGATAACAAGCTTGTTTTTTCGCCTCTCCACTTGTTCATTTTGGAATCGCGGCCGATCGAGTACGATATTGTTTTCTTTAGCCGAGTTTTTCTTATATAAAACTGGGTAAGAAATTCTCGACTGCGGAACAGTGGGGTGTTTTAATATAAATCTACCGCGATATAGTTTTATGACGGCGATATTTTAAAAGTCGTGAAATTCTTGGCCTTGATTTTGTTTTAGTATTACCAGATTAAACATGAAAGAAATAGTCGTTTTTATGCCTCTTTTTCAGCTGGAGTAGATACTTAAATACACAACTGAATTTGGTTTGTAATTTCCACTGAGATTGTTCCATTAGATACGGTCTAACGCATTGGCATTATGATCGCGAACTTTATTAAACGGGAAGAGAAAATTGCCTATTTAGCTTGTTGAAATGATCGTGTAGAATATAAAGTACTACCAAACTAACTAAATAATAAAATAAATGACATCTTGATTTATTCCTTAGTCCAACAGCTACAGTATTAGCTAATAATAGCCTGTCACGTCAAAAGCAAACATTCTCAAAGTGGAAATAAACTGTTTCAGAATCCGTACCGGAATCTATAAATCACAGTTCCAATCAATTCCAACATCAAACATTGATTCGGTCACAGTAAGTAGTTGCGAGGAGACGGTCGGCCACCGCGCCGCGCCGTAACGTGCGTGACCGCGCCGAACCTTTCATAAATATAAATAAGAAGCTCCATGCATAAAGTTTTACTTATCATTCAGCAAACGTTTAATGCTATACATTTCAAATTTGCATTCAAAACACCATCTTATTTATCGTAAAAGAATAGGTAATTTAACTGTAAACTTTAATAGATATTTTTACAAAGCAAAAATATAAAACAAAAATTCACTCTTCTATTCAGACCGAGGTATAACGAATCCATACATAATTCGAAGTTGTTTTAGATAATAGACCGAGACTTACAAAAAGAAAGCCTTCACTTTCCATTCCACTAAATGCAATGTCAACTGAATTTTTCATTTTATCATAATAATCAAAGGTTTTGAATATGAAGTTACAGCAAACAATAATCAATAAGTTTGCTCGTGAGCCGGTCGACGACCGAATAATTTTGGCGTGAATTATCGTCACGATAGCGCGTGGATTTTGGAAAACGACCGCAACATTAGGTCAACCACCCACAACTTTAGATTTTGTAACAATAACTTGAAATAAACGAATACAATTTCATACATTACTACGAGGAAATACCTACACAACCAATTCATTCAATTTAAGAACTGAAATCAAGTTATTGGCACGACGAATCTTTCAGACACGCCGAGAATTCTTCAACAAACAAAAATTGGTTTTTCACTTTCTATTTTCATGGTGGTGAGCTTGAAATATTGTATTTGTTTTAGCACTTATATAAGTGGCGTAATGGAGTGGATGATAATATTGATAACAGAGCATTTACATGTTCTATAGTTGAGTAGATAAACGTCCCATGCAAAGCGTTTAAGCTACGAAGTGGTGCAAACAAGGCTGACTGTGTGCAGCGAGCGCGCGGACTACTTCCCAAGCGACACTTAATCGCACCCATTATCTGTCAACCAAGATTTCCTGCTCCGAGCACAACCACATTTTGTTATTGGGCCATTCACTCCAACCTCCAATACATTCGGACCGGGCAATTGGTTTCTCGAACAAGTTTTATGCCTTAATTTAAGTCTATCATTGACAATGGACCTCTCTGCGTGTGCTGTCGGTTTTTATTATTATACAAAACAAATACCTGTTCTTGCTCACTCGGTACCAATTGTATCCGAAATATATTATATAGAACCAATATTTCTATTGTTAACTTTGAATAATAAAAGAACTCACTGTTGTTAATATTGGAAATTGAATGGCACCCCAAATTAATGCTCTTTACAACTCTTGGAACACTATTAAAACTTGTGTCAGAAAATTGTTCAACTAAAGTAAACTGAAAAATAACACTTAAATTTCACTAAAGTTTATGTTCAACTTCATTAGCTAAATTTAGACCAAAATAATAAAACCAATCGTCTATTTTAGAACTAACAAATTGACCTTTGGAAGACAATAAACATTTGAAAATTAAGTACGTTAAGAATCAGTATTAAGAATTTCGTTATTTATGGAGCGCTCTTGTGTAGGTACTGACGGTTGTACAAAAGGTAAATTATTTGATACAGTAAGGACATACTTCAATGTTATTCTACGATAATGATAGAGCACCGAATTATTTGCTTGTCAATGTTATCTAAAGCATCTGGAAGTTAATATAAATGTGTAGTACACAATCGAGATTGTAGATTTTATTGTCCATTTATAAACAGTGAGCAGTACTTAGCGCTATGGACTGATAGGGAGATAAGTGAACGGTGAATTGGGCGCTGCAAGTCATAAGAGAGAGCGGTTAGAACATATGGTATCATATATGACCATACACTACTCTCTTTTCTTCTCATATTATAAACACAAAGTTGAAATACTGAGTAATTGAAAAATAATTTTAATTCCGTAGAAAAATAAAATATTCTCACCGAGTATTATGTGTGCACTACACCAGCGTAATAACGGTAAAATATTACAAGTAAACAATAGCGATCTAAATACCTACCAGCGTTTCGAACGATAATAAATTTATTAATACCATTATCCTGCCACAGGATTAAACATTCAATGTTAATTAGGAAACAAATGTATCGAAACTGTGATGTGTGATTACTTATCCGTTATCATTACGGATATTATCAATATTTTACCTGTTTATCGCGTGCAAATTGTGCCACACTCATTCTTAGCCGCCCGTTTGCAGTCCAAGGTTAATGCAGAAATCGACGCGAGCGCAGGCGGGTGCAATACGTCACGAGTTACAAAACCCACGCGTCTTGTCAAGACTAACTGACCGCCAGCCAAATTAATTACAGACCAACGTTTTAGACAGATTGAAATGATGAAACTTCGTGTTCTAGCTAAATATTATTTGAACAGCTTTTGAACTTTAACCGCAGAAATTATGTAATTTGATAAATCAGTGAGTTGTGACTTTTGTGTCATAAACATCTCCACAGAATTAATATTTTTGTTTGTTCTAAGTATTCGATTTTAGAAACTGGCGGGATTTAGATTGCTAAACTTTATGCAATGTACAGGTGTTTGCTAAATCGGTTTAAGTAATAAATTATCGTCGTATCATAATTCTTACGTAACCTGAACGCAGGCAATGAGCACAGTCCGCTAATTTTCTTTTACTTCAGAAACTGGATCTTAATATTAGATTTTCACTACGGTAATGGGACGTTTATGCAGATTTAGTTCGTGAACGTTTTGCTCGAGTTATGAATGAGCGTCCTAGATTTGCTTTCGTAATCATCTAGCTAGTGTGTTGGGGTGCGCACGACGCGGGTGGTGATGGTGCGACCAGCGAATTCTGCGCAATCGCACGAAGCGCGCAGCCCGCGCATCGCGCCCGCTCGTGTCGCCTCGGAACCATCTAACTACCGCTAACGGCGCCTCCATTCCTATGTAAATCCTGGTGCCGCATCCGACGTCAGATAATACAGCTACAATTTGCATGTCCCCTTGCCCTTTGTGGTCTCACAACCGGGACTCGCACGCTGCCGCCCTCTACAGTGGGTATCGATTGTCGAACAGGTCCTGCAGAAGTGCGGAGCGTCACATGAATAACAAGCAACTATTAGGCAGTGGTTTATCGAACAAGATGTAGTGATTTGGCATTCACTGCTGTAAGAGCAACCCACTGACGGCTCAGAGGACGCGGGATAAGCACTGTTGAGCCTACCGTGACTTGAATAATTTAATCCGAAGCGATATTGTTTCTCCAAACCATTTGTAACCCGATATCTTTCATATTAATTAACTTAATTACTTTAAATTCAATACGTGTAACTAAACCGGAATGTAATTAATTTAGTGAGTGCGAGCCCTTGTTTATTAAGTTAGCAAAACAGCCCCCGTAAGTATAACTGGTGAACTAAAATGAACTAATTGCTCGCATACTCGTACGAAACTGAATAATTAACCAGTCAGAGTAAAGGTCAGCTTATACAAACTATATTGGCCTTATCACTTTATTTGTATGTTTTTACTGACCGATCGTAATACTCGCGTATTAATTTAACTGCTTTGGCCGCCGTGGATGAATACACGTGCAGACACAAAAACTTGTCTAATTTCCAATATACGCTGTCATGTCCGGCTGTGCCATTTTAATTGATACGTCAATCAGGACGTCATTCGTCCACGACAAGCCCGTTTTTTTATTTGAAGACAGTTGCATGCTATTTCCTCTAATGGCGTATAGAGGGCGCACAGGCGACGTGGCCTGGCGTAAAGCCTCAGCCACGATACGCAGAACCAATTATGAGTTTTTCCCTGCGGCACATCGGCATCCGGTGCCATCCCTGTGTAGATTGTTACCGGTTCTTATTACTGATCTCGCAGATTCCGAGCGTATGCACACAAACACCACACATCCTGCTTTCTATAAACGACTCATAATTGCTCATACTTGTACGGGAGGTACTTTTTACCACGGTGGCATTAAACTCATTATTTGTGGACGTAACATTCGCTTCAACGATTATTTCAATTTACTTGAACGACTCGGTAACCGACATTACCGCATAAGCAAGATTTAGCATAAGTCACATTAGAGCGCGCACTAAGCCCTAATAGACAATTAACCTATAAAAGTTCTTTAATTATACTCCCTTTGCGGGATGTACACAACTCCTAAAAACGAACAAGTTTTAGCAAAATGTTCTCCCAAGTAATGCTTGTGAAGTTGTTAAAAACCTGTCTACCTATATCATATCGAACATACTCGTATCCGCAGATTGCGAACTGCGCACAGTTGCTAAGGACATCTAGACTCCCAATAAAAATATGTCACGTCAAGATATTACCGGAGAGCATCTAAAACACGCCAGTAACAAAGACAGTAACTATTTTACAACCTAAAACATTCTTGTTACAAGGTACCTAAAATTTCAATGTATGTACCTAAAGTGAAATCTCTCTTGAAACTATTTCTCGTCTGCTTAGAGGCTGTAACACAATCTTTTATTATTAAAATTCCCAATAGTTTTATTACACACGACGGGACGGACGTGGCGGGTGTCTACCAACTTTAATGGTCTATATAGAGTAATTTGTTTTCGGCTTCTGATACGGCTCATACAGATTATAGTCACGATAGGAATGTTGTAACGACTTATCTATTTGATACGGTCAGTTTTTTTTCTCATACTGCATACTTCGAAACCTCCACACAATGGGGTCGTAATGAACTAGAACGGGAGTCTCACAACAATTTAGAGGCTATTTATAGAGCAATAGCAATACCACATTTAGGAGCACTAATTTGTTCCTAGATCATTAGTTACGTCTTAATTGAACGGGGGCACAGGGGTGTCAAGGGAGCTTTTGCCGACGAAAAGCTTCATGCGTGGAGCGAGCGAGCGTGAAATTAGAACTGCCTTTTTTAATGCGGTCGCTTACCAAAACTAGGAGGTTTAGTACCTATATAACTAATAAGGTTGTGTCCTTGGCGGCTGTACTAAACAGTGGCCGAATTCGATTTTCTCCCAAAACACTCGTATAACAGTGGGTAATTTAGAGTTCATTAAAAATTTAGGTTATCACAATAAAATTGTCATGTTTACTGCCAGTTAACTTTCTACAACTCCTAAAATACTCACAACATACAATAGTAATATCAATTTGAGCCCACAATTTAAATTCAAATCTTCGTTCGACAATTTTCAATTCCAAAACGATCACTTCCAGACTAAAGGTCGCCCATCCGCTGTGGGAGCCGAATCTTTTAATGAGATACACGTAAACGCATTACTATACATTCGAGACAATATCGTAGGGCTGTCGTCAGGGTATTTTACCGGCTGAGAAAACCGTGAACACGGTTGTAAATCAGAAGGATGTCACCTTGTGGGTTATCTGTACTGAGATATACGTGGGAGCAGACGCGTCGGTTTGTTTCCTCGTATCAAATGGCTGAGCTATCACACCTTAGGGTTATGCTCTATTAACTGATACATCATACTTACTTATATAGCTGTCGCGTGGGACACCTCGAGACGCATTTTATGGTTTAGTTTTCAATAGCTGTACCAATTGAACAATAACACTGATTGGTGAAAAAACAAAGGTAAGTAGTACGTTATAAGTTCTGTCTACCTCCTCAGGAAATGTTGTGTCACTTCATTTACATAGCAACAAAATGGAAGCAAGTCCTGGAAAATGCAAAGGTAGGTAACAGCCAGGTTGCTCGGTATACAAGCACTTTAAGAATATTGTGAAACTGCAGCGTTTTCTACAAGACAGGACAATTGCTATGCATTTTGTTACATAAAAAATTGTTGTGTGTTCATGTCATATTCGTGAAAGCATCTGCGTGTAGACCAACCATATCTAGTTTTACGGTTACTTATCTATCTTATAAGTTATTCGCTCGTAAATATCTATAATATTATTGACAGGAATCCGTCCCCGAATGATATAAACCTAAAATTGTTAGTACAAATAAACGAAAATAGAAAACAGTTACGTGAGGACGAGGTTTTACGGGCTCGGTATGTAGTGGTACTCCAGCTTATAGCTTCGACCTTAGGATTATTTAAGTAAACTTTTCTTCAAAAAAAGAATAACAGTTCATATTATTCTAAGTCTAGAGGCTATAATCTAATCATTATGACATTCAGTAACAACAAATATGAAACTTATCTACATACATATAAAGTACAAAACGTTATACCACTGACACAGACACTGTAATACTATAAACATCTCCATATTTCAAAAGACTGAAAGCTTTCATAGAAGTTACGTTCACGAACCCGGTTTTTAGAACTAATTCCAGTCTAATTCCCCACAGCTTACATCCTACATCCTAGAATACATGGGCTATGTACCCAGGAGCTTAGAATAGTGTCTGTTGGATTAAGGTCTCAGTTTCAGCTCGATCTACATACCGCAGTGGCTGAGGCAAACATTTGTTAAGCGCAACAGAATTCCGGCCTACTGCCGCTGTCGTCGATCGCCAAATAGCTGGAATATCTTTGAAGGATCTATGTGCCTTGTTCTGTCTGCAGACCTATTAACGGCAAGTTAATTTCCCCGAAATATTTAACAGGGCTTACGTCTTGTCGTAATTTGTTCTTCTGTCACGCACGTACCTTTTTGCATAGAGTTGCTTCAGTGTACTTAGCTTCATTGTCGCTTTTTCTTGCATATAAAAGCGAAGTTCCTTTGGGAAAGACTTAGGCACAGTATGCAAAAACTAGTTAGATCTAATGAGATGACTTCACGTGTAGCTAACCGGCTTAGCGGTTTCCATTCTCATAAGCAACAAAGGGCACACACAAAGATACTACATGTTTGTACCTTCGAGGTTTTTGCCCACAAACCTTACCTGGATACGAAAACATAATGTTTACCACAGTAACAAAAAAATCCATCGAACAGTTCCAATACTTTGCCTTTCTTATTAAGACTGGGAGCGAGATAAGGAAAAACATGCATTTACATACCTAGCAGACGTTACACAAAAAATACAATATTAAATGTTTCTTGGGAAAAGCGTTCATACATTTCATCTACAGAAATATTACGAATCCGGACCGAGTTACGTGTATATTGTGATTCTAAAATTAAGTTGAAATTAATCTCTATGTACATTTTCATTTGAGATACATTTTTCCCCGGAGTTCTATTTAAGACTATTTTTATACGCGGAGTAGTGGAATTGAAATGTAATATTGGAAAGTATTTTAGTCCTTCATCTATGTTAGTGGAGAACGTAGGAGTTCGTTTTAAAAGACTCTATTTCTTTTCACTGTGCCGTCTCCTGTAATGAGGGAACTAATCAACAATTAATGGAACTCCGCAGGCTATTCATAGGAACTGAGAAGCTTCAGAAGTAATAAGTACCATAAAATCTATTTAAAAATTACAGTTTACATCACCTTTATATAGATCAAACATGGCATTGATTAGTGACGTATAAATTATGCTCAAATATATAAAGCATCTTAATTGATATTCCATGAACAGATTTTTTTGATAAAAATTAAATTTACTGTCTCTTGGATCTCGTGTAGATTTAACGATTACGTGAAGTTCCAACTCTAATTATTTGGTGAATAAGAAAATGTGTGACGAGGCCTTAGAATAATAGTTACAATCCTAGCACTTAAGGTCCTCTCAACAGCAATGTTGTTCCAGTAAATAATGGTTCATCGTATCACTATGTACCGCATGTGGCATGATATTACACGGCCGGCTGAAAGTTGGCAAACACTGCAACTTGTATGGCACTGTGCCTAGACCATAAGATCTCGTCCGCTCGCCAGACTATCTACTGGTAACTAAGCGTGAACATTAACAAAACCTTACTACACAGCTCATTTTATTCTAAAATACTTTTCTACTGAATCATACTCCGTAATAGATAAAAATGTATCTAACAAAGAATTGTTTGCTACACAACTAGGGTAGCGGTTTCCACGAAAAGGTGAAGTACACAGACGAGTTCAATAAACCCATGACTGTTTCGTAATAAACTAATATTTTTGCCATTTCGTAATCTAACAGTAATAATGGCAGGCACGATGGTCCCTCCAGAAATGAGTACTATTTGTTCAACAAACATCCACCACGATTGAAATGTAATAATGTCACTAAATAGAAAGAAAGTCACTTTGTTGCCGTGAACTTTTCGCAAGGGCGGGCGGGCGGCCACGCTTCGCCCGCCCAGTGTCGCGCCAACCGCCCAACGGGACGAACGCGCACATTAACCTCTGAAACTGTTCGTTATCGTGAATATTGTCGACGATCGTGTACTTTACAGTGAGTGATGTCAGTGGATACCGACGTTGTAGCCAGTACCCACCTATAGTACCGTTCGCAAAGTTGAATCTAAGACTTTTTAACAAAGTTTATTAAGAATTCCACACGGTACTCACACGGTTACATTTCTACGAACATATGGAAGTTTTTAAAGCGAATTCTTATTTACTTCTTTCCGAGTAAAGAACAGAATAGAAACGTAAAGTTGGTTCTTGTTACGGGAAGTCAGTTTACTTTTCCAAATATCTGAGAAAAGGTTATTTTGCTTCATTTCACATCGATTTGAAGAGACATATTAGATAGAAAAGTGAATAAAAAACTCTTGTAAACAACTTTTCGGATTCACCGGCAAGTTCGCACCGTGAGTTTAATACATGTACTGACTACTTCGGAAGACCGAGGAACTTGAAAAGGTATGGAGACAATCTTTTTTATTAATATCCTTATTTTTCCGCATAATTAAATGTCGCGAATTTCTTTCAGGTAAGCATGAATTGTTTAGATAGCGTCCTTTAGCGTAATTTGTTATTTTTTTATTACCCAGCCCCTTAAACATTCGTTTAATATAATATCACCATTACGGAAAATGAGGTATGAACGTTACAGGGACCTATATTTTTACGGAGGGAGTCGCACGAATGTTGGTGTTAATAGCATTAAATTAAAACTGTAATTAGTGCTCGCGTTATTTTTACTGAGCTCATTGACTCGGCTATGGTGTACGGGCCCAGTTGGTTGGGCAAACTTTAGTTACGAGTATTACCGTAAACAAATCGTTCGTCAGCCGATGGTGGCGGACAGTTTGGTCATGGTTCAGGCTTGTTGTCAACACTGTCAAGGCGTGGGAAAACAAACAACCGCTGCTCTCGTTAACGGGCTCTTGTCCTACACTGGACCCGAGTACCGCTGCGGATGCTGCCACCCGTCACAATCAAATCTCAACTTTACGTCGAAGCAAGACGGAGTCAGTCCGCTTAAACTGTAGCAATACATCTCATCCCGTAGTATTTGTTCAGGACTGTAAAATCTAACGACAATAACAACCAAAGAAAATGTTGGAAAATATATCTATTATGCATTTAGGACATCGATGCTGGCTTCTCTTACAAATCTTGGAAACCTCTTGTGTCGTCTCCGAACCTCTTTTATTCAGCAGTCTAAATATAAAATGAATTTGCAACAATGGCAGTGTTTACATCAAACCGTTTTAAATTAATGTTTCCTGTCTCCCACGTACTTCAAGAATTATTATACTTTGATTTATTATAGTATTTATAAGTTTATTAAACGGAAACAACTTTATAAATATGGCAGCTCTAAGCACATTCAATTAAGTTTGTTGGTCCGAGAATATTCTGGTCCCATGTAAATGGTTCTAATACTGGTGTCCATTTCCGTTCAGTAACCATTTCCTTCCATTGCTATAAGTCTCAATCCCTTACGTAAAGTTCCCTGGCAGTATGTTGCATGATTATCTATGCATGGCTTTTTATTTGTAAGGACTAAAAAGCTACAATAGAACCGGTTCTGTACGTCGACTCCAACCGGACGAACGACAAAGTTTCTGTTTCTTTTTAGTTCAGTGATCTAATCTAAAGTCTCCCCTGTCGCCTGAGTGCGAGCGAGAGAGGAAACTTGTTTTCTTATTTACTCGCACTTGAAGCCGAAGTTATCCGACTGATTCCGAAGCGCCCGCGCAGCTTGTTACAACTCCTACACCGTGTTTTGTATGACGTTTCTATTCTATGACGTGAATTCATTGATATTTTTGTTACTATTGTGTAGAATTCGACGTGTTGTCGCATGTGTGTTATGATATAACAAGTGTGTACTATACAAACTTATGTCACAGTGCTATCATAATAAATACATGGACTGCATCCAAGGTAAATGAATTTAAAGTTGTCTCTCCAATTTTATACTGGAAGTAACTGTTTATTTTCGTTAAGTACCTACCTACGTGTTGTTTCACAGCAGTTAAACGTATGTTAATTTCAGTGTAAAGATATAAGAAATTGTAGTCTTTGTTTGAACCGGTTCGTATGATTGAAAGTGGGTGACTGTCAGTATTCCGTGGTCGGAACAACGCAAGCGCCGCAACGACGGTGAGCGTTGCACGACTCGAGTTAACATTGAACGTGAAGGTAAGGTCCAATTAACTCCATACTACTATAACGCAAACGATATTTAAAAGACTATATTAATTAAATTCACCTTTTACTTAAACAAGTCATTAATTTATTATTAGGTGAAATTGCAACAGCGAAATAATTCAATGAACAGATTTATCACGCAAAGGGCACTGTCTCATTACTTGATTCATTACGAAAATGTCAGTAAGTAATTATTTGTTGAAATTTCGCTATCACTGCACAAGTGAAATTGATATATTAAACATTTAATTAATAAATGAACTGTCAGAAAGCAGCAATTTTAATATTTAACATTTAAGATACACGAGAAAATTAGGTGGGAGGGGAGACATTTTGTTTAAAATATGATTACGATTTGCCGTGCGTACAAAGTACATTGGCCGTGACAAATCGTTCGTACGTACGTACATAAAGTTCGTAAAGCACGTACAGGCAATAATAAACACAGCACAACACGACACTGCCCACAAATACAGTTACACCGATGCGATAAGGTGATCACAATTCAAACGGATTAACAGAAGCGTCCCACAAAATAGAACAGAATACGAGACCAAAAATTATTCCAGCACAGTCGAAAGTATGTTCTGACACTTCTCTAGAAGCCAAAACACAATGAATAATGCATTAAACTTTACCTTTGAAACCGTACTGAATGCTTGACTAAAATATCTTGACAAACTATCTTGTTTTCATCTAGGTACAAAATGTGATGTCCTAAATAAGATGACGGTGAGGTCTTTGGATGGGTAAACATTACCAGGCAGGTCGTTACCGTAACTCAGTGGTACTGAGGGTTCATCTCGAGTCGCGACTCTGCTTATCCTGCACCCATCTGACCCCAGCGGGAAAGCGCATGACGTCACATTCGCCATACTAACTACAAATATTATTAAGGTATGATATTGTAGAGTTATAAGGGGTAAACGGTTATAGAGGTCGTAGGGTTATGGGTTTGAGAACTGTTATAGCCTTATACTGTCAATATCCAATATTATCGAACTTGGCAGCCTTTCACATTTATGTTTTGGGTGGGATAATATTATTTTTAGAATAATTTAAAATAATAAGATGAAAATTAAAACTGCTACGTGTCTTAAGGATAGATTATATTTTATAAGAATTATATTATAATGAATTAATAAGATAATGTCAAGATCAAAATTTAATTTTATCATAGTTAGATGCTTAACATTAATGTGCACGGGCTGAATATTAAGTACCTACCTATTCGTTCGAAAACTTAAGATGAATACTAAATACTTTAGAATATTCTTCAAAGCAAATATTTTTCATTCATCGTAGGTAGCGGGTCTTTCGAGTTGGTTACAATGTCTTTGTGTACATAATATGCACATTCGTAAAACACAATGTACGTAGGTAATAGTAATAGGTATCACGATTGTATTCCGTGATAAATTCGATGGAGGTATCAACTGTTTGGCGGCAATCCAGTACAGAAGAAGGAAACTTCTCCATAAACCAAAATATAAAAAAAAATGTTTCCTTATGTAGGTTTGGAAAAGAAATCCGAAAATATAACATAATATAAACAATTTGTCTATAAAAGCTTTGTTTTACTTTTGTAATTGGTTAATGTGCTGTTTATAGCGAATGTAATGTAGGCTGTTTAGTCTTGAAAACTTAGTTAATAAGAGTGGTTGAACTTGGCCCGTAACCTTTTAATGTGGGGACCACGCTGCCTACTAAATAGCTACATAATTTTATTCGAACAAACCCAGCGAATGCTTAATTAGCTTTATTGAAAATCGATTTTAAACTAGTCTAAAGTTTACTCACAAAGATAAGTTTATGCCTTTGTTTAAAAAGTGATTTTGAATAAAAACATTGATCCATAATTCAACTCATATAACTTTTAGAAAGTTTTACTTTAGCAAATGATTTAGAACTAATTCTGAACGTGTTTAGTTCGCTTTATCTTCATTCAGCGAGGATTTATTTGGATCATTTGGCATTCAAGTTATATGATCAGTGCACAGCTTACAAATTCGAGGTGTCAGGTGAACATATGAAGCGCAAGTAGGCCAACAAATGATTGAATATAACAAGACTCAATGCCACCACTAATGTGTCTGGGAGGCCACACAAGTGTCGCCTGCCGAATAACACAATTGGATCCTGGTTTGGTTGGCATACAATATCTTCCCCTTGACTTGCTTAGAAATAACAGTACTTTACCTATTCGTTATATCAGATTGTTTGAGTTAATTAAGGGGCATTGTTATAACATTTTCTCTTTATGGCGATCATATCTCCATTCCCCATTTCCAGCGTCGACACACAATACATAGTAACGTTTAGGTATACATTTATTCGTGTTCAATCAGCACTTATTTTAGGGCAGTCGAGTGTAAAACTGAGGCCCAAATCTTCGTGCGTCGAATACAATTTTGCAATCGATTGGCATCTATAGACTATTGTAACACTGATGGAGATCAATTCGTGGCAATTGCAATAAATGGGTCACGTAACTGACGTTGCTTGACCGACTTTTAGCGGGCAGAAGACAACGCTGACAATTATACTGATTGTTCAAACACCGATCACTTCCACCCATTCAATACTACCTCGATCGAGCTCCGACCGTCCCATTTGTTTTTTTAACTTTGCACTCTACGAACGGTGTCAGCGAAATACCTAAATTTCATTGCATTTTCAGTTTGTTTTGGTCTGATTGTAACTAAAAAGTTATAGTTTTGTTTTCACTGTGGTTTCACGATAGAAAAACTGCAACCTCGAAATATGCAATACACTGAATGTTTGTCGTTGAAATCCTCAATTAACTGAAGCCTTTAATTACATTTTGATGTCGGTACGTTTAATATGTATACTTAGGTAGGTATTCATGGTCGTGACGGTTTTAATATAGTAATGCATCAAACGTTACGCTCAGCTAATAATTCACAATATATTTGTAAGCGTAAATCTGCCTCAAATTGTGGAGGGAAAACATTTCCAGACATTCGTTGGTCTCATGAAACGTTTCGGACAATGGTCTATAAAAATGTATTCAACGTTGGTATTATGTCCATACACTTTCCTCTGGGCAATATTCTTGTCTCATTGTTATTTAGGAGAGAGAAAAACTCCAAATGTATGCGTTTAATTCTTTCATCTGAAGCCTATCATTACTCTTATTTCCTTCACAAGTACTCACTTTGGGATAGAAAGTTGGTCTTTTGTGTACTAATTGACACTTTACAAAGGAAAAGATTGAATTCATTGTTAAGTTCTGTAAAGCGACGTGACTTAGACACTAAGTTAGCGTTTAGATAAACTTTTAAAAAGAAAAAAGGGACAAAACGATTGTAGTAGCGTCATAGACAAGGCGTGAAACTTTTAATAAAACACTTTGAATTTGTCTTACGTAGAGACGCCGGCAGTAGTAGCTAATTGAATTAACTGGCCGGTAATGAGCACATTTTGTGGAGGTTTTAATTGAAGCAGACTGAAACAATTGTGCGAGTGTACACGGGTACCTATGTACTAGCACGTAGAACACACGTCACCGTCACACGTGTTTAGCCTTGAAGCGGATCCCTTGAGAAGCAGACAGTCGTGCTCAGTGTACTGTCAGAGACGTATTGTAGTTCACCCACGATTCGCCGATGACGTCGTGTTATAGATTGCAAGTCATGCCTTATATCGAACACACATACATTATTCTTGCTCCAATTTATAAATGACAGACAGATAGAATAGTAATGGATTTGTGTTAAACCAATCCACTTTGTAACCTAGCGGACCGATTTATTTGGCCTAAAAGTTCATTTTTCAACCTTGATGATAAAGGTTTGAAAAATGGCAATATCTTTTATATAAATCATGTGTTCATTTTGTTAATTTTTTTACCTCTATTTTCTTTTTCAAAGAAATACACATTCATGTTTCTTCGAATGTTAGTTTCGAGGTTAATCTGTTTCGATAATATGTCAACGTGACAGTTAAAGGAACATGTGAAAATGACAGTAGATGGCGCTTTGTCGTTTTTAGTCTTCCATGTATCAAGTTAATGTTTAATTATTATGTTATTGGCTTACTCATGTAACTTTTTGACGAGGAACTCGACTAGCGTCGTGTGGCGCGAATGCTGCTCATGAATGTGAGCCTCTAGCATGGCTTGAAACAAGTCGAGTTGCCAAACAGTTACGTGAGTAAGCCGATAATATAATATTTAATTTAGTATGTCTTACGAAAGTTTTAATAAAATTAAAGTTAATGTTTTTTCTACTTATTACAATTACAATAAAGTTATATTTTAATAGATTTATTATATCATTGTGTACTAGCCATTTTACTGTTACCTATTAAATAAAGTACTGACGACATACCTTTGGAATTACAAGCCAATGCCATTCGAAATCTGACTAGTGAACGATTTTGTACGTAATCGTAACCACGAACTCCTACAAAGGTTCTGAATTAATTTAAAACTATTATGTTGATATGTATAATCTCTTTGGTCAAAAATTACAGATAATTCTTCTAACAAATTTCAAAATAATTTACTCAATCACTTCGCCGATCCCTTGATTACTAATCTGTCTTCTTGTCTCGCTGTCATGATAGCTATTGTCAACGAAACTTGAGATATACTTTCTCACGATAAATAAGAGAGAGCGCACTATCAAGCAAATTGTCATTCTATTCTTTACGATATTCAACCGAGCTCTATCGTAGGTAATTATATCTACGTAATGCATCAATGTCTTTTTGAGTGATGTTCGTGCGCTTTAAACAAAAGATATTTGTTTTTGCTACCATTACCATTACCACCTATTTTCGCTCACAATGGCATCGAGAACTCGTAAAAGCTAAGCGAACTCATTGAAAAAGTACTGGGGACACGCAACAGCAATGTTTTAACTGCGCTGTCTCATTAATTTGCAAACGGCCAGTTGGTCACGGGTGCGCAAAAAGTTAATCTCCCGCAGCCATTATTTTGATGTAGTATCGACTAGAACAATGGACCACGTCGCGTGACGTGATTACGCTATGGAAATAGTGTTCGGAGATTATATCGGTATTACAGTAATACGTGAATGTTTTGTATTATTGTATTTGTATACCCGATTAGAAAATTAATGCGTTGGTAGGCAGTTGTGTCTGGTTTTAGACTGGTAACGACCGAAGATTGTTATTACACGTCTTGTTATGGTCTTATAATAGACACCCATGCAGGAGAATAATAGACACATAACGACTTCCCTGTCTATTTGTTTGTTACTATGATGCAAGAAGAACACAATCCACACAAGCCTTGTTAGTTGAATATGAAAAGCTGTAGAGCTCCAGCACTAGCCGGCGTCGCTGAGCGGCGCGGCGCACAGGCTAGATGTCGTTTAGAGGAAGTGGTCTCATCCAATTAAGAGCATGCCCGCTGGATTGCTTCCAGCGTTTTTGCCGTTTTTGTAATTGTCTTCCCGCACATTTCTTTTTACAAAGCGACATCGGAAACGCCTCCCCTATCTTGAGTTCAATTTGTAAGCTTTAAAGTTACACGCTTTTAACACCAACTAAAATAAATGAACAGCATTTAAGTTAACCGTACCTGCTGCAGTTAATAAAGTTAACGACATTAGAACTTAGTTATTTCTAATTTGTAGAAGGTAGTTTTATTATATTGTACCTAGGAACTTAACACCTAGGTGTCGTAGTCACAGGTTTTGGTACAAGGCAAATCTTAAGTATCGATCAAAAACAAGAGTTACCTTTAAAGCCGCGGCACAATACATAACTTTAATGTTTAGGGATTGTGCTTAATGTATCAACGGTAGTGCTTGTTCGTATCTAAGTTGCTAAGACACGAATACTCGCGCTGTACACATATTTGTTATATTTTAACTAGACGTCAGCGCTAAAACACAAGTTCTTTGGTAAGTAATTTGTGCGCTCAAGTTTTGTGTAGAGTGTAGAGTGTTCACGTGCGGGTAGCTCGCTACAGTCGCGACTTAAAGAGACACGTCGGGGTAGACGTGTATCGACGGGAGGAGTATGCAAATGAGGAATATTGGGAGTAACGGTGACGGCGGTCGGCGCCATTGTCACCGCGCCCATTGTGTGCCGCCTGCCACCACGCCATGTAGGCAGTGTGTGCGGGCTCCGGGCCGCAATCTGCGCCGGCCGCATCACAAAACGGTACCCTCTATTTGTTTCGAATCGTGATCGACGCTCGCGACATTTCTTGCTCCCGATACTGATCCATCTCTACGCTACACATCTCATAACCCGCGTTACACACGCTCCGTACATCTCCATATTGCCAACGTTTACCGTTCGCCTCGCTTAAATAGACAAAGTTTTCCGGAAAAACTTGAATGGCTGCACCTGTTCGCCTACAAATACAAATTGGGCAACTGAATAATAATGTTGACGTTTACATAAAAGCGTGTTTATATCGTGTGCAATAATAAACGCGTTTATCTAGCTGGAGAGACACCGTTAAAGCTCGTGCAGTCGCAGTCGTGCCAAATCTCTTCATTAAACTGGTTGGAGGTGGGCCGATAGCGGTACATCCCGCTGTTTACATTTTACATGTAGCTGTACCTACCTACCCCGTACTGCACTGCACTATAGCACACCTATATTATCTAACTCTGTGTATTGTATTTAGCTCTCTGTATGTAGATCGTAATCAGATTCTGCTCACAACTATGACCACATTTTGCATGTCTTGTACGATTTAAGTTTATTACTAAGGCTATCTTTAAGTTCTGTAAGATTACCTGTATCTTAAGTGCGGATAGCATTTATCTATTACAAAGTACATGTTTTGTTTAGCAATAACAAGAATCGCAAAACATTTATAAGTTAAATAACTGATATCTATTTATTACTAAACTAGCTTTTGCCCGCGACTTCGTTCGCGTGGAATAGTGACTTCCGGCAAATTTTTGGTTTTAACCACATAGTTCCCGATCTCGCGGGATCTCTTCAAAAATGAGATGTGGAAGATATTCCAGGGAACTCTTCAAAAATCAACATAATGAGCTCTGCGTTTGAATTTAATAGATGTATACTCACTTAGGGCATTGAAAAAATAGTTTAAAAACGGACTTAAACTAACTTAAAACTAAAGAAAGCTACGAATTACGAATTTATAACAATTAAAAAAGAAACTATATTACAACCTATCCTCTATGCTATAATAACCAAGCTTAAACTAAATAATTTAAAAGAAACGACTTAAATCTAATCTAATTAAAAAAAAAATAGACTTACAATTTTATTAAAAAAACTAACTACAGTAACTACTAATAATCGATATCAAACTAAACCTACGTTAAATAGTTTAACCAAAAAACCAGGAAAACCCAACAAATAAACTTATTAATTGACAAATACAACGAAACCAATTTAGAATATACGAAACAGCAGGACCACTACAGACAAATAATCATACGACTGATAATACACTTTTTCTACGATAGTACCGAAGCGCTCGGCCGATACCCAACCAAATGAATGTAACGAAACCATAGCGCGATCTATTTCGATCCCAACGCCATCTATCGAGGATAAAGACAACTTGGATTATTTATTTATACTCCGTTCGGGCATTTTCTTTGTACTAAAAGTTTAATTATATTGATATTATTTTTTTCATACCTTTTTACTATTTATTTACTTTTTTTCGATGAATTAAAACAATAACATGAACCGAAGTCGTGTAACGATCGACATAGAATTATCTATACTCCGTTAGAGCATTTTCTTTGTACTAAATGTTTTATTATATTGATATTATTTTTTTCATACCTTTTTACTATTTATTTACTTTTTTTCGATAAATTAAAACAATAACATGAACCGAAGTCGTGTAACGATCGACATAGAATTATTTATAAATAATTTATTTCTTATTTTTATTTTTTTATTTTTGAAATAAAAATATATCTATGTCCTTTCTAAGGTTCTAAACTATATCTGTACCAAATTTCAACCAAATCCGTCAAATAGTTGCGGAGATTAATGGTATAAGCATAGAATGTTCGACGTGATTCTTTAATTTGACATAACTTTTTTATTTATGAACCGATTGACATGAAACAAACACTAAATGTAAATTTAAGCATCCCACAATATATTCGTGAAAACCGCATCCAGCTCGGATCAGCCGTTTCTGAGATTAGCGCGCACAGACGAACAGACAAACAGACAAACAGACAAACAGACAAACAGACAAACAGACAAACAGACAAAAAAAAAGTAAATTACATTTTTGGGTTCGACATCGACATAACAATAACCCCTGCTATTTTTTTTATTTTTATTTTCAATGTACAGACAGCACTTTTCTACGATTTTATTATATGTATAGATTGAATGTTAGGATTATATCTTATTCTCTTAACTCATCGGTATGTGAAATAGAGCCAGCTTTCACATCAGCAGATATTAGTATTTCATAAGACGTATAAGATAATGTTATGTTAGTAATAATAGGTAGCTACTCTCCCAAATCTTGTATTTAATCAAGCAGTTTCGGGGACTAAAGCAAGTTATTGAAGCGTGGTGCACTCAACCTCAATATGTTGCCAGTGATGCTGAACTTCGGCTGTAAGTTCTGACAGCCAGTACTTAGTTATTAATATGTATAGTTAGCGCACTAATAACGTATCGGAACGACTATTATCAACAATCGGTGATCCGAAATAAAGATCATGAGCGCAGATTAGAGCGCGGTCGCGTTTTAGCTGAGCTCTAATTTATTATTCAGCCAGTGTCGCGGCTACGTAATTTATATAGGCGCAGTTATCGCAGACGAATGCGGCTGTGGCGCTTTAAAGCTGATTACAGCTTTAAGCGGATAGATAACGTAGTAGGTGTTCGGGGTGTCCTGTGTCGCAAGCGCGGCGCGGCTGCTCGACGCCCTGACACAGATTCAGTTAAATCAACGTGCGATAATTGCAATACAAACTAAATATAATTGCACATTGGGATTCGGCGCACACGCCGCCCGCTCTGCCGACGTACTGTACGTTGGGAACATCCTCGCGCGCATCCAAATCAGCGGCCGCCACTCCCGCCGCGCGCCGCCTACGAATGAGGATTTAATTTTATGTTCTGGATAGTAATTCGTTTCAAAACAATAGCAACAGACGCAGCCTGGAATACATATGCAGCGTATTACTGGTTTTATACTTAACATATAAAGGATAGACAACAGTTCTCAGATCGCGCAATATGGCATAAGTATATTAATTATGCAAATTATAATGCTACTGTGAACAGATTGGGACACCCATATCATTACATATGTATCTGATGGAATACGTTAAAAATAAGTCGGTCAATTTATGGCAATAAAACCAAATATAAAGTTTCTTTTTTGTGGTGAAAAATGCAGTTGTTGGGTAACATTCAGAAATGGTTTTACGATTTCACGAAATGCGAGACAAGTATGATTGAAGTGTATTGCAATATTGTATAGGAGATATAATGTTTTGGCATGGAAATATAGCATTCGTAGATTGTTCTGTAGGTTTGGCAGCCGTCCATCAGTTACTGTCGGGACGTTAACCGCGAAGAATGGACGCACTGCTATATACGGGCCATCCAAACAAACTTTATCGCGGGAACAATATTTGATCTGATTAAGCAAGTAAACTGAACCAATTACTACGTACAAAATCCACAAGTAACTCCTGTATCTAATTCCGAAACTTCATTTCAGTTTGCCTTAATATTAAATGAGTAGGTTGGTAAAACGCGCTGAATGAGAACGGTCGGATAAGTAGGTGGAGCGTTGCGAATTTTGCATGAAAAGCAAAAAATATTGTTCCGTTCTTTTCATAATCTTTTCAAGGCGATGCTGATGCGTATTACGTACCTAAGTATATAATCTTCTGGAACACGTAGCCGCGTATGTATTCCTAATTTCATTAGAAAGAATTTCCTGAGAGGGTTTCAGCGTAAAAGGTTAGTGATTCAGATCGTATTCGTTTAAAAATATAAGCTAACTATGCTTGTATTCTACTGGATCTAGTATCTATTCTGTAAAGGGGTATTTATCCTGTAAGAGATGTATTTTTTTGAGGGTTAAAATCTTCTAATTAATTCTCTAGCCTTGGACGAGGTGAGAGGACGTGTCTTACTGACTAAAAATCACCCCGTTCCTACTCCTGCTTTTCGAGCCGGAGCCCCGATAAACCCGCTAGGCAATCCGCAGCGTAGGAGATGGATATCTGATTCATACAAGCATTATAAAACTGCTCTAAATCTCAGTTTAACTCTTTATGGTAAAATCTTTATGTTAATTAAAAATAAACCTTGACCCGAACAACTATCTAACTTTTACCAAAGTTAAGCCATTAGTCTCTATGAAGTATTTTACGTGACTTAGTCAAATTGTTTGGTAATGTCCTTAAAATTATCTCTTAAAATTATTGTTTGGCCTCAAAGCTTCAGCTAAAGAGCTACATCGGATTAGTGTTGCATTTGTTATAGACTACCATTAAATGGATCTAAGTGGTACTTATGTAACTAAATCGAGGCTGCAAATCCTGCAGTGAGTTGTTAATGAAGAGAAAGTTTATTCATAATGAATACTTACAATTTACGCGTAGTCGGCAGTGTAACGTTATCCTTACAAGCGAGTGCGTTAGGCGTGAAAGCCTAGCGAGCGGAGAGAGGGACGCGGCGGCGCGCGCGCTGCATACTGATGCGACGAGACCACGACCACGTTGCACGCTACACGCTACACGTTACATAGCTCGCAGCTCGCAGCCAACTATACTGCAAATACTAACAGCTTCAGGGCTCGAGCGGGTTTAACGTTCGTGCGTGGAACACAGCCAAGCAATAAAACTTGATGTTTATACAACGAGTCTGCAACATGCTAGTTTATGTATCGAGCTTAAACTCCACACATACGCAGATAAAGTACACACACACTTAATAGGCTGGTTGTGACAACGCGACCAAGCTAAATGTCACCCGTCCGGCAAAATGGACCATAAATAAACGATATCGGGTCATAGGCACCTATTTGAAAGGGTTTGATTCGTTTTTTCTTCGATTATAACAGACGGACAGAGCCGGGGCGCAGGTGAGCTGTTATTGTTGAAGTTAACGAGACTATTGTTCAAGGGGTGGGTTAGGCGCGGTGTCATCCGACCCACATTGTCCGTCCAGCAAGTGTATATATCATCACACAGTTGTTATAATACTCGCTATAGATTATTCAGTCCCCGCCGGTTCCTGTTCGCTAGTTATGAAAACATTCACTCTACAACGTTCATATATTGAGCACACAAGTCTTCCGATACTAATATTGTTTCCGGGGCAACGAACGTAACTGTTATTAAGCATCTATTTAGAAAACAATATCGGAGCGACACAAACAACAGTAGAGAACAAGCTCTATTTACATACCGCTCGGTGAAAGTAAAATGTACGAACTGTGGACTGAGATCGAACTAAGTACTATTGATTCTATAATAGGACCTCAGAGAACGCAACGGAGAAATAAATCCTAATGTACAGTATTAACATAATGGGTTTGATTCTTTAATCTCGTACTCAGAGTGTAGGGAATGTGATTGAAAATACGGTCACGAGACCACACAACATTTGAAGGTTTCTGTACCTTGTAGGAAGTATTTTTGTGGTTCAATTAATTATGTTTTTTGTGTGATTACTCAATCATCAAACGCATGTACGTACTATACGTACGCATGTATGTAAGTCGGAATAATCACGCGCAAGGCAAGGTTTTGTCTATTATTACGAGCACCCTTGGATTATTCATCTGAATGTTGCGTGTTGCGTCGAGCCAAGTCAAGTTAAACCGCGATTAATCAACGGCTAACCTTGAAAGTTCGTGCTCCACATCTTAAGTTCAAAATTAATTTTCATATAGTACACAGATTTAGCAATTAGTTGTCTCAATGGCCGCTGGGCTAGCGTTCTCTATTGTGTTCCAAACTGAATTACAAGATGGTTATTAATTGGCTAGTTTATTGGTCTCCTTCAACCCTTCGTAAGTCTCTACAAAATTTCCAATTTATTGATATTAGAAAATTGTTTTTGTTCAAGTTAATATAAGTGTGCAGCAAATTGAAAAGGTCGTTCAGGCGTGGAATATTTACTTAGCTTAATACATTTTTAGTACACTAAAAATATAATATTTCTTCATTCGGTCTGGTACATTTGTGATTTGATTAATTACAACAGAATAGAATATATTTTATTGTACACGATTTCTAGAGAAACTCGCTATTAAAATAACAACGTACCTACACGCAAAGAATGTCCAAAGGCGGACTGTAATTAAGTAACTATATTTTATTATTCAAATTTTCGTCCTTCGTCGTTTTTTTAACAGATCTTTCTAAGAACCCTTTGTACTTTTGAATACCTTGTTATTCTTAAAAGTAGCGTTTTTTCTATTTGAACGTAAACAAAACGGAGTAAATATTCATTTTATAAATAGTTTTGCACATACACATGCTAGGTACCGGCGTAGTTTACAAGAACAAACTTGGATAAGTGAGGAGTTCTTTCCACTCAACAAAGCCGAGTAAATAATTCATTTGGACGAATAGATGGAGCTAAAAGTAACACCTTTTGCTTGGATAGCGACGACTTTGGAGGTGCTAAACTTCAGATAACAAACTACAGCTTTCAGAGCGATGTTTAACTAAGCGATTAGTGGCGCGTAGGTGGTCATTTGCCATAAATTACCTAAACGACCCATACAACTTTATTCTCAACAAAAACTATTAAAATACATCCCCACTGTAACCCTGTTGACATTCATTCACGCTTATTTACTCTAGGTACGAAGTAAACGCAGTAAGTAAATAGAAAATTCTATTTTCATAACCGAACACTTTTTATATGCGTTTGGTTAGCAAAAAAGGGAATTGCTGTGTAGAACGAAACTAACCGTAAAATATAACGTTTCTCAGTGCAACTAACTTATAATTCAATATTGGCAATCGATTAGTGCCGAGCCAAGCCTTCGCCGGTGTCAGTTTTCCTTAAGATCGATTCGCTACGATTAACCGAAAAGTGTCTAGTTTCTCAAACATGGTGAAAAACTTTTAAGGAAAAAACTAGTCAGTTTTGTAACCTATGTATAAAAAGTTGAGAGTTATGACATTGAATTTCAATGAGTACTAATTAAGTCTTCTATTAAACGTCGATGTATTAATCAAGAATATTAATGTTAGGTTTTTTATATGGTCGCAGGACACTTTAAGGTCAACGGGTACAACATTGAACAGTGATTGTTGAGACCCATCCCATTGTGAGTAAGACATGTATTGTGGTTTAACTGCCTTGGTACATACATACATACGAGAGCGTCTAATTTGTGTAGATAACATGCATGTTTATTTTGGGCATATCTACATCGGAACATGTCATCGTACGGATGGGGCCATGCTGTCTGTGAGCTCAAGGCTAAGTGATTTGAATGGCTTGAGAAACAGTACCTACATAACTGCCTACTTAAATATGTTCAAATGCGTACCTACCTTTATATAGCCTATTGTCCACGATTGTGCAGAATTTTCCCGTCTCCAAATCGTGTCAATACCTATACCTGATGTATGTACTTTGTACATGTACCTATGTGTATCCTACTTAGAGGCTTTCGTCTACGAATAAGTAATTAAGTATGTGTTATTTATGGCACGTACGTCGAGGTGCTACATTTAGTATCGCATGAGTAAGTAAACAAGGTCAGTGGAACTTGGAATAACAAAGACTAAGCAAGAATTAAGGCCAGGTTTAAGTTACGATATTATATTACATAGATACCTACAATATGTCCGTCAATAATGAAACGGGTCAGTGCTCATTTCTTCTTCAATCTATTGATTTGTTTCTTAATTTTATCGGCGAAATCGAGAACTGGAAAAAATACAATTAGATTTTTTCGATGATCGAAATTCTTAGTGCCTAATAAATAATAGCGCAGAATTTGGAACTAAGTCCGATATTTGACAAAAGGTTCGCTATCAATTATAATTTGAGACCCTTTAGTGTTAATGACATTATCAGCCGATGACATTCCGATTTCAATCCGAAATAGATTTTCAATTACTATTATACTAAAATTTCAATCCTATTATTAGAAACGCTGGCCTTACCTACTTAGTTAATTAAAGAAGTGGGATGTCCGATAATTAAAATCAATCTTGAAGTATACGTAACAACTATAACTGTTTATTAACTGCTGTAACGACATTGGTACCTATTAATATTAATTATAGTATTGGTACTAATATTATACAGAAAAAGATTTGTTCGTTTAAAACTACGGAACAAATTTGGAAAATTCTTTCACCATTGGACAATTTGCGTTTCAGGGATTAACATGAGCTTTTGTATCCCTATATTTATGGAATATACTAAGTTATGGAATACCAAAGGCATTCAATGAAAATAGTATTGCTAAGATCTATAACAAGCCCGAACCTGTGCTTGGCAGACCCAAGCTTCTTAGCGAGGCTCCTTCAAAAAGCAGGAGTAGAAACGGTGTTTTAGTAAGTAAGAGTCGGGATGAGTTTCCCCCCTTAAAAAAGATCTATAACAGTTATTTCTTATCAAAGTTATTAACTAGGTAGTCTAAATACCTAGAAATGTTGTTGAGTGTAGCTAAAAATATAATCAAGGTCGATTCCAAAAAGCTTTTTGAAGTTAATTTTATCCACCACGGTAGTTAAGTGAAAAGTATTTGTCGCTAGATTTAGTTGAGCATCATAACAATAAGTAATATTAGAAATGTGAAAGTTTGTTTGTTTGGAAGGTTGTCCGTCAATCACGCTGAAACTACTGAACGGGTTTTGATGAAATTTGGAATACTACAAAAGAGCTGACTTGAGTGATAGGATACTTTTTATTGCACAAGAACGTGAGCGAAGCTAAGGCAAGCCGTGGCAAGAGCTAATAAGTTAAAGCCAAAAAGTGACAAAATTCTATCTTTAGTAGCCAAATCTATAGCCAGATGAGTAAAAGCAATACAATGAGAAACTATAATTTAATTGGGTATTATCCTCGGTCAAAAATAAATTATTACAACTTTTCAATACAATAAAATATTAAAAAATAATCACACTCTCATTCATAAATTTGATGAACTATTTAATTTTAAATTTTTTCTAGCTAAATTTCTAGAAATAAGTCTGCTATTTGACGTCAAAAACTTATGACGTCATAACGCACTATTTCATACAAAGTTCATAGAAAATATAGTTTTTGACGTTTCGAAAAAAGTATTGAATTTGACTAGTTTCCTACAGTAGCCTATTGTATTGATTATAAGTTTGAAACTGCCAATCCGCAATGAGCAAGCGTGGTGATTAAATGCTTTTAATAGCATTGCTGTTTGGCAAACTGTATCTTACTGTTACATTATCATGTAAGCAAATGCATGTCTATGTTATCAGGCGAGAAAATTATGACAACGTCAACGTCACGCCTTTTATCCCGGGGTAAGCAAAAGTACACATTACGGCACGTAATGCCGCTATACAATGTATACCCACTTTTCACCATTTGTGTTATAAGCCCCATGTAATAGGAGGTGAGCCTATATACTGGGCACAATTCCAGACTTCGTGCTACTACTGAAAAGTTTTCGAAAAACCGAAATAAGCCCAGTGATACTTTTGCCCAACCCGGGAATCGAACCCGAGAGCCCTTGTTGCGACCACTCACCCAACGTGGCAGTCTTCTTTCCCACATGGTTCCCACAATTTTATACAGTTTTCATCTTTTGCTACAGTCCATATGTGCAGAAAACCGCTAATGGAACGTTGAACAAGTTATTCTTACGGTTTAAAATGGTTCACGACACGCAGTTCCAGTTTTCATAGCCAACAGTACTTCTTCATAATTCAAAATTGTTCAAAAGTTTATTGTAATAGCAGAGAATCTGGAATTCCATATAAAGCAGTAGTATCTGGTAGTATCTGGCCATGTAAAATTTTCAGTTATTTCTTTAAAGATATAATAATTTTCCATAAGGCAAATGAAAGGGAAATCTATCTATCTATCGGCCTATCTAGAAGTCATTGGGGGACGCCTATGTTCAGCAATGGACCTCTAATGGCTGATAATATGATTATGATGATGAAAAAAAAGGAATCTTCATTTTGCCTGATGAAAAATTTAATATTGCTTTTTCAGCAAAAAGTAAATAAAGCAGTAATCTATCAAAGCATTTTTTACGTAAAACATAAGTAGATTACGTAGTGCAGAAATATACAAAAATATTTATTTCGAAATTAATGCGGCCTTTTGTGACAAAAACTTTTTGTTGGGCACAGCGGCACAACAGTATTTTTTTTTTGCTTTATTGTTGCACGGTACAATATCTACATTTTGACAATACGGTCTCGCATGTGGCCGCAGTGTTGCCACATCACAATAACATATTTTTATATTTAAAGCTCTTGAATTATAAATACAACATTTATTACTTTATTTATACTATGTAGATAATATAATCTGGTTACGTTGTTCATAAATAAATAATTTATACGTTTATTTATGAGTTTGCTGTAAGTTACAACACAATGATAAATGCATAGTAAGGTTATTTTAATTTTAAATGCTATCGAAAAAACATACAATAATTATATTTGTTCGTGATTTTCCCTGTAACATTTCTCAGTTTAAATACAGGCGAATTATTGTATTCCAATAAAAAAAAGCATTCGATACATTTTATTTAAAGTCTAAATGTCTACATAATTATACATCTGAATTGATCTTAATAATACCTACTAGTACTCGTAGTTCTGAACAACCCACTAATTACTTCGACATTGCAGTAATACCAATTTACTAAATGTCAAGAATTATGTTATACCGTCATAATATAACAGGAAATTCCTGTCAAATGGCCACCCTAAGCCTAAGGAATGCGCACGAGTGTTATGCAACGCGACGCGACGCAACGCACCTGCGCATGAGTCGCCAAGCGGTCTTCTGACAGCAATTAATCTCACGTCAAGAATTTTCCTACGATTTAACAGACATTTAATGACATGTTAATAGAATTGGCCCTCGGTACATAAAACTTGTGACTTTAGTGAATTTGCAAAACGAATGGGTGTTGCAAGTTACTGTATTTTCGTTGATGTAGTAGTTACGCGTTTGAAAGCCATGCTTCGGCACGAATGGGCCAACCGGAGTGATACCACGGCCTCACAGAAAACCGACGTGAAACAACGTTTTCGTTGTGTAAGTGAGGTTACGGGTGGCCCAATTACCCCCTTCCTAATCTTTGCAATCCCCTATTCCCCAACAACCCTTAAAAACCCCGAAAGGCTGGTAACGCACTTGTAACACCTCTGGTGTTTCGGTTGCCCATAGGTGACGGTGATTGCTTATTATCAGGATATTCATCTACTCGTTTACCGGCAATAACATAAAAAAATATAATTTGGGTTAATATCAATATTTTTAATTTTTATATTAAAAACATGATTTAAGAAGTTTACGAGATTGTCTGACACCGAAGCTACTACAGATGAGCTTTGGAATATGTATCTAACCTTAACCTTTTAAAGTAATTCAATGTAGTTAACGAATCAGAAAATTAATAGAACGATCATTAAAAGCAGCCATTTTAATTGGTAATACACGTATCGTTACCCAGTAAGACTGATTAATTAGGAACGAAGTTATAATCTGGCATTCAACGTATTACTATTGTCTCCTAAACCTTATTTCTAACTTGTTCATTAATAATTAATACTCACGGTTAATTAACTATAGTTAAAATACTTTGCAATAACATGGAGCGTTTGTGGTATTCTATATCATTAAATGTGTATTTGTTCTTAATGGTGATTGCTGGCATTGAAATTATTGCAATTTATCTTTCAATTTACCTTAGAATTAATCAAGAAGGCAATTTAAAAGCTTTGTGGTCATTTATAAGATTACGAGCTATTGATATAGGATTTTAAATACATTTTGTGCACCTATTAATTTATTTATTTTACCTATCTATTGTTTTATTGTGTTTACTGTTTTAAGCGAGGCAAATGAACTTTGTTCTTGCGTTCTTACTCGTAGCTAAGGTCCTTACTGATATACTCTTGTCCCCGTTAATGTAAAGCGATGTACAATAACTATTAGTCATCTCTTGACCAGTCCATGCCCACATGTAGAAACATTTGTAAAGACTGCACTTTACTATGATTTTAAGTCTTACAGAAGGATTTCCTAAGTAAAGGTTAAGCATTAGCATTACCTACGTGCCATAATGCTACACTTGAACTATTCCTTAGTAACGATTTTGTATAAAAAACAGTTGCTAAGGACTATAAACCATTAAATGACTAGGTAAAGTAAGGTATAAGATATAATCTTAAAGAATGTATTCTAGAAATTACAGGTAGGCTCGTGTAATCCATGGCACGATGTATATAATGTCTGTCTACTTAATCCTCATAATATAAATCTATACTGTACTTACACTGCATTATCGTTGACAATCATAAAGTAAATACCAGATAAATGCATAACCAACGTTCGTATTACCGTCATCATTCATTTTATGCATAATATTTTGATCTTTATCCTAGTCACGGTAGAGTCAAAAATGGCGTGTGATTATTTTATAGATGGTTATAATTTAGGTAGATACGGCCTATTGAGCATTATCGAGTATCGATATCAAGTGATTTACTAATGCTTGCCTGTGCGCACGCCGCACGACCATGGCTATTTTATGCCTTCAGTGACCGGTACGAGATACAGTTTCAATTCAACTGAGTGCCACATCAAGCAGCCACAATGGAACAGCTTAGGGTGGCGACTTATCATTACTCTGTGGTTCACACACACATAGAACGCCCATTGGTCGTGAATGGCTGTCTTTTGAATAGTAATGGCCGGTATCATTTCTTTGGATATAGTCTAGTAAGTTTAATATGACTTAAGAGCCCTAAGTAATAGAGCACAAATTCTTTACTATGCTTTCTGAATGGCTTCTATCACAAATATTGAATTCAATAACTCTTTTACATTGACGAATTTTTTTTTAAACGTTGCCCCCACACTAGGATTTTCTCCTGTGTCGTGGGTGCGTTTACAAACATACAAGTTCACATACACATGACACCCAGATCCAAAACAACAATTTGTGGATCACATAAAGAGTGGCTCCGTGCTCCGGGAATCGAACCCGCTACCCGTTGCACGGCATGTGCAGTCAAAGTTCGTTAATGTTTTCGGACCCAATAAACTTTTGGTAACCTAAAAAAGTAATGACTCGGCATATTTTTGTAATAAGTAGCCCAGTAGGCTGCGTGTCGTCACCGCGTCTGCGCACGCTGCTTATGATGAAGAGTCTCTATGACTCGAAACTAGTAGAGCTTTTCTCAATATATTTACGTGAGTAAACCGTTGTTCTTAGTTTATGACTCAGCAACTCAAAGTACGGCAAGTTACACTTATAACTCAAACACATTTGCTCCAATTCAGTTGACTTTAGAAATGTAATGTGTCACGAATTATAAGTACTAAGCGTACCTAATTACTCATGACATGATGAATAGCGAAGCCATTATTAATGTTAATTCCCATTACAATTAAAAAGTACTCAGTTATTCGCGCAGTACGGTTAAAGTAGCACTAACACAGTAGCTACCTCTTATGTAATTACCAACACGCCTTGTATCTTTCAAGAGTTCTTCAGCTACAAGAATCCGTTTTATCGTTTGAAGTTTCTTAGAAAATTCCATTTAAACTTTGTTCGCACATTGTATTTGTTATTCTACTTTAAACATTGCATTGGTGTAAATAATGTGGACTTACGTACATAGATATGTAGGTACTAGTGAGCGTGAGCCTGCCAAGAACAAAACAGCATGCGTTTTCCCAGAAAACATATTAACAGTGTAAAACGTGCTAATAAATGCTATGATTTAGTTCGTTAAATATGTAATGTACACATGCACTAGGTTAGTGCTAACATTTCTTAGAATTTAAGTCTCATTCAAATGTACATTCGTATATCTTTTGGTACGCTGCCAATTAATTTCGTAAACAAATAATGTAATGTATGCGATAAGCGTTACCTACTTTTCATTTAAATCTGTACAGTAATTTTTATTGAAGTGCACAACCCACAATGGTGCAAAGAACCATCAGATCACCACAGTTGGAACCCAGTGGGGCTGATACTGACCCGGAGCTGCGGGCTGCCTAGCGGTTACGAGTAGAAACGGGATGGTTTTTAGTCAATAAGACTCTGATACTCCCTCTCGTTTCGCTCAAATTGTTCGCATTTCCCCACTCAAACCTCCTTGTGTACCTCTGTTTTATTTACAAAAAAATACTTTAATAGATAGCTTAAGTACTTAAAAATACTCTCAGATTCATTCTTAGTGTGTTCCCTAGAGAATACGTCATGTTTATGTTGCTTATCTAAAGAAGAAAACTGCACGTGGCAGAGTTATTCACGAACGTAAATCTCCTTTATCCCAAAATGTTGCGCAACTGTACTCTTGGCTTAGTCTATTGTGTCTGTGTCACAGATAACAGACGTAAAATAAGACTATCTCTAAACCTACCCCTCACAATACGAGGTACCTACACAAGTAAGTACCAGACCATGAAGTGATTCACAAAACTGCGAACATGAACCATTGACTTTGACCAAGCTTCCGTTGTGACACAAAATGACTTATGACTCATTACCCATTCAGTTACTCCATTTAGATAACCTATCTAGAAATTGAATTATTTAATACATAAACTAACAAATTAATCCATTGTTCAAGCAAAATAATTTTCAAAGTCCTTTTGTGATAAGCGTAAGATAAGTTCTCGGCGCCAGTTTAGATACCTACTTTATCATTACAATGGAAGGGAAGAATTAATTCAAAATCTTAAGATTACACAGTTTACAAAATTTGAAACAAGCAGTTATGGAACATAAAAACAGTCCACAATATCTTCTATGAAAGCTCCGTTCCTTTTTACTGCTGATTGTGCGGCGAAAACACCTGAGCAACAACGTAGGATGAACAATACCGCGATTGCTGCCTGATAGCCGTCTTATACTACATATAACTACTCTGCAGCCCAGATGCGAGCTCACAAACAAACCAGATGGAACTTCGTTACGTTAGAATATACCCAGCGAGATATTACGCAGTTTTAATGATGATATTAATGAAGATCACTAGATAGATCATCTGACTCATTCGAAAGACGATTCTAAACTCGAGTCGGGATGTAAAACCGGCATTAAACTTAATTACTCTGAATAAAAGTCGGCGGAACTCTGACCAGACTGAGAAGTAATTACATTTCTACAAGCTTTGAATTTTAATCGTTTGTGGGGCTGCAAGCCCTCCCTGCCGCACACATGCCCCGCGGATCGCTTCTTACATTCAATTTATACGTGGCGAGTAAGTAAATTATTAAATTCATTGAAAGGAACTGGAGAACTCCATTAAGAAATGCTGTATAGATTTGTGAAATCCTCATTCGGATACTGAATTGTCCGTAATATTGGAACAATAGCTGACGTTAATGGAATCGCATATTACCTATGTTATAATATCTTGCAAAATGTAGACAATTTACCTGATTGATATTAATATTCTGAACGTCTCGAAATACAATATTGAATTCCTACCTGCAATACTCTACAACCAGACTGATAATTGTATTACGAGTTCCAATATGTACCTGTAGTATAATTCTAAAATCCAATAATATAATAAAGGCTCTTTTACTATCAAAGATTGGAGTCAAGATGTATCGGGCTTCATTAGAGCTTCCTCTCAGCGGCAGGTGCACATGTCGCGGGTTAGCGACGCGTCCTTCTATTGGTAGATGCTCGATGCGCAGGCGCTGATTTACGAGAGCCGGCTTCACGCAGCTGCCTTACTACAGTTGCCACTACTCTACAGTTATAGGAAGCCGATGTTTAGACACGATATGCACCAAAAAGGAAGTTGCGAAACCAGATCTCGCTGCCAGTATGGAACACCTTGTCATATTTGCGCCTTTCTTTTATGAGCAGGATACGCTTTTTATGGATTTGTTCGACAATAAAAGTAAGTACATATTACACGAGTACTTTACAAACTATAAAACTTGTTTTGACCTCATAAAATAGCTTATTACTTACTTTAACATAATCACAAGTTATGAGTCCTCATAACATTTTTAGGCCTGTATTAATCTGGCACATACCTTCCGCATAGCGCAGTGGAGGAGGGCTGGCGTGACCAGAGACATGACAGCGGCGACGGCGGGCGCGCCGGGACACCGGCAGAGCCAGGCACGGCGCTAGGTTCCGTCACGCGATGTCAGCACAATAAATTGAGCAGAAAAAATACGGAAACAATATGAAAATTATTGTTGTGAAGCTTAGGAAATATTTGTTCCTTCCGTCTTTCTGACGATGATCTACGATCAATCGATACGAGCCTTGTTCCACGTTCGTGTTTATACGTTAGATCATTGTTGGTTAATTAGTCGTGAAGATAAAAGACCGGCGCAGCAGCCAGTCTCTGTTAAACAGTGCACGACCATTAGTCAGCGTCATCTGCAGCGCGTTTCTTTTGTCACAGCGTCATTCATAACCGGCGCGCCGGCCGTCCGTGCCGTACATCAGTCCACACGACCGAGCCGCCGTCAGCTCCGACTGATGATCACAATTATTCCTGGAAGCCTCCATCTCTGTGATTAATGTTAATTACACCTCGATATTCTTGCGGATAGCGATTAAGACAACCATTAGACCATATCCCAAGGCGATCATTACTCGTACTTTTCAAAGATCTGAACGTTTTCTCTGATAATGTTTTATGTAATTTCAAAGAATGTGCTATTTTGCTAGTAATGTTACACTGTAATTGGTTAACAAATAGCACCTGATAAAATCAATCGCATTACCTTACAAAACGTTAACCAATAAGGTGTAAATAAGAAAAGATTGCCAACACTTTGTTATTGCCTCTCTAGTAAATCTTTACTGCATTCAGTAGATATTTCTATACGTCTACAAATCGGAGTTCTATTTGTTCAGTAATTGAACCGTCAGAGCTCGACATTGAGGCATCAAGTAGCGCTGATGAAGGTTCTCGTTTCACAATGCTAGTGATAATAACAATAATATATTTATCCGGCGCATATAATCTCAACAAGTCAAGGTACGTGTAATTATTGCTTGTGTAAGCAACTTTTACTTTTGTGTCACCTACATATAGTACGAAAAGGACTTTATCGGATCGCCATATTTGCGATATCGAACACACATTTACAAGTATTTAATGTATACAGAGCAGACATGTTGTAACTGTAATATTTTATTTAGTTAATGCACTCCTGTGTATTTGGCCAATGTTGGTTGAGACTGGTTTTGCTGTAAGCATTGAGTAATGGGAGCATTATCGATCAACGTACTCGGTCGTCCGTATCAGTCAATTACATAAATAATAAAATTATTAGAAATAAATAATAATCAGTATTGTCGTCCTGCCTCGGTTCACAAGTCCGTCACGAGAGCTGGTCACTTTTATCGGCTTCAATAACCGTTAAATTTGATTACAACGTGTATCGAGATGAAAACGACAGTTGCCTAACAAGGTATTGCAGTTCTGTTCTGTGTGAGTACCTTTGTTACAATACCTTTTACTGTTTTGTACCGTAGGAGTGCTAACAACAGTTACGTAAGTATTGTCAGTCAGATTTTCTTTTTATCGTTCATTGTGTCAGTGGTTAGCACGCGCCTCACGGAATAATAACGTAATTATCTAGCTAATTACATCGATTGATCGCTTCATCGAAGACCTACGTCTTTGTATTTTCATGCGTAGGTCGTACCATTACTTATTGTATTGTAAAAACGCTGAAAAGCTAATTTTGTATTAGTTGTTGAATGGCTCTTTTGGTTCATCGGTTTCAACCTCGTGTCGTTTTCTTAAGCGTCATGTTTAACTAGATCAATGATAGTCCTCTAAAACTTAATGCGTTAAATTAACTGTATTATATTTTATTTTAACTATGATGATCTTTTTCATATTCTTGATCAATAGATCTTACTGCGTGTCTCATTCTAAGGTTTTTGAAGCTGCGAATTAAATCCAAGACCTCGATTTCAATATTCGGTTAATTTTCAAACTCAATTCAATATTATTTCTAAAGAAAAGAATTTGTGTTAATTCTAAAACGTTAAAATAATAAAAACAATCAAGGAAAATTAGTTAACGGTACGGAACAGGTTTAAAATACGAAAATTGATTGAGTGGGAAGAGTGGCTGCAAAAAAGTTTTAATTACATGGCGCGGTAATCACGCTGTTGTGATTTATGCGAATTAACTAGCCTTTGACTGCGACGGTGTTCGGGTCAACGGTTTTATTTTCAGAATGGCAACTTAATAAAGTTTATTTCGCACAAGAAAATTATTTCATTTTATGGTCGGCCATTCCACCAACTTATATGACGCCTCCAATAAAATGGAGTAAGGACTTTTTTTACTAGAATTGAAATAAACAATAATAAAACATTTCTATTGCTCAAAAATTACACACAAACAGTGCGAGCCAATATTTCTAAATCAATCTTAAACGTACAGCGCACATGACACGCTCGATACAACTTTATGACATAGACGTATAGTTGTTTGTGTTCGCGCCATACTTCGTGGCGTATGGTGAAGATGAGGCCGACTCGCCTGACCCTTGTTAGGTAATAGATTGCACAATAGCAAGTGAGGAGTCACACTGACCCCTCGACATCTTAAAAGCGCCCACGATTAGCGAATCATACCTCTTCATAAATATATAACACCATGTTTACGAAATAACATCGGCCTCCATTTATAAAAATTTAAATATTGCGTCACAATCACATAACTCTGGTTTACGAAGTTCTGAAAAGCGCGAACGTCAATTTTCAACGGGGTTCGATTTCGACATGCCTGTCGCATCTGTCAAAGTCACTTCGACGACACGACCGACCGCCATATTGCGACCGAAATGTACAATACTGACGTCACGTCATTTACCATCTTGTATGGAAACTTAGGATATTTATTGTGTGGACATTTTCTCGTACGCGACAGAGATAAAACGTATAAATATAGTGCAATAAAACAGTAGTCACGAAACCCGTTGCTGAATGGACCCGAACAAATAGGTTCTTGGTCAAACTAATTAACGGCTACACTAGGCACATAATAATTTTAATTTTCTCATTTGTTACAGTACGAGCAGTGCGATATCAGCCAATAAATGCCACAACACCAGTACCCTATTCACAAGTAATGGGTAAGTAAAGTAGTTTGGTAGGCTAATTCTATTGCCTTCATTTACTTTTGTTTCTGTTTAAACCGCGTAGTTTATTATGTTAATATTGGTCCAGTCCAATATTAAACCCACCGCAATGTTGATATCGGGGCAAATAGTGTCATAGTGGCCATTACTACTAACATATACTAATTAAGTACTACGTGCATTTATATACAAAACACATTGAGGTAATTCTCTATAACTTGACCTATTATTATTGCTTACGTTTTCCGAGAAAATTATGTTGGTTATGATTGAGTAATAAATAAAAAAAAAACCATACATATATATTTTTCTCATTACCAGGGGACTTCCCTGACCTTGTGCAAACATGTGTAGTTCACAGTATGTCCTTGTCACTTTTATCTCAGTCAGACTTCCGTTATGATATGGAATAAAAATAGATTTATTTTTGTTATTTACAATCATGTAACTAAAGCACATGCGACATAACACAACAATTCAGTAGATATTCTTACTTAATATAATAAATGAGGTAATGTCGATAAGAATCGCCGATAAACTAGAAGTGCCAGTGGGCGTAGCCACAGAGGTACCTGTTCATTCATAAGTCCGCGGGAGGTAATCCGAGGGTCCGCGCCTCGCCTACGCACCTCCGCTAATCCACGGCGCGTCCAAAAAATAACACCTTCAAGGTCTATTCTATTCCTCCACTTACGCTTGATAACTAAACAGATTATAAGACTCGTCTAGTACGTCTTATGTCATCTGGCGATATTCACAGAAAATATTTCGTTTTTGGAATGGTCCAGTTAGTCTGAATTCTAGTTGGGATTACAACAACCTCAACACAAATAAATCTCCGCTTGACTGAGTGACAATATTTCTGTGAATCAAGCAAGCGTGCTCATTCACTCTTATTGTTTGGGAGATTAAAGGTTGTCTGTTATATCTCAGAAACTGGCTCCACTCGAGACGCGATGACATCACATTAATAAGTTCCCGCCAAGTGACAACTGTAAACAGTACAAAGGAGATAAAACTGTATGCGTTGAAAGGAAAATGGCGTTATCTCAACTCAACCTAGAATTAATTCCAACTTCTCAGAATGGGTCCTTAGCTCTCGCCGACTTGCCTAGAGTCCGCTTAAGCCTGACGAATAAAAATCGATTTTGGATTGCTAAAAAAAGTCATTCGACTTTTGTATTTCTACACCATACCAGGAAACGTAACAAGTCCAAGTGTGGCAATTCCTGCGTTGGTTTAGCAATTTAGCAATAACAATGGAATAATGAACAAACGAACATTTTACGAAATTAATAGTGCTGAGGAATCGTGGTCTCGCGCTCACTATTAAAGTTGATTGACGCATACGTTCAATTGCAGCAAATGTATAATTGTGCAGGTTTTCACGTGCACCGTGGAATGAGGCGGAATGTAAGCTCAAGGCGAGCGGCTGACATCATTACCTAAGAGAATTCTTAACTATGAGTTAAGGAAAACTTTAGTTTATTATAACATACTCTAGCAGACAAACCGGCGACAGAATTTAAGCATAGTTCACGACTAATAAATAATTCATCAAAAATTGTTAGGATTAACTAAGGATTTATGCGTAAAATAATAATTGCATACGAAATACAATAATTTGCATTCTAGATCGAGTTGCGAAATGGTGTCACGCCACGTAACACTTCGAACAAGAAATCAAAACTAGAGGTCACATCAGATCTTAATGTCGGGATTAGCATATGCATTGTTACAAGTACCTATGACTTAGAACATAATGAATGTCAATAGTATTCTTAACAGGTAGGTGATAGTTACATTGGTGGTAAATCAGTATGCAATCAATACTTTGAAATCGTTATATTTCTATTGTACTGAGATAGTAAAGGAAATGTTGCGATGCATTCATGATTTAATAAGTATGGAATATAAAAGTGAAGACTATTTATAGCACTGCTGTACAGTAAGTGTCCAGTTATAAATATAAAATACACATTGTACTATAAGTAAGTATCGTACTGTCAACATATAAGAAATAGACACATAGTAGTTTTAAGTGTGGGAGAGCTATGCTTCGTCTCGAATGGTTTCACAGAAAACCGACGTGAAACAACGCAAGCGTTGTGTTTCGTTGTGTGGGCGAGGTTACCGGAGGCCCAATTACTCCCCTCCCCAATGTTCTCAATCCTCGATCCCTCAACAACCCTTAAATGGGCGGCAGCGATTGCTTACCATGAGGTGATCCGTCTGCTCGTTTACCGGCTTATACCATAAAAAAATTGAATATAAAAGTGAGGACTATTTATAGCACGGCTGTAGGTGTCCAGTTGTAAATTTATAAATATAAAATACACGTTCTACTATAAGGATGGTCCAGTCAACATATAAAAAAGTAGACACATCGCATTTTCTTTGAAGTGGTACGTGTGTACGGACGATGGCTGGGGGCGGTTTGTAGATACTTACATAATGATTAAGGATACACCTAGTCACGAACGTTTACCTCAAGTTCCACGGAAGGTCAGTTCTAACCCCATACGTTGGCATTTTAACACCCTTCAATTAAATAGAATTTATGATTAGCTGGGTTAAGTGGGTTTTGGTTCGTTCACGTTACGGGTATTGTTGCTACTAGCTCGTAGATAGATAGTTCTTTTTTTGTCTATGAATTTCTATAATTTTTATTGAAACAGTCTACTTAATTTAAATCAATACATTTGTTTGTTTAACAATATAGCTAAGTGATATAATACATAATAAAACTTTTTTGGATAAAAATGGGAACCGCCTTCCTTTTTTCTTTACCACTTCTATTTTTCATAGCATCCCTAAAACCTATGTCTGAAAACTACTGTACTAAAAATTGCACTGAAAGTTTCTGCCAATCGCGAGATAATCGCATACAAATATACATACATACACATTATTCATTACACATACATTCATCCAGGTGAAACTGAAAACCTCCTTTTTCGAATTCGGTTAAAAATCCAAATATAATAATGTACATGCATATATGTAATATACAGTACAGTACAAAACAAACTTTGTCAACAACATTTTAAGATAGATTAATGTGAGGGTAAATAACGCGAAGGGCCATAAATCGGGGATTAGCATTTTATGTACCGACGTAATACTTTTCTTAGGATCATGTACTTTGTGGGAGCAGTAGGGCTGCGCCTCGTGATTGATGACCTGAGGACGAGTGATGTACCACTATAGATTATTCCGCAAATAACGTAATACCGCGTGAAGAAATATGGAGGAAATACTGATGCTATGAGTTGTGACTATCCAATGATTAATAACACCGTCTGTTAGAAACAGGATGTGTATATTTAGAAATCAGAAATGTTCGGCGGTATTTTCGTTGGGATTGCGAATAGAAAGACTTTGTTTACTTTACTCGTTTTACTCACGCTGTGTCTATTGAAAGTATGCGAAAATTGCGGCCCTGAACTTTGTGTATTGCGTGAGCGAATGTAAGGTTTTTCATACATATGTAATTTATACAAAAAGGGAGGGAACCTGTAACCTCTACGCAATATTACAATTAAGTTATGGGTGTCAACCTATGTAACATTATACTTGTAATTATGTTTTGCATACATTAAATTTAATACCTAAATTACACTATCACACTTCACAAGTAAATAACTAAATCATATAATAAAAATGAAAGTTTGTTTTTTGGATATTTGTCCGTCAATCACACTAAAGCTACTGATCGGATTTTCATGAAATTTGGTATACAGACATGGTATGAGCTGACTTTGGTGATAGGATACTTTTTATAGCACGGGAACGCGGGCGAAGTCGCTAGCAGAAGCTGGTAATAAATAAATCACAAACTATTGTGCTGCTACCTAATCGTCTAAAAACTTATATTATATTTTAAATCAACTTCCCTTCAGGTCGTTTCTTTAGCTAGTCTACTACACATACATTCACAACATAGCATTGGATTAAACCTCAGCTAGAAAGCTCTCGCTCTCTCGATTGTTTTTACCAGCTAATGGAATAGTCGATTAAGTGTTAGCTGATTAATATTGATTAGAGCCTTCACAATCTGATAGCTTAGAGTGTCAAGGTGAATCGGTGGTGGCTTGACCTAGGTGCTCAATTAGATCACCTAACAATGGTCAATAACCTGTAATCGATATCCGAAAATGCAGGCAAAGATACGATTATTATGCTAGTAACTCTTTTCACCAGTTGTAAAACATCGAACAATCGATTGTGTTCACGGTGATAGCCTAGAGATCCATAGATACCAGTAGGGCTGATGCCCGATCCGTAGCTGCAGATTACCTAGCGGGTTTACCGGGGCTCCGGCTCAAAAAGCAGTAGTAGGAACGGGATGGTTTTTAGTCAGTAAGAGTCTGACACTCTTTCTCGCTTCGCCCAAGGCGAGAGAAGACATTGGATGGTTTTCCGCCCTTAAAAAAAACTCAAACTAGACTACTGACTAATCCACTAAGTATGCAGAAGATAGTGAATCATAGAGTCCACTATTGCATTCTGTTTTTGTCACTCTGAATATCCAATGAAACCCCATATAACAACAGATCAAAACTACACCAGTTGCATGTTAAAATGTTATACAACAAGCCTGGTTAGTCCTCAATTCTTATTTATACTCCGATTTAAACAAAATATGCGGTGTGTTCGTAATTGCTCTCCCCTAAACGGTTTGAAGGATTTTAATGTCTTTTTTTCCACTGTTTTTTTAGCAACATTTAGGTACGTAAAAACGGCCTTGTTTAAAATGGGCCTGATTAATGACCCTCTGGTATGGAAGCCTGGAAGCCCAGTGAAATCTCTACAGCCCGTGTGTAGGGTCCGTTGGTTTGTCCCTGTACGTATATTTAGTAGACGGAATATTATTTTAACGTGTAAATGTCCGAGTCCATAAATTTCCAGAACCAGGTACGTAAGCCATGTTTTTGGCCTCTATGTTTAATCCATTAAAAGGCAAGCAACAAAATTATAATACAGTTTATGATGATGAATGAACATCAAAATGCTTGAATGCAAAATGATTTCATAGAATCTAATATCCATTTTGTCATTTTTCACACAAAAGCGTGTTAAAATCTGTTTTTAATCACCGCCCGTTTCTCCGCCTTGGGAGCAGGTAATTTAATTTGTTTCCTGTAATCCGATTGTTCGTCCTTAATTATACGTCGATAAGACGCTTTCATTATGATGGAATTCATAATTTTTCTTCGATATAACACTTAAGAAATTAAAATATATATTGTGTTAATGTAATCCGAATTTACATAATGAATTTTCCAATAGCAATTTATACTTACCTGTGAACGTTCTTTCTTGTTTCGTAATGATTGAAATATCGTGCATATTTAGGTACAAAACAAACTTATCACAATGTGACATAAATATTTTTATCAGTAACATAATATTAAGTGTGAATTGTTATATATCATAGTACAATGGTGTCTAATTATCGCGTGGTCGCAGCTGCTGGGCACCTGCAAACTTATCGCCAGGACACTGACCCCGACTGACCTTTCATATGCCAGTGTTTGCCTCTGCACCACACACCTGACTTGTTCCATTTAAACTGCGATAAGAAATGGCAGATGTTTGAACAAATAAGCTGAGGTAACTGTTGACGGGTGCTCTATAAAGATGCAGTGTTATAGCTGCTAACACGAGATAATTTGTTTATTGAAGAACTGCAGTTTCCATCTAACTTGGTAATATTTCTCGGTATTCGACTTCTGAGTTAGAAAGCTTTTAAAAAAACAAACCTTACACTCTCGTATAGATTACTGTTTGCAATTCCATAACGTTCTACTAATAAAATATGTAGCTACTAGCTACAGAATTTATGATGAAAAATTACATAAGAGCAATGAAAGAGACACTGCAATTACAAACGCAGTGATTCATATCTGTTTCTAACAGGTATGTGCACAAGGAAATAATAGAGCAGACCTATCATTTGCCACTAGCGAGATGTCACTTACGTTATGAATACTCAGAGAATGTTAATAGCAACGGTTACAGTGCCGTTACACGACAAGCATTACGTAATACGGGATCATTAAGGGGTTTTTCTAAACGCGCAATTAGTCGCTGCGATTAGGGGCGGCTCGGCTCGGCTCGGACCGGCACCGTCGCCGGCATCCGAAGGGTGTCGTGACCGTTACACGGCGGCGGCGGCGGCGGCCCGCCACAACTGTGTCGCCATAATTAACCGCAACCAGATCTCCTGCCTTACTAGTTACTTCTTTCGGTGATTCCTAGCTCCCAGCCTCAACAAAATGGAGGACCGAAATTAACGATCGAATTTTGTACAGTACAGTAATGAGGTGAAAACTAAAGGCCACCGTTTCATTATATCGGAACAAAATGCTTTTTGAAGGATCGAAATTAATTTCACTGCTTTTGTTTTAAAACATTTCCATTAAATTATTTCACTCGATCGACAAGGTAAACTCACTCAATTATTTCTATCCATTTAAACACGTCCGTTGCACTACTTTCGTTGAATTGTAATTACCGCGTTCGTAACCATATGTCAGTCGGCAAGGTTGGCATTTACGGATTAAAAAGAAATTCTCGAGCATTCTATGTATAATATGGAACGTAAGTGGAACTACGAGCAAACATGTAGCTACGTACGTACCTACATGTAGGTAGAGAAAATAAATATTCTTCAAAGTTCTATTTCAACGTTTACATTTCGTCATACACGTGTGTTTACCAATAAAACACACCTGAATGTAGAACCGTGTCATCGATACAATCCGAAGATAGTTCGATGTATGAAATTCATCTCATCAAACACAACACTGTTATGCATGCGTCATTCGATAACAGATGCGCACATAAAAGCACAATAAAATCTCATCCATTTTCTTTTATGATAGAATTGATTACATCAATGATATACATTCTAGTTCAGGAATAACTATGCAGTTATATATTTCAAGGCCATCAAAAATGCTCGCCGTCTGCCGCCCGCCCTCGTGCCGCGCCCGCCCACCGCCCGCCGCCACTGATTTAGAACTCGCTAAAACAACGCCAACTATACTATTTAGTCGCCAATGTATTTTAATTTGAACTTTTCATCGTCTCTTTGGCATTTCGTTTTAATACCAAAATACAAAGCAGCTACCCCGCTCGGCTGGTCGGTTCTAAATGTTTCATGCTACGTAGACGGGATTAGGTATCTCAGCCTACCTAATAAGAATTTCATTCGCTCCTTCTCATTATTTTCATCTGAATTGTTTAAGGGACCGCACAAGTTTGTGAGAGTGTACCGGTCATAAATTAAAGAAACATTTTACTACCGATCAAAACTTTTACCTCGCATTAAGTATCCACTGAAACGACATTTATGATTATCCCGTTATGTTAAGCGATCCACAAAAGTGTTTTAAGTTGAAAGGCGATATTTTAATGACATAATGGCTACATCGAGGAACTTAACTCATATGTTTTGGCTTAAATACATATCCCGGACGGGCAGTAAAGCTCGCGCTATCGACTTGTCTGTAAGATGTGACTTTTTATGTTTACTGTAAGAGTAAATATCCATTAGGAGGAACCAAGTAATGGCCTCAGCTACATTAGGCGGCGGAGGTCGTCTTGCCTTATTAAAGCTTTACTTTTCTTGTACATGATAACGGAACGACAAACGTCTTGCTCGCCCCTTAGCTGGCTGTTATTTAGAAACTCTTGATTCTTTAATTTTCCGTTTCAAGGAACAAGATGCCAAGGGCACTAGAAACAAAAGCTTTTCATAAAAATCAATTAAGCGCCCTCCTTTTTGAGTGTAACAAAAAGGCCGTGCGTGAATGTCATTAACCTACGTCGGTCCTAAGAATAATCAATTCATAGGGCTCAAAGTGTTCTTTTGTAGTTCGCTGCGGGTACTTTGTTACTATAGAAGCAGTTGAGTGTAGGGTTCAGTCGGACACAAGTAGAATGTAAATGGAACAGCAAGCGAGCGATGGCGACGGGCTGGTGTCACCGGGCGCTGTCAATGTCTCGCGCGATAAATCGTCGCGTGCGACAGCAATGGCCGCTTCTCTGTTCTCTTTACATCCTATATATAGACAATACGGACAATCCTTAAATTGCCCGAAAAAAATTATCACAACAATAAAACATACCGAAAATAACGCTTTTGTGTGCATAATTACAAGCAATATAAATTAAGAAAAATGCAAATGAAGCATCTCAGATATAACATAACCTAATCACCAACTATATCATTCGTAAGTTAAACAACAGTTACCACTATTTCTCAGTGTTAGCTTGCACTGGGTGGCGGGGCATCGAACCGAGAGAAAGCTTCGTGAACGATACGAACGTTGTGCTTGAACAAACACAACTTGGCCATGCGGTCGAAGCTGCCTTCTTGACTTGAAGTTGTAAGCATGTAGGTATAGTAAGAGTTTATTGTTTACCCGCCACATACAAGTGATACAAGTAGCGCGACGGTCGAGCGTCGCCGTCACACCGTGCCCTGCCATGCATCCGACTCCGTTTTATTTGCGGCGCCTACACTATAAAAAGATCCTGCATGCACTAAGCACACGTCTGCCACAGTGTCTCCTTATAGTTTCAAAGCTCGTTGGATAGAAAATTTTACTAAAGTTTAGCTGAACTGTATGCTGCATAATCACAAAATGTAAGGGTGAGTAACGTCATTAGAATGTGATACCGTTAAGAGCACCGACGTAAAAGCGAGCAGATATTTGCAACAACAACTGATGTTCCATGGGGACATAAATGTTATCTAGTAGAAGAGACTGGCTCGAGCCGGCCCCCTGTGGTCGTGGCGAGCGTGAAGTCGCGTCAGCTCCGCGGCGACACCGAGCGCCGCTGCCAGTATGACGGCTTGCGTCTTGCGTCGAGTGCCAAACCACGGGATAGCTTGCGCTGTATCTTGTAATATTATCCCAAAGTGCGGTCACAGCCGGCACTCAGTCCCAGTATGCTTTGTTGTTGGAAACTCAAAAGTGAAATAAAATATTTTAAATCGTAGTTAGTCCGTATGGAAAGCTGCACGAACAATTCAAACTATCATTATTGGGTTTTGTTACTTCCATTCCAAAAGCTGGGCCCCTACCCATCTTTACATAATAGAGATTTGATTGGCAAATGGTGCCGTATTTTAACGATATGTTCACGAAAACAGATAAAACCATCCTATTCTAACGAAACAGATTAAATATTTCATCAACGCCAGTTATTATGAACCCCTTTATATGCTAACTAGAGTTCGGCGAAAATAATAATTCAAGCAGGTTATTGCATCGGCAGTACAATTTTAAAGTGGAGAGGGTGGGCAAGACAGTGCGTGGCGCGGGCTGGCGCCGTCTGGTCGCATGAGCTGACTCACTGGGCTCTCCGTGCTCCGTCCTGCACTCCCCTTTCATTTAGCTCACGTTTTACCCCGTAATAATTAATGGACACAACCGACCCAATGAAACGGAAGATTTTAGTGAGCTATGTTTTATTACATAGGAAGTGCTAATGGCACACTATAAATTAACATAAACATTCGATTTGAACATAAAATGTATAAGCAATCAGCTCAACTAGATCTGTTACCACCGAGAGATAGCCGAATTTAGTCCTAAATTTAGACGTTTAATTAAATTCAAAATGGCCGATATGTGTAGGTGTACTTTTAACAATAAGTAGAACTGGCTAGTTTCGTGATTACTGTAAATGATAAACGATGGCTGGTAATGTAATTCCGTGTATTAATATGCATTGGCTGGGGCTGTCCGTCGCGTGACTTGCACCCTTGCACGATCCCCGCACGCACCAATTTGGCCTTTCTGTGGCCCGTTTATGGACTCGTCAGGCCTCACTTGGTCCCAGACACTTTTTGATTTAATTACACTGTATCACGTCGCCTTAACGTTTTAATTACGAAATTGGATAGATACGGAAGAGATACAGTGCCCGATGAAAAGCCAGATTCTAGAGATTGTGTAGATATTAAGTGTATTAAGGATGACGTAATTGGTTTAATGAGCGGTCTACTGAAATAGTAGAGTCAAAATTATACAGCTGGTATTAACTGATGTCATTCTATTAATTAACAGTGGAAAATCTTACATATTATTTGATGATACACCAATATCGGACATATACCTAATCGAAAATTTGTAAAGCTTCAACCTGATAACAGGGTTAATGGCTGATGTAAACAAACCTACGTTTACAATAAACACATCTAAAAGCTTTTTCACCAGTTTTGGAAGATTTATTTCAAGTGACTCACAACTAACGGAAGCGTTTTCCTGTCCGTGATATTTCCTTAGAGATGCAAAGCAATTTTCTGCAAGAGATAACCCCTCTAAACGAGTTTCCTTACACGCAATATTTGTTTGAAAAAACCTGTCATACCTATCTATATTCCTAGCTATATTTTACCATCATTTTAAATGCATAGGTTGCCCCAAATAGAGTGTTCTGATGACGATAATAAATACGTACAGCAATGATTAATGGAAACAGAGTTTCCACTGAACATAAAACGAAGATCTGACACTGAACATCTGGCCTAATAAAAAAGTAATCGAATCATTTAAACTTCTTGAGTAGCGGCTTTTACACAAGCCATTTATTCAGCCGGAGCTTCGGCAAACATTTCGGATGGTGAAATCAAGCTTTCGGGAAACAACAAATAAAAGTGTCCTGCTGAAATGGTTATAGTGAGAAATAGCGGAGCGTAAAACGTGTTAGCACCGCCATAAAGAAGAATGCAACCATACCATAGACATTCCGTTTTACTGTTCTTATTAAGAACGGCGATGAAAGAACCGAAGCACGTACGTAGTCAATATGGTAATGATACAGAACGCAAACATCAATAGTCCAATACGTCCACAGCCTTATTTGTCCGTCATGCTCTCCACAGAGTTACTATTAGTTGAAATAGGAAAGACCGCGTTGTTTACTCTGGTACATAATGAGCGTCATTAAACTATAGCTTAGTCCGTTGTTCTACGGGCTTCACTTACCTGTCCCATATAAGGAAACGAAACTCCAGCGGCGCCAGAGAAAGTACAGTCCCGGTCTGCGCTACTTTCAAATGAGTCAATGCTAGTTTATTCACAAAATATAACCATAAAGCCTCACTGAAGTTATTTACAAAGCGTCCTAATTGCTCTTTGTCAGAATCTCTTTGTATAAAAGATTAGGTCTTGAGATATTCCGCTTTACATTCCAGACAGAATTCGTGAAAAGCTACTTTTTGAGATAAAAATCTTTAGATACAATTTATTCATTGCACAAGCTAACTAGTTACCTAGTTTTTTTTGTAGAAACATGGAATATTACCTACACTGCTCACTTTGTAAGTCAGTTTTTCTTGAAACTACTTTTAGAAGTACGGCAGGCGAGTGTCGTGATGGAGATTTGCATGTCGATGTAAACGCGCGATAAAAAAGCTGTCCGCACACTGCCACGATACCTGCGCTGCTTCTGAATATGGTGCACCGGTTCATTTGCTTTTTGTTTAGCAATTGTCCGGTAAAAAGCAGTAGCCGTTTATTTCAGGAATTAGTGGTTCATATAAAATATGGCAGCTATAAAACTTGTCTAGGTAACTACTTTGTGGAGTTCAAGCTACTGTCTTTAAAGATAATTTTACTTTAGATAAGTACGTATTACGTAGATACGTAGATATCACTTGTATTCGCCTGAATGGCTAACTAGAGCTTGATTAATAAGCACAGAGTGACAGCTGTGTTCCAACAAGACGTTACGCGTTTGAGTGAGGATCAGGCGCGAAGCCGCCCGACCGCAGGGCTCCAGTCGAAAACGAGATTAGTCGAATTAAGGTATTACACCCGCATCGGCAGCGACGGCCGCTCCAAGGTATTTCCCAGAAGGCGGGTAAATCACACATTTCATGGTTACGTCTGGAACGAGCAGCCCGCTTGTTGTGCCAAATATTTCAGCGTTATTGTACGACGGAATAACACGCGGGAACAAAACGACCGAAAATGTAAACAAAAGTTATTCACGATTTCCATGGGACTTTTTTACTTATGGCGGTAATTTTTCGATAAATTCGTATCAGGTGTGCGCAGCCAATATTACGAACAGCTTTTTATGTTAAGCATTTTGTGTTTATGTTGTAATCAATTATTTCGAGAGGAAGTTTTTACTGAGATGACGCACGTGCTGTAAGTTGTCTAACTAAACGCGGGTACTCCTCTATAATTATCGTTATAATTCTACTTACGCGAACAAAAAAGCGACCGTCCAGCCATTTGTCCTAACGTCTGACATAACAAAATCACACACCTGTGTTCTAGTACAATTTTGACCCCGGGCTATAAAATACCCAGCGTGGGTCTGATGAAGGACGAATTCGAACATTCAAGGGTCATTCCCTTGGGGCTACAGAGCTTCTAAAATCTTGTATTACGTGCCACATCAGCGACTACTAACAGAATTACGAGCGTAGTGCTTTCTCTTGAGTTATGGGCTCATTTACGATTATTATAGAGCCTAAAGAAGGAACAAATAATGTTGAGAAGTTGTGACATGACGTAAAGCCGTCTGTTTGGGTTGTCGTGCAAAAGTCATAGACTTTACGGTAGTTTGAAGGTCGATGCCTCAAGTTTGGACAATGGAAACAATGATGATAAAGTATCGTAGCTAATTACTGACTACACCCTAATAAAAAAGTGTAAGAAAAAATATGATATTACAAATAGGTACTGTTATCGCTTCAATAGTTCAACGTTCTCACTTAAATAGTAATTGAAATACAATAGATTGCGCAGTAACAACATTCACTAATATATTTTTGATTGCTCTGTATCACAATTAAAATCGTAACAATCCAAATAACAAGTTCCATTCATTAAGGCATGTAAATTAATACCGTAGTATGGCTAAAGCCGTTTATTAAAATTAAACTCGGCCTGGCGTGGAACTAGGAAGATTAATGATCCCTTGAATACTGAGTTATGTAAAGAGCAAATGGAGTGGGGCTCCACGGGCCACGTCCTGGCATCATTCCAAAATCACTTATCTCTATATACACTGTTAACAGCATACCCATAGCTAACGTTTTCAATTACATCTATCACTGTGAACTTTGTACCTTACACTTTTATTGCATCTGCGAGAGACCCACTGTTCCTTTATCTCACTTGAATATTCACATTTTTATCTCTCTCCTCAGTAATAAAGATCATAAATGAAGAATCAGTACTTGGGCTTCCGAGCGACTGATCAATGATCATGAATATAAAAGTAATTTAATCGTCGACTGTAAAGAGGAAAAAAGATTATGCGAAAGAGTTTAATGTTCCGCGAAGTTGTAAAAGTCATTAAAGGATTACTTTACAGAGCTCAAAGTTAATGCGAATAGATCTACAAGTTATAAATTTTCAGCAGCCTGCTCTACATACATTTAGGTACAAAATGTAAGTTATTGTTGTACATGTGTTAGCAATGTATAACGAGTCAGCGCTGTTAGAATTAATAGTCGTACAAGTATTCCACATGAATAAAGACCGCCTCCTACAATACGCTGAAACACAATAGGTTTCGATTAACAACGTGTATAGCAGAGCATGCATAGCACACGGAATGTTTCTCACGGGGCCCAAACAACAAAGTTAAAGAAAACATATTTAACGTCGTCACGGACGCGTGCAGGAGTCGGCGACGTGCAATTCACAATACACTTGTTCGGAGACAAGTTGGTTAGAGTTCGCGACTCCCAAGTTATATTGTTCCCGATAGAGTACAGAAAATAGGAAACAAACAATAAAAATAGTTCCCAGCATCCGTCGGCCGGGGACAAATTCCGACCAAAATTACGTGAGCAAATTAGACATTCCGGGACAATGCTGGCGGAATAATTGAGGGCCCACAGTCGCTCGTTTGTCGAACGAAGAATGTGGCTCGTTGCGCCGCAGTCGGCTCGCGGCTCGTACGCGCACCCCGCCGACATATAATGTATTCCGATTATGAATTGAATATGGATCTAGACACACGGCAGTGTGTCCGCCAAGTTCGAGCAAAAAACCGACACACCGGCCGTGGGTTATATTACACGAACCATTTCGGGCCAAGTTCGACCCACCTAAAACTCAAAATCTATTTTATCTACGCATATGAAATTTCTAGTATCTGTCGAGATCTACTTACTTATCTAAAATACAAAATTTCATGGTACCTATTGTATGTTTTGAGATATTGACGTCAGAAAATCGCTATTTTTACTATACACTCACTGACTGACTTCACTCACTCACTCACTCATCAAAAACCTAGACCACTTCCAATGGTCGTATTGACTTGAAATTTGGCATGGAGGTAGGTCTTTAGGTCAAGGTAAAGGAAAAAATCTGAAAATGGCCAAGTGTGAGTCGGTTTTAAAAATAACGAAGGTGTAAATTCATACCCCTAAGGAACTAAAACAAAAAAATTATCTATATCTTCCAATGGTCGTACCGACCTAAAATTCGTTACGAAGGTTTGTATTCAGTCAAAGTAAAGTAAAATAAGAAAAAAAGAAAATATCCTTACAAAAATAAATGAAATCCCACCCAAAACATAAATGTGAAAGGCTGCCAAGTTCGATAATATTGAATGCTTCGCCTATAAAAGAAGTGAGATCTAAATAAGTACCAAGTTCCATACATAGACCTCAGTTAAAAATGATATAACTTGGCAAGTTTTAATAGAAAATTATATACTTGACTCATTGCGTTTAGTAGGTTTATAACAAAGTGTGTGAAAACTTGCCAATTTGTTATATCATTTTTAACTGAGGTCTGTGTATGGAACTTGGTACTTATTTAGATCTCACTTCTTTTATAGGCGAAGCATTCAATATTATCGAACTTGGCAGCCTTTCACATTTATGTTTTGGGTGGGATTAATTCTACGCCGAGAATAGTTCCTCTCGAGTGAGACAGAATAAACTTGGCTCGCTGATTTTCCTTTATTTGCATTATTATCACAGGCTACGCTCTGCTACTACGCCCTTGCTACGCCATTTTTCGTAGCATTAAATTAACGTAGGAGTAATATCTCATTTTTCGATTTTTTACTTATACATATGCAAATTAAATAGAACGCACTTTTTGTTTTACTTTTGCTAAACATTATATGTTTTTAAATCTACAAATATAAAGGCCACTTATCGAAAATCATAAATACCCTGTCAGTGAAAATTAACAATGTACTTATACAATACAGGATTATTAAGATAACAGTTAGATTGCTCAATGACTACCAAACCTATATTGAAAGTTACGGGGAAGAGATAATCTTAATTCTATTTCCAATACAAAACAAACCTAGATGGTCTAATGAAGACCGACATTAATCCCGTTGTTGAGGCCAGAATTATTAGTCTAAATTGGTAACTAGATTTACCCTAGGATACAATCACATAGATCTACAAACTGACGGACGGACGGTACTTAGTGCACTATTGTTTTTATTCAAAGGTTCTTCCACAATTCAAAATGGCCGCTAAGTCCAACAACGAACGGTAAACGCATGCATGTCAAGCCGGTTTACAAACACAATGCGTGAACGCACGTGACAGTTTGCTAACCAACATTTTATTTCAATAAACCGTTCTTAACACTACTGAATATGGCACAAATTCATAAGAAACTACTAATAAATGGTCGAAACCATTCATCATTGAAGGATTAAATACGAAAATGAGAGATATTTTTGTGTTAGTATCTCAAAATAAGTTCCAATAAAGAAATCTTTTCCACTTTCTTACTATGACGAACACAGAATAAGATTAATCATTCATCCCCGTTACGCATTCATCCTTCGTATCTATATAGATACAATTTATAAGGTAGGTACCTACATACTGAAAAATGTACCAACTGGGATTTGATCGTAACAAATACGTACTACGAAAAAAAAGGTAATTTATTATCGTCGCTGAATAAATATTGCTCGCAACTTGGGTATTAACGAAGACGTAACATTTCTTTCTGGATTTCATTTGTATATAGATCTAATTTCATTGCACTAGAGCTCGTTATCGAACTTACGTGTATGTAAAAAATAGAAGGATCTCTGTACATATTCGCAGTATGTTATCAATATTTGGTTGTGCTCCTAAACCACTTGTTATAATCGCCTTATAACAGGTAGGCGAAGGGTAGTGTATAAGCTGCCAGCACTACAAGTAGGAGGATATTATAATACCCACTGTGTTGACTATAGGGACTTACTGACGAGTTATCTTGTTATGTTCTTACTTCGTAGATAATACATCTTGCTAGTGTTGTTCAGCTATACTGAAGCGAATTTTTCACGAAATTAGTTCATATTTTTAATACAGTATGAGTTTTAAAGTATAAACATTATCGTTAGGCACGCATTGGAGAGCATTATATTGTGTGGATTACATTTTGACAAAAATAAAGCTTTTAAAAGCAATATAGTATAATGTTCGAGAGTGCATCGAATTGAAATATTCAATAAACTATAGGAAAAATGATTTAGAAGATCCAATCTCCTGTATTTTTATAACAATCGTAAAATCGAGTTCGGCGAAACAATTCTCCGTTGTATCAATCCAGATATCAGCCGGAAATGTGTACGTATTGATTCACGGACCGCTGCGGCTACGCACTAAAGGTATTTTCGGATAGAATCTAATAGGCGAGGATTTGCAGCAATTCATACGCGTTAAATGTGACGCGCGCGGCTATATTTCACGATTTTTCCGCTTTCAGCGCTGTGTATCCGGCACGCATGATCGCCCATAATGAAGACTATCAGATAGTGCGGCCGCGCTCGGGACGCTCCTCACATCAATAACAATCCTCACAGATCCTCCGCAGTCCGCAAAAGCCACGGCGACAATTTGTCCGGGACTTTACCCAACTGGATATTCTAGCTGAAATTTTCTTCCCGCGTCGCTGCTTTTGAAACGTTTTTGTAATAAATAGCACCGTCTCGGTTTTGTACTCCCTTTCTTTGTATGCAAATTACAATCTAGAAACGATTCGTGTATTAAGTGCTAAAGAGTGAGGCAAGCCTTTTTTCGTTAAGTTAATTGTGGATGAATAATAATGACTCTATTAAATAGAGGACAGTGGGTGGGGCAGGAAGTCAATGTTGTCGGTGGCTTGTGGTGACATTTATTAATTATAACGTACTTTATACTATGAAAAACCTTTTCTCAATAACTGGTTTTATTTAAATTCGATGGTTTATAATTACGTGAGAATTTAATGTTTATATTACAATCAAGACTCGATCGTTAATTGGCAAGATCAATTAATTTCTATAATGGTCTCTGATCGACTAGCAGCAGAGGCGATTACGGTAGGTGTTAGCCTAATGTACCTTGATCGACTATTTATGGGCATTAAATACGAGTTTTAAATAGTTTGTGAGTACATGAGATAATTACAGCCATTACTTAAAACTAAGACTTGTATAATGAGAAAATAAATACGTTTTCTATTAGAGTAGAAATATATCAAAACTACATAATAATTTACATATTTTTTATCAGATTATAGTATGAAAGGGCCCTAATACGGTGTTCCTCGAGTGAGACGAAGCCTGTACGGAAACCGGGAGCCGGCTCGGCTCACGCGCTTAGGTCACGACTACACTCCAAATCTAAAATTGATTACGTACAAAAAAGAACACTCAACAGCGACCGGTCTCCGGTAAAAAACAAACCCACTCACCATTAAACATAATTTATTCAGCATTTATTATTCCATTCGTATCTAAAAATGATTTTTCAAGGGCACTCTTTAAAAAATGTTATGGGACTCTGCAAAAAATATCTACTCCGAGTTTAATTGATAATTGGCGAAACACTGTGAATAATAAAATTCGTGTCTAGTTTGGAATAAGAATTCGGATAAATTAGCTATTAACTTTGTGGATGGAGCGAACATCGATCTGTCTTTAAGACTTCCTTGATAAACCACATCATGTTTATGAGGACAAATAAAACCTTTTTTACGATTGTAAATATTTATTACGTGCAAAAACCTTTTGGATAACCTTTTACGAGTAGCATTACTTAATCGATTTATCATTTGGACTATGAACGTTTTGTAAGCAGGTTCTACTCGTACGTTATTTTTCTTACTTGTCAGTTGCAGTGTTGTCGAAGCATATTATAATCACATACATCATCCCGCACACGTCCACAGCTGAACATTGACCTCCTTGGTCCCTGTAGACTAGCAACGTGCGATCTTGATGCGATGATAATGCTATAATAACTACATTTTGCAAGCACATCGGGGATTGCAATATATTGTTAGTTCTGAACTATATTATAGCAACCTACTTGGTACGAGTATTTGTACTGAAATTTTGGAGTCATTCACCTAGTATGTGGTTTACTTTATCTACCATATTCTTTTATATTGTAATTTTTTTCTCTTTAATGCGGTTACACGGTATGTGAGCACCGCATTGCGTTTGAAGACCTTTGACAGGCCCGGTGGCAGCGTGCGGTCTCACACACCGCCGCCACAAGAACGTCTATTCCTGAACGGGGCCTAACGGACCTCGCGTCGCGCCCAGCTTCCGCGTGTTGCGGTGGAAATCTCAATGAACCGAGATTTTAACAACGCCGAGCACAAACTCTATAATAATCACCTACAGTTAAACCAACAAACGATTTAAGTACCGCAATTATCTCTGCAATTTGTGGAAATCTCAGTAGATTTCCCCATTCTTGTCGAAATTTTATTATCATACAAATGACATCATCTTCGAATAAGAAAATTATATCTTTAAAACCGCAATCGAATAGATAAATTAATTGATCTGCGTTAATAACCAAATGACTCAAGACGATTACAAACAATTTGGATGATTACATAAAATTGGGGTCAAAAATCTCTCGTGCCTGTCACTTGGAGTTGCAACAACTTCATATATCCCGTCAAGATAAAGGTTATAGAATATTAAGTTCTGACTTACAAACTATTTAAAGCAACTCTAATGGAAAAGTGTTATTTACCTACACTGGTGGTAATTGCTATAGACATTATAATAGGTAACGATTAAAAACTAAAACATTTTGTCATCTTCATGGTTAAATAGATATTCTTTTTGTGTTTATGTAATTCGGAGTCATTGTTAGGGGTAATCATCATTATTCTCGGAGCATCACGCGGCTAATAGTCGGTCGGTTTAGCCATTTCAGTCGCATCTCTTGCGACCATCCTGAGACTAATGTAATTAGCTCATTACTTTGTCCGGGACGCTCCCCGCTCGCTTTGTATGTCTCTGCAGATTTATGTGAGCCTCTCTGTTTTGCTGCGGTCGTGAATGCGAAATTGCGTTTTTTCATTTTCCCTCTTCCTCTATAAACTGCTAAAAGTATACCCGTTAATAGAATGGAAACATTTATTTCCCTATTCACCATATGATTGACTTTTGCAAATGATTTAATTGAAATACGATGTTTGAATAGGGCCTTAAGCATAGCCCACCTTGGCAAGTCATGCGAACAAACGATGAAGACGCGTTTTTGTCGTTCTATGCGATTCGTTAACGAAACCTTGACAAATGGACGCGGTGAACCTTGAATTGTTATAGTAAACAGTTACGAAACTTATATAAAAACTGTATCTATAAAGAACTAGGCTTGATGAAGAAGTTTTGATTCATGGGCCATCTGACAATTCAAACAATATTTAGTCATTATTTGTCTCTTCAAACGATACGGGATTTTGTAACTAGTTACAAGCTGAGAGTTCAAGTTTATTGGTCAAATACGGGTTTGAAGCGGTGTAAGAGCCGGACTGTCCCGTTAATAAGTTTATAATGCTAATGAAGGCTCCACCTGGCCGAGACTGGCGACACTCGGGTGGCAAGCGGCTCGGTAAACTGCATCATCCGTTCTAAATTCATCTTTACTACCATACTTTCTTGGTCGATAATGGGTGTGTACTTAATTCCAATCTCCCACTTGATAATTGTTGTATTAATTTGTTTGGTATCGATTCCCCACATATTCATATTCCTATAACCTCACATCAAAGGCTGTACTTAGAAAGATGAACTTGTTTTAAACACATAGATATTATTACCTTTACAATTTTGAAAATAATTTTCGTAAATCGCTGTGCATTTAAAGTATAATTAAAGGAAGTTTAGAAAAAACAAACCGCAAAAATTTGAGGAAAAAAGTGTTAAGCTCGGTAAATGTCTCCGAGAGCGATGTCTCCATTAACATTTCAGGTCACGTATCCTACGCATTTTCAAACTTTTTGTTTATGTAGACATATATTTTATGCAGGATCTAACCCCACAATACGCACTGTGCAATTTTAACTTTATCACAGCTGAGAAGTGACAGATTGTGTCGGTAAATCACAAACGTTTTGCTGCTTATTCTACTTCATATACATACACGTACCGTACGTGTAATGTTATTTTATTACGATCTCCCACCGCTGCTTACCTGTACACCGCACGGCAAAGACGATGCATCCCTCCTTAAAACGAAACAGTACCAAGACTTGGGACGGATATTTAATAAGATTGACCTCCCACGCTAATCTTATTACTACGTTCGTAGTGAACTCCTGGTCGGTGTAGGTAGTCTATAATTATACGTAGGAGATATGGTTTAGTTACTCCCCTAACCAATCCAATCAGGCGTCATTGTTTTGTTTTAGCCGCGTGTCACCAGGACAGCCCGGAGCGTCAGCAAACGGTCTATGCCACTCAGCGTGCAATGAGAGCCGTGTACAACCGGACTCATAGCTGACAGCCAATTAGCCCTATGCCCCCGTGGTCCCGTGCCCCTGCACCCTCGTGTTCCCCACCCTCCTAGCCCGCACTCACAGACCCATTTATCTTTATTCGATGGAATCGAACAACTGACGCATTCGATCCCTGCGAGTAGCGATACGATACCGATTCCGATTGTGACCCGCACTATTCGCAAAATTTTGGTGGTTATATCTGAGATTGTCCGTGACACACGTACAATGGGCTAGATTTATGTCTTTCGAATAAGATATCCTGCAAGATTTATGGAAGTGGACAACAATATCAATCTAAGATTTAAGAGATGTTTGTTAACATAACTCATTGTGTTTAAACGACAAGTTGAATAAGATAATGGTTTGTGCCACTAGTATTTTAACATAGATAATAATAATTAAGTATAGTAAGTAAACAGATTCGGTATTTTGTGTATTTATCTAGCTCAAACAGATTTCTGGAATGAATTTACATTTAATACCACAATTATGTTGAAGCGAACTCGGTGGAACTGAATTAGAGTGCATTCATGAAGTTCGTTTTCGTGTTGCGGAGACATGGGGCACTGAACAATATGTTTGCGATTGTCAAGGCTATTTGCTATTCCCAGAATATCTGTTAGCGCCGTCCGTGAGTCAGTGGCTGGCTCGTGAGTCACCAACACTACATCACTCCTCGATTGTTTCCCGATAATTTGTTCTTTTACTGATACATTTACATCTAGTCTCACACAATCTGACTTCTCTGTCTTTATTTTCAATTTTTGCACCGATATCGACTGTGTCTTCTTTTAATTAATTTTGTTGCAACTTTGACACAGTTCGACACACAATCAAATGCAACTTTAGCTACCTATAGATTATATGTATTACGTAACTACTATTAGTATCTGCACTTTATTATTAAAATATCCAGTTATCCACGTTCCATAAAGGTTAGGTCAACTCACGGTAAGCTTGTCGATTGCGTTCAGGTGACACGTTATGCTAAAAATACTATTGAAATTTATAACAATAACTAAAACTGTTGCAATTACCGCGTTACCTGCTCGACTTACGAGTCTGCGCGCACGTCACGTCGTTAAAAAAACATTTATTATGGAATGTCATGACATGACGATGTGCCAGTCACCAGGTCTAGCAGGCAAGTGACCTACTAAACTAACCAACCACCAACATTTTTAAACACTTACATTCTATTTCAGATCCACTATTAGACTATTACAAAAGAGACAATACGAACTAGGCATCTATCAAAAATGAAGATCTGCAATACGAAACACTGAGCAACATAAATTATACAACTCATGTTACAAATGTCATAAAAAACGTAAATGTCAAAAGTCTGAAGATGATCAAACATTACAAGGCTAAATTTTGTTTATGTATGCAAGAAACTTTGGACATTCTAATCGTAATTAACACAACATTTCACAACAAACACATTTATCTGAAATTAAACAACGTTGTGTTTAGACCAGGCTATTATTTGTCATATTTACATTAGGTTTATTTGCGTAGTCCATTGTTTATATACCCTGCCGCCCCATACGTGCAAACATCAATCTCTAGGCACTCCAAGTTCCAGGAAGGCCCCAAACACTGATGTAAGTCACAATATTGACTTAAACAAATGTACGGCGAACAAGAAGTAAACATACACAATGAAATTTGAACAAAGTGTTTAGAAGAATTCTTTTGTTTATTGACTAGGTATTAACAATATGTAAATCGATGACCAATACAATCACCAATTAAAATATTTGCGTATAAAATTCCACAGTTAAATATATAATGAGTGTCACGTTTCGCTGTTGTTAAATAATTTAAGACCAAAGGGGCGATGGCCATATATTACCTTCGGCTTGTCTAGAGGGCGGCACCGCAGCACCGCTGGCATGTCTAGTACAAATAAATTCTGTACAAGCATATATCAGAGGGATTGGGCGTACCGTTTGACATTCAACGCGGTTGCAATAAAGCGAGTATTATGCAAAAATGGCAGTGATGCAAGTATGCAAGCGGAATGGATGGGAGCGTCTTCATTCGCGGGTCGCGGTCTGTGGCACGACTCCTCACGCCATTCACGTCGGGCACAGAGCCCCGGGCACACGCTCGCCCGGACTGGGATAGGGCTGGAAATATTCTAACACCCACTATAAACTTATTATCGTTATCATATCCATACCTGCTTTATTATAATATCGTAAATACGCTCTTTGATGTCACTGTATGAAAACACAATGAAGTTGAAGGTTTTGTAGTTGTCGAGATTTTTCTACATTAGTAGTAAAATGTTAAGCCATTCATCTGTTCTTCATTCTATATCTACCTAGTATCTAATAATGTACACGTATGTAGTCATAGGCACAGTTAAGAAAATTAAATACACGTTTCAAGTATATCAGTAAAGACAACAAAGCAACAAGTTGTTAATACATATTATCAACACACCTATTGATTTTATTTTGAAATGCTGAACATCGCTCAAGTTACAGACGTGGCTTCAAAGTCTTAATATAGGTGAAAGGTACCAACTACCAGAATATCATCCAAAGGTATTTATAAAAGGCTCTTTAGAATTAATCTCCTGTTTCAGTCTTTGTACTGTTGAAGCACACAAACACTAACCAAGTAACCACGAATTTCGACTGTTTTCATCAAAAGATATCGAGAATGATGAAAGCTATTATGCCCCTATAACCGTATTGTTTCGAAACCATTGCCTTGAAATCAAAGTATGTATTTCAAATATTAAAGCCTTTCAAGAACCCTTGAATATTTCCTCTCTTCTATTACTGTCTGTATTTAATTTTGTACTTATTTTATAACAATCAATACAATCTACTTATATCTGAGGCGCGAAATCATTTCGATCACTTGACAACCCTAGGAAGGGTTAAGTCCCAGTACCGGAGATTAGGTAAACGAAAATAGACCGGCTTGTTTACGTTTGATGAACACACTTCGCGCTTCTTTGACTTTCTGAATTTCAGATAAAGTCGACTTTTAGAGTAGCCTTGAGATCTTAATCGGTTAAAACTTATATAAGCCACAGAATCATTGATACTTCATACTTTATGTTGGTTTTTCGTTGTATAAAAAGCTTTATCTAATAGGTACTCGGAGGAAACTCGACCTATTATTTTCTCTTTTGTAAATGATAATCAGTTGACCGATCACGACATTTGGGATAATCAATGACAAAGAGCTGTTCAGCGGACGTGGAGTGTGACTCGCGAGTAGGGCGGGAACAGCAGTAGGAGCGATCGCTGCCAGCGTCGACTGAACGGGAGCGGGAGCGGGAGCGTGGTAACAAATGGAGTGGAGCAAGTCCCGCGGGACCGACCGATACCCGCGTCACAGCCCCCACTTCTAGTTTGGCCCATCATTAATTTAATGGATTATTTTTTATCTCGATAGGTGAACAATACGCGCTTCACAGTTTCTTAAATGTCATCTATGTCAACTTGGCATAACTCTATTTTTTATCAGCTTTACGATAAATATCAAACTTAATCAATTATTTAACCTTTGCGCATCATTTAAAATCAGTTTCATAAGTATTCAGCTCAGTTCGACCCTGAGGGAAAAGATGTGATAATACATGTTGGTCCGTGGCAGTTCATTTATCCACGACTGTCCGTTAAGGCTACATACCTACCACTTATCTAAATTGCAGCGTGAGCCGTTGAATGTGTGCGTCTGTGTGTGTTATTATTATGTATTCTGATCACATTTCTCACTTGCAATGGCACACAGCACCGATGCAGGTCGTATTGCGAACTATCACGTCGCAGGCTGCGTGTATGATAAATACGACGCTAATACTTCCACGCTCACATTGCTCACTGTCAATAATTACATAACCTTCGTCGGTTCTCGTAACACATTAATGAACTTATAATCATAAATAGGTACTTATTTAAATATTGACATATAGGAGCATTAGAAGCGGTCTTTTGCCTTTGAATGTTTCAAAGGTTTCACAATTATAGTTATCACATACACGTGTTGCGATATGCACAGCGGGAGACGATGCGCTAACTATACATTAAGACAGTAGTGAAACATTCTAATAACTACGAGTATGCTAATAATGGATAGAAGAACATTAGTACTACATCGGTTTAGTAAGTTTTCAATTTCCATCTAAAACAAAATAAATGATAAACAAAATAGAAATAACAGTACGGCTTCCTATTATTTCACCAAAACGTCGCATTTAATTTGATCTCCCTTTGATTTTTTACTCAGTTATATTTCAATTGCCCGTTTCAACGCCGACGCAAAAAATATTTCATTTTTTATAAAGTTTGCTCGAGATGTTGTCTCCCGATGCGGATTCCTTCTTTTTGTGGCGCTTGATTGATGACTTTTCTTACAACGTGACGCTTCTTTGGAACTTTTCGACTGAGCTTGTCCTCTTAAATCCATCAAGAAGAGTCAATTACAGCTAACAAGGTTTTAGTATTGATAGCCACCTAATCAAATACTAACAAGCTCCTTTCTTATGATTGTATTAAACGTGAATTTGTATTCTTGTCATGATTGTCAGTCAGGCTTTCACAGTAAAGAGCTTTTTTATGACATTACTTTCATTTAAACGCTGTACAGCTCTTGCATTAGCACTAGGAATTAGACAGTCTAGACAATGTCCTACAGTCCTAACGATTACAAAAAGAAAGATACTTTGTAAGAATTCCTAAACTTTTTGCTGCATTGTGTTGAACGATGGAAGCGTTTTTACGTGCCTGCATCTATGTAGGTACGACATAGTGGTCGTGCGGCTCGTGACCTCACGCATCTCACAAAATTCCAACTTCATTTGCTGGCTACGTGCGTGAAAAAGCCGCCATGTCCACATTAATATTATTTCCCGCGGGATTTGGTTGAATAATCGACTTATGCCAGCATTGATCTGTGCTATGTGGGTGGCTTCCACCAAATGTTAAATTTAACTTTAGCACGCCCGTCTCTCGTAAATGTCCATAAAGCCCGCCATCCCGTATTGCAAACATCTCTAATGTATGCACGCTAAGTATACGTTGTGTAACGTTAAATCTAACGAAGTGCATGTAAGTTTAATGCAATTGACCCCACACAAAGTTCAATCCAGCCAGGATACTAAGTCAACGGACGATCCTGGGCAGTGATCCGGAGAGGAGGGAAGTGCCACCAGACACGCTCTCTGCTCACAACCCACGATCTACATAGGTACCAACTTACATACATATATCTATGTACCATATATGTAGGAACATCTTATACATGCAGTGAATATTACCCACAGTAAAAACCATAGGAATATACAATCGAGGTTGAAGTTGGATAGCATAGAACGTAAATATATCCTTGACATTTTAGAATCAGACATAAACATCAAAGGTGTGAATCATTGAAAGCTCGCTTCTTCAATATATTGAATTGACGGAGACTATACTTTACAATGAAATTATATGTAGTTAATAATAAATCGTAGAAACCACTAATGATTTCTGCATCGAAAATTTATCAGTTGGTTAATGCAAACAAACGATCGTTACCGCATAATTGCACCTAACTAGGTGTGTTATGTCACTCTAGAAATAAATTGCACTTAGAAACCTATAAAGAGTTTTGCAAATACGGCCCCAAAGTGACAGACAAGGATAAACAATTTATTGCCTCACTAACAATAATAAATCTGCAAGGGCAGCATTCTTGCACGCATTCAAAAACCGTAAGCCATCAATTAACCTTAGAGGAAGGTGCTTACGTTATAGGAATTCCCATAATGCAGTAGAACCCTTTTCAATTCGCTTTGATTGAAACCATTTTTTCTTGGAACGTATTTAAGCTTCGTGCCTGGAGGTACACTACTTCGATGAAAACCTCATCAAAAGTTAGAAATAGTGGAACCTTTTTTGCGTAACCAGTCTCAATAACTTTTTAGTTTTTATATCAACTCATTCATTCATCAAGAAATTGATATGGTAATTAACTTAGATCCACAAATCATACCGCTCTTATTTTGATTTCTATTTGCAATGCAATATTTTATAAAGCAAATAAAACGTCTTCAACTGTCATGCCCGTTTGAAGCAGGGCTATATTTTTGTGTTAATGACAAAAAATGTAAATCAAAGCAAGAAGTGATTGATATACTGCTCGGCTGTGGCACAGGCCGACTATTAAATTTAGAACGTTTTTGAACTTGACTGGGGCTATTAAAGCGTTATTAAGTTTGGTTGTATGGTGGTACGAACCATGGTGTCGGCGGCGGGAGGGAGAGTGTCGGAACGCGTTTGATGCATAAGTGATCAAATGGACTTCACTCCGGGTGCGGGTCGATGTCCCATTGCGCAACAAACCGTTACATATCTATTTAAATTAAGTTCGGATATGTTTAATGTAAGTACCATCACGATCCTAAATCATGGCGCGCGGTGGCAGCCCCCAGGGCTACAAGACGTGTTGACTTAAATTCAAGCACAATTACGTACAAATTACACAGTTGTACGTGACTCAGGAACGCTTCTTGCAATCATGTCACCAGTTTCAACGACTTGCGATTTTATCGTACCGCGCATGTTTGCTTCTTGTACCGAACCGTGGAAATGCAGTAGGTAGTTGAAGACTTCGTTACCTGCCCTTCTTTACATAGTTATATACCTACTTAATTTGAACCATTTCTCAACTTTGTTGATGCCATTCAACCGTTATCAAGTCTGTTGCTACCAACGGTATAACCCAGCTATAATCAATATTGCACTAGTCTATAAGATGCAGTTAAAATTACGGTAAATAAATGGAGATAAAAAAATAAAAATAATTCAAATAAACATAATTTATGAACATTAACTAACCTATTGAATATATTATTTATTACAACGATGTTCAACATCATAAGTACCTATGCTTGGACATCAATTTTAATATTCTAATTATAATATGACCAATTGACCTTAACAATAAAGAAGTAGCAAAACATGTTTTTCTATCCTCATTGTTTTCTACCAATTCTCCAATAAAAAAATACAAAGGTTACCACTAGACTCTCTGATAAAGTTGTTGCGAACTCAATCTTAATATTAGTTTTGTTTATATTAGGTACGTAACAGGTTTTAACACCCTATATTTCAATTTCATTAAATCGATCAATGTTATCGATCGATTCTTTTCGGTAGCTATTGTATTGGATGTGTCATCAACGTAAACACCTAATTATATTCAAGTTGGCCACAATGTGTTCTAAAGGCACACTTACAGGGTGCTTGCTGTAGTAAGTAGGCCCGAGTAATCGAACAACGCTATCACGTTACTCCATCGGTTGTAGCCCATTAGAAGACGAGCTACGCGGATAATTATCAACTTGCACTATACATCGCAGATGGTGTGATATTCAATATTAATGTAGCGTGAAATAATTTAAAGCGTTTTCCAGGGCTATCAATCTGGCCCGTTAATGAGATTCGTCCGGTCATTGGATGATTTTCCACCCTAAAAAAAAAAAAAAAAAAAGGGCTATCAATCTGGCCCGTTAATGAGATTCGTCCGGTCGTTGGCGACTGCGTCGACCAATTTGTGCCACGTTGCACCTCACTAATGAAATACATAGGCACAAACTTCATAGCGCATAAAATAATTCCATCTCCAGCAGTTGCATCGCATCCGTTCGGTAAATGGATTTTCATTGCATGCATTTGCTTGAACAAATATTTAATATTTTTAGTAGAAACGTTGATAGATATCAAACCAAAACGTAAACAACGTAACATTCGTGGCCACCGACATGAATATTTATGCTAATTGCGTAACAAAAACATCTCTTTATTTGTTTTGTATTTAAGAAGGAATTAAATCTATTCTTGTCTTTATGAATAATGGTGTTTATTTGTGACTTTATAGCCTTAGCTTTAAATAATGTTTTGATCGCTCGGATATCACGGTATCATAACATTGTTAATATTTCACAATAGAATCACGAGATTTCTCGCGAGCCCATCTCGTTGTTCGAGCGGGTGACAGGCCCCCGCGGGCCGCGGCCACGACCTACGACCGCGCTTTCTCTCATCTGCCCACAGCCACAACAAACATCGCCCGACGCTTTCCAATCTTCTGTGCAACAATTGTCACTTTATCCTTCAACTTTTGCACTGTGCAGGATGCACTACAGTGACACATGTCATGTCAAATATGTTCAGTAGTAAACTAGTGAGTCATTTGCAAACAATGGTACTCGCCGGAAATGTTCAGTGTGGCCACTCATTAATACTACACTAGTGGTCGCCTAGTGGTCGAAATTCGACCATATACGATTAAATTTACAATACCACTTTCCATACGTTCAAGGATAATTTTTATTTAACAAATTGCTATTAGTTTTGTGAAATTCAAATTAATATATTCCGGCGGATCATGAATAACTAAACCTCCTTCAATGAGAAACCTCTTTTCATATGAGACGTGAGAATATCATCGCAATGTCTGTCAATTTTGACATTTTGTCAAATACGATGCTATGCATGGTAGTGTGTGTAATGTTTTATTGATTGATTTAATGTACTTTATAAGCATTATTTTTGAAAAATATTAGCATTTTTCACTTCTCCTACACATAAACTATAAGTGTATCAAATTTTATGCTCCTACGTCCGCGCAATTTTCGTAAAAAGGTTCCGAAAGTTTTTGCATCACGTATTAATATATAGATACTTTCTCAAAAGATACAGATAATATTTCACTATATCGTTACTAAAATATCCGACGGCTAATAACAAAATATTATCTGGAGAATTAGTATCAGTATATCGACGTTGCTGCATCGCTGTTCGCTAGTTATTTATAACGAGCGCGTTCTTAAACAATCTACTTATAAACTAGATGAGTAGTGATTGGCCGAGTTGCAACGCAGACATAAGTTTCAATCTGTTCGCTTCCTGCGTCTCTGACGTCTCAATTGCTGCTCTTTTGTAATCAACAATTTGTGCCGCCACTCGGCGCGATGCTACCGTCGTCGTTCTCATTCAATAACAACGTGAACGAATTCCAGACAATTTTAGTTCCCTCGTTATGATTATGTCACTTCTATATCTATTGTGAAACCGAGTAGTTGAATTGTCGCAAGAAAAACGAGTCTTACTGCTAAATCTCGCAATCAGACACGCGCAAGAACGCATCGTAAGAACATATTACCATGACAAAAATATTTAAGGATTGATAAGAGGCAATTAAAACGTTTAAGGTAATCCAATAAATTTCATTAGAATATTTACTAAGAATAGTTACTTCACAACCCGTTTTCAAATTAATTAAGGCAAATAAGATCTTATTTGGCAAAAATTAAAACCTAAAATATAAGATCAATCTAATTTAATGATACTTAGAAATGTTCTCATAATCATAATATTTACATTTGTCCAGAATCCTAAAATATCGAGTCACAATATTAACATTAATTTGATAGACTATAAAGACTATTTACTGCTCTCGACAAAAGTAGATAAAACATGTTTGCATAATATTTAAACATGCTATTATACTATAATATGGGTTTGGTAATCTGTTCGTCCTACATAAAAATTGGCTTTAGATTGAAGATCTTTTTGCTCATTTAATGCTAGGGGGCATGCCATTGTCTCTGCAAACAGCAATTTATATATCGCAATGCAAGCATCACGCGACCGCTTGTGTGTATGGTTTCAAGCTAATCGGCTTCCCGCTTCACACCAAACATTAAAACTGCATTAAATTCTATTTAACGGTGGATGGAGCATGCCTAGTTAAGTAATTGAAAAATATGTTCGTGCTTCATGCAATGCAAAAATCTTCAACAACTAATCAGTAGAAAATGTATAGTCGAGATCGATGATAAGCAAAAACATAGAAATAGAAGGAAGGCAGTAACAGACATTTTGCTCCGAATAATTATGAATGTCACGGTGAGGGAACAAAGGCAGTGGATAGGTCACGCAACAATAAATTGATCTCGCGCACACGTGTGCAGTCGCACTCGCAACCAATGTAGGATATAGATCGAATGGAATCTTACTTCATTAAACTGTGTCTTTTCAATGACCACGAGCTGTCGTTGTGTAGCCACGCTTGATACTATTTTAATTGATTATAACATAGTATCCGCAGAAAACTACACGGTTGAACATGAAAAGGATACGCTCATGTTAAGCATGAATGAAACTGTAACCGTAACATTTACTGACACACATTTATGCACGCTATGCCAGTATATCGGAAAGATTTTAAGGAATGTCCGTGACCAGGCGGCACTTCCGATCGCGGCATGGACCGGCCGGCCGAGATCACTCGCAGCTACACTCACTACAGGCCCCGTGCCTGCGCCCCGCCGCACTCGGTCGGACTCCGACATGCCGCACGTTCCATTAACTATTTTGCAAATAACTCTCGACTGTTTTGAATAACTTTGAAAGCGAAGTTATTGTTACGTCAAAGCCATGTTTATAAAAATGCCACCGCTTTTGTTACGAATTTTAAACTCACTTGATATGAAAAATGAAAAACATTTTCGAGTCAAAACATGGCGAGTGTACCTACCTATGTAGTATGACATGAAAGCGTGTTGCTCCGTCGAGTCATCATAATACATGTGAGGCACGGTAGCCGGTACCAACACTCACCGTTCAATAACGGATGCCGTCGATTGTGAATTATTTTGGTCTCGGGAAGCATAAACTAGCGAATGCAGCTCAACAAGCCGCGCCGCTCGCTGCCCACTAGTCTTAACGTTCATAAGGAAGCGTTGCAATGCAGCTTCATATGCTTATTTTAGATATTCTGCGAACAAGTGCAACGCTTGTTTAGTTTGTAGTCAGTCCAAACTTGGATTCTCTATGATAGCCTGCATCGTGCAATCAAACGAGAAGTGTTGTGCTGCGAAACATATGAATTGTAGCAATACAATGTGTCTATGTTCAGGGCGCGAGCATCGATGCGTGTAGGCATAATTGTGTGTAATTTACGTCGCTGTTCCGTCGTGTTGTCATGTTAGGTAGGTGAACCTTATTAAATAATGACCGAGCGGGCGTCGTTCGCCGAATTCGCTTATGCAAATAACTTTGTCGTTTGAGTGCAAAACTTGACTCGAGGCTACACAGACATGTTTTATGATATTGTTCCGAGAATATTTAACGAACGACAATCACAAACCAAATAAATCATTACAGATGTTTAACATCGATAAATATTTAATTGGATTTGCTTTTATTCTTATGACAACGTAAGGTAAACCAGGCCTGCAACCAGGTTTCCGAGTCCGACACCTATGTGCCAATATTGAACAAATTTCCAAATCATGGCAATCAAGCTGATTGAAACAATTGCAATTTAGATCCAGCTATATTATCCCTCAATATACAGGTCATACTTGAATTACCTAATAGCATATCCATTAGCAGCAGTAGACTAACGAATCATTAGGTAATGAAGATTACCAGCTACAAATGGCAGAGTAATAGAAAATTCTAGAGCCAGAGTACTGAACAAAAGTCAAATAGGGTGCACTGTTGAGACATCGGCGTAGTTGACATGACCCGCGGGACGCGTCTCATAGCCAATCAAACAATTAAGGTTAAACGTGCCCCGCTCCATCTTGGAGTCACAGCGGTTTACAACCAACACCTTGTATAATATTCATGTTACCTCATCGTATAAAATGACAAACCTTTTTTGTGCAAACACACAATCCCACGCTTCACTTCAAATGAGTAGGTCATATTTAACTTTGTTTCATCTGCTCGGTGACTGACAATAAGTTACATGTCCCCTGGTATTCAGAGTCACACAGTAAAATTAATTGGACTAAATTCCAGTTCAGATACAGCAGCAAGTACTATTTGCAAAACTGGAATCCATGGTCGTAGCTGTTGCTTGATGTGTAGACTTATCCAGTTCATTAATCTATTCAACTGAGATTTTGAAATAATTTCGCAAACAAAATTTTTAATATTTCTCTTGAAACTGCATATATGTTACCTAAATGTGCCTAAATATCTAATTACGTGAAATTGTTGATGTCTAACAATTTCCCGTGCACTTGACCAATCTCATCATGGTCGAATGTTGTGACATGTAACACCTACATGTCAGCCGGCAGCCGGTCGCTAACTTACCGGTTGATTGCGATACGTATTTATCAACATAATTACATGACTCCACCTAATGCTTTAATTACCTCACTACTCGTTTGGTGGCATTGTTTGGTAATTTCACAAGTAGGTAACATTAACAAAACTCCTCTTTATGTCCTTATTTGAACACAAACACTTTCTACTTTAATACTTAGTGTTATTAATTCTTACTAGAAGGCGAGAGAGCTCTCGTTAAATCCGGAGTAGCGTGATATTGTCTTGTTAAATAATAAATGCGAATAATGTAGGTACAACTCAAAGCAGACGAAGCGAACCGAGTGAAAATCACTATTGTAGGCACTTTCTCAGATACTGTTACACAATCCTGTTACTGGAACAACGGATTTAATGGCTCCGTATTTACACTGCTGCATCATTTTGCGGGTTGCTGCAAATCTCCGTTCTTAGGAATTGGTCTTGAAAGTTAACAATTTTGGGAAACTTGAAATTGGGTATTTGAATGCTGTTTACGGTTACGTAACGATATTAAAAGAAGGGTACCTCGGTACATTAAAACAATAACTGACAATAAGCAACAAATATAAGGAAAAATATTACTTTACATGTTAGCATACTGAAATGAGGTGAGCTCTATTTCTAAACACCGCAGCTCAAAACAACGGAGACCCAATTTATTGGATTTGGGTTACCCTCTATATTCGGAATTAATTTATTCCACATCTACACGAAAACACTAGTATAAAAGTGTAAAAGTAGATTCATCGATAGGTGGATATGGCGTGAATACGCCACGCAAGTACTAACAGACAACTGCGAAGGGTCATTGAGTTGTTTACAGCGCTATGGCCATGTGAACAACCACACTGATGAATGTTACACAGCTACATTGCAAAATTACTGCCAGTTGCTCGAAAATTTTAAAATAGCCGGTGATTACTTGACGTCATCCGTCCGCTAAACATACTTCCAAACAATACTAACAAGTACCCCCCAACTAGAGCAATCGTTAAAATAATACTTGTACTTAGCGTAATTTAATCCATGATTTTTTAAGCTGACTTGCCGGCGAATGCTTGAGTTACGCCTACGTTAACAGTTTACAACGTGTAGACATTTGAGATGCCGTGTGTAAATGGAAATAACAATTTGATACTATTCTTTATAGGGTCGTGAGAATATCAAGAACAAAAGCGGCGAGTATTTTTAATTTTTACGTTACTTAACAAACGTTTTAGCTGTATAATTAATGTGATATCAGCGTCGCATCTCGCAATGGCCGCGCGCGGATGTCCGGTGTCCGCCACTTTGTGCAAACACAAAACACACGAAACGACACTGACTACGTTCACATACAGATACATAAACAAAAAGGACAAGAGGACAAGCAGGATGTAAAACATTGCACCACTACATGACAAACGATGTCTATTTTTGTTAAACGAGCCAAAGTTGTAGCTCGTAGCTAGTAACTGGTGAGAGCAAATTGTTTTCATGAAAACTGATACAATGTTATATGTACGGGTACTATGTTCCTATATTAGCTTTTAGAAACTTCATCATAATTTCAAACCTTTTGCCAACGCTTTCACGAGTTCGGTTCGGGCTCTATGAAAGCACATCGGGTTAGCTGATCTTTCGTACATAGCTAATTATGTAACCATCATTGCACTAACTTTACATTAAACATATATTGTGAATAAATAAAAATACTCCACAAATTCTACAATATCGAAAACCAAGATTTGGTGCCATTTTGTTATTAAATTCATATTCGTTACCTAACCTACCTTTTGCGTGGATAAGCGATACCTATTTTATTGCGGTTATTATTTTACTTATAACCAAATAAGGTGTGTATATATTATTACTAAAATAAAAATCAGTTCAGGAAAATTTTGCTTCATTGGTAACAAAGTTTACACGTGTTTTATGGCTGTTAGCACCATGTTAAATACTGAATGTAAACGAATACCTATTTCTGAGCCGTGTATGGGTTTGCGCATACTTTGTGAACAACAACGCTCTTAGAAGTACGATATCTGCGGGAATTTTATGTATGTGATCAGCAAATATTGTCACAATACTAGTGCATTAAATTCCTATAACCGAAGATACGAGACTTACCTAATAAACAGTTCTACATCTGTCTCATCTTCATAAAAGATTTACGATTGGTCATTATTGGCTACAAATAAAACTCATATTACCCATCCACTGTACTGTACATTAAGTTGAGAACATTATACTGTCTTTCCATTTTTTGAGTCTTTAAATTTCCACGTGAAAATGGTCAAACAATGGTAGAATAACCCTGAACGGGCTTCAAGCTCGCATTGCATATCATGTGAAATCTTGTCGGCTGCATGCACTGCGCTCCATTGTCGGAACGTAGGTTGGGAACATAAGAACAAAATTATCCATTGTCCTTACACCTCATTCTTGTCCTAACTGATTAGTAACTCACACTATGTTTTTATCGTTGACACAAAGCAATTCCCAACAAATATATATTGCCAATTGTGGGAATCGCATTTAGCGTCGCCGAGGCTCGACGACTTTTGTTGTTCCCCGATCTCACGAGTGTCGACTCATTTAGCTTTATTTTCTCACACTCAATACTTGAGATTAATTATACGCATTCTGTTCCTGTAGTGTTGGTGGCATTACACAATATACGATTGTGTCGCGGATATACGCGGAAGCAAAGCCTACGAGTAAAATACTTCCTTGTGAGGGTAATTGTGATTAAAGCATAAACCGTATATTCGCAACATTATTATGAGATTAAATATTACCGAGCCGTTTTCATTTAAAACAGGAAATTCTTTTCAACGGTCACACATGAGTCTTTCTTTTGCTCGGCAATTATAATGTCCATTATTTTGAAATGTAGGTTGCGCATTACGCGCAGCCAACCGTAAGCGCAGCAGTTAGGTTACAGTACGATACTCTACATTTTTAATTGAGAGAGCTCGTTGTGTGATGTCAAGGGTCGGGCAGTGCATGTCAGTGCGATTTAATTGTCGTGATAAGAGGGCGCGTTTCGCGTGGGAGTCGTCAGGCCACGTCACGCCACGTAATTACGGAGTCTTGCGCACATCCGGACCCCAGCCACACACCCCTTTCTTTTACATCTAGACAATTCGCGAAACTAAATATAGCTTTAATGTAAATTACTTGCGAATAAAAGAGTTACAATGAATATGGTAAATCGCCGTTTTAATTATGAAAATCAGCCACTTGAAGCTCCGTTGGGTGGCAGTAGGTGTAAATGTGCTAAACAGTTAAAAAATCTGCAAATGAAAAATAACTGTTAAAGTTTAACTTATCTAAGCATGGACCGTGAAATATGAATATACAGATAAAGGTATCTTTAATCCAACGAATTATTTTCAATCCTAATTGCATGCAGGTACACAAAGCACATCTTATTTAGGTACATACCTATTGAAATTGCACGTGTTGTGTGATGAAAACACGAATATAATTATATCCACAATCCAGTGTCTCTGTTGTGATACCCACAATATCCTCAGATATTCTAACATCTGTTAATGTCTAACCTCACTCAAACTTTACAAATTTGTTGTTGCTGAAGTTATTTTATGTATCTTAGCATTTATGTGCTTTACGAAATCTGATAGCTGTTTACACAATATCATTGTGACTGTGGCTGACTTTAGCTACAAAATTCATAGTTGTACCTTACTTTTCCTAGAACAATATACCTATTGCCTACCTACATACCAAAATGTTGTCTTATTGTACCTACACAGCACTGCAGAGGTTGCATTTTTTTCTTTGAACATCCGGTGTTTCTAGCACACTTTGCTTGTTCCTACAGTGAAATGTCACGTTTTGGAAATGCAAAGAAGAATAAACAACCTACGTGATGTATGATACTGCACTATATCTGATGACAAAATAAAAATACTAACGAAGATGATATACGAACACAACTCATAGCGTAGGTAGTCGGGTACTCAAAACTAGCTCGTAAATTAGTCGATTTTCTTAATTATATTTAACAATGTAGGACGTGCAGATGTTAGAGTGGGTGTACCATGTCATACTATCATTTGATATCGGGCTAGTGAGCTGGCCGGTGGTTTGTCGTGGCTCGGAGCCGGTCCGGGCACGGGTGACGGGTCAGTGCGACACAATGAGCGACTTCCTGCGGAGAGCGGACTGACCCGACCAAGCCAACTGAACAAGGACACGCAGCTGACACCAACTCACTTATCCTACGCTCATTATCCAATCCCCCGCCTGCGCTCGCATTCTGGTACACCTAAAACTATCATAGACATACCTATTTCCAAAACTACAATACCTGCTACAAATTATTGTTAATTTTAGCAGAAACAATTTGTGACAAAATACGAAAGATCATAAAATATACATCAAAATTGCAGATGATGGTCCCCATTGAGATACAGAAGAGTATAGGTGAAACGCTCGTGTGGCCGCGATTAACCTCGTGCCAATTACGCGGCCATTAGCGCTTCGAGCACAATACGCCTCCATTCAGCGGATGTCCACTATACCAGCATCGGCTGTAGGCACCACCCAATTTGCATTTGTTTGGAATTAGAACGTCAGAGCACATCCGCGGCTCGCTTTATGTCACCTGTAACTATACCAAGCACCAACCCTGCCCCCGCATAATACAGAGAGCCGTTTTAATTCTCTAGTATGTACGTACATGTAAGCGGTTAACCTAATCGTTTCTATTGTTACGGATTCCGCTATACATAAAGCAGACTGACCGTTTGCACATACTCGTACGTATACTAGTCGTAAATAGGACAACATATCACAAAGGAAGAACGACAATAGCGTGGGAATAATCAAAAGTTGCGTTATAACTGATGACCTCTGAAGACAATTTCAATTATGCGGTGCGCTGGTCAGTCAGACCTTGGTTCGTTTAAACTAACTGTCATAAAAATACATTATTATTCTTGTGCTTTCATGTGAGTTTATACAAACGGTGAAAGTGCTAAGTCCAATAGTTTCTCCTCCTTTACCGATTTTTGCATGGAATATTTATTGACGACATTATGAGTGATGTTAAGGTGCTTATTCTTCAGAATAATAAAAGTACTTTTTTATTAAAACCATTAAAAGCAAAGACTAGTAGTAACAATATGCCTAAAACAAGCTAGGTTAAATGAAGTTCATCCCAAGTTCAAAAGAGACATCCAACTGATTGACCCTGTAGTTTTCATTACTGTAACGATGTAATCCAAATGTCATTGTAACAAATTACACAACTGCCATTACCAGTGAATTCGGTGGTCACGCAACTTATGTTATGCGCGTATAATAAAAGAGGAACACACGCGGTCCCAAACAGTCTAATTTTATCAGGCGACGTGCTCGAGATGAATTTAGAAAACTCAAGTGGATTACACGCCTAAGTTCCAGATTCATAGCTGCATTCAATCACGTATTTTTTTTCTTTCCCGCAGTTCTTCTCAAGTCGTTATTAATAAGAGCGGAGCGGGATAATAGACAGGATATGGTAATGACAAATGACGTTCTCTGCTTATCTGAACGGACTATGTAGAAAAGATGTGGCGGTTTTCCCGGCGAGTAAGATGTCGGGCGATGTCGTTAGCGAAGCTCCATCTAACAGATATCGCCGCGCTACCCTTCTTGGCTCACCGCTTACTGAATACCGGAGATAACTATTTTCGCCTTATCGAAGATATTGCAAACTGCACAACTTTAGAAGTGCTTATTTTGTAGTTACATGGAGTGCTCACAATAACACTATCGGTTCTCGTTTAACACCACACTGAATATTTGGATGACTGAATTTTTTTGTCAACTTGAAGTAACGAAGTTAAGAATAGGTCAAAGTAACGTGTATGCAATGCATACAATCTGATACAACAAGTTGACAGCGTGATGGGTTTTCATAGTTTTGATTTAAAGAAAGTTTCGATAATAGTTCCTGGTCCCGTTCTTCCACACAATAGCAGGAGATAGCGTGTCGTCTTTAGTTGAAATATATTGTCTCCGGCTTGCAACGAGTCGTACTGCTCACCCACACCAACATCACTGATATGCAAATAGGCGCCGCCGAGATCGTAAACCCTTTTAGATCAGATAAAGTAATTCGGAACTAAAATACACCAAGTTAACGTGACTGCATTAAATTTACCTAAGTATTCAGAATTTCCTTTGGTATGGTACTTTACATGAGAATCCAAAAAAGAAAGGAATGTTTATGTTTAGGCATTGGCTGTATTTGCAAGTTAGGGTACATTTTATCATAATGTTGAATAGCTTTGGTTGTGACAAATGTTTGCGATAACCCACCGCGGCGTCCCCGGCGCGGCGCGCTCCCACTACCTGCTCTGCCTATCAGCCATCTTGGACCTCTTCTAGCTTATCTTCCGTAATATGTTATTCAGGAGAAAGTCGGACGTTACGTAGCCATAGGCCAATATCGATTGCTCTTTCAGACCTATTACATTAGCTATATCAGGGGTGGCAACAACTTATATGTACTCGCGATCGACTTTTTGTAGTTATATAATATTTTTATGGACTAAAAGTTCCTCGCGATCGACTTTTTTTTTCTAAAAGTTTCTTGCGATCGACCTTGTATACAAAATATTTATGTGTACACATAGTTTAGTACCAAAAAATTTTTCCTAATTTCTGGTCCGCGATCGGTCAAAAATGCTCTCGGGATCGACCGGTCGATCGCGATCGACCTGTTGGCCACCCCTGAGCTATATCAATACATGCTTTTAGTATTTCTCTTTATGATTTACGTGCATCGTGCGCCTAGTTAAACTCGTGCACAACTGTTTCTAAACCTTTGATTTTATCAAATTGTTTGTTTGTGATCTTACAAAAATACAAAAACCGGGGGCCAATTACGTAAAATTTATGACTCGAAAATGGAATACTGCCAGGAAGTGTAGTTATATAATATTTTTATGGACGGATATAGCACTTATCCTTTCCTGGTACACAGTCTCTGTACATTTGGCGGGCGGCTGTGGCTGCATTACCGCAGGTACTGGCCCAGGTAGCACCTGACACGTACAAATATTCCCACAACAAACGTGCGACGTCCTGTGGCTATGCCTCAATTGCTCCATTATATTCAATCTTTTTGAAAACATCTTTATTCCAACAAATGATGCCAGTGTTTCTTGACTAACATTAATCACTTTAACGATTTTAAGAACATTGACAATAAGTCAATTTATACGGAGGCGTGCATTCACAGTCCTATGTGATACAGGTCATACAGGGTGTTGCATCGGACTCGACTCATTTGGAATAACTTCATGGCATTCTGTGTTATTAAAGCTCTTTTGAAAGTTCACTCATAAATAATTTTAGATAAAAAGGAAATGAATTCGTTTACTCTGAACATCGTTGATTTACTTAATGTTTAAAAGTTACTTTGACTGATTTGCTAGCGATAGCAAGTTCTTGCTTTCTAAAGGTAATTGAAAACTTTTAGGAAATCAAAACTCAGTTATAAATATCCTTGCTTAGTTCTTTGGTCAAAACAACTGGTCATAAATATTGGGACAAAAGTTTCAAGTTGCGAGGGAGAATTGTAGTCGCGGCCATTTTTTCAACTGCGCTACGGTCTCTACCTGGATCACAGCGAGGGGTGCGCGTAACGTATAATAAACCAAGGCTGCCACATGTGTCTTCTCGTAATTTACAATCGTAATATTAATAATAATACCACAACAACTAAAACTCAGTACAACATAACCTACACTTTTAGATGCTCTATCGCGGCACTACCTGAAGATTTGATTATTTCTCATTTTACATTAGCAAGAATATTATCTGTTTTGAAATTTTGGTTTGTGTTACTTGCACATGGTTCTCATGTTTGCTTGGTAAGTTTAAATTTCAAACAGTTTCTACATCTTTCCTAATTTTGGAATTCAATATTCATACATGTAATATTGAACATACATAATAAGCATCACAAAGCTTGGGTAAGAGAAGTATCACTAACTAACTAATATTACCCTCCTAATTTTTTATTCGACGAACTACGTTTCTATTTTATGGCCCCTCATTTAGAAGCGTCAACACAAAACCAAAAAAAATTGTAGAGAACTGGCAACGTATCGGGATGAAACGTGGCATCGGCGCAGCGCACGCGCATGTTCGGTAAGAAGTAGAGAAGCCCGTCGAGCAAGTTCGGGGAGCGAGATAGTGGGGCGCCTCTGTCGCACCCGCAGTGCCCCTGCCGAGTGCGACGCGAGAGCACGTTGTAGCGTAACTTTACGCGCTGGGTTCGTCAACGCGCCCGCTGTAAACACACTTCTGTTACACTCTCTACAAACCGGTTGCTACCTTTGTGATCTCGAGTGCTGCATCTGTGATTTTTCGTGAGCGTTGTGGTTTATCTGACTATATGTCAGACAGATTTATTACAGTGTTGTGCAATTAAAAACAGTGCTGAATTTTATTACCTTAAAAATGCGATGATCTGTGATTACAAAAAGGACCAACATTGGATTACAAAACTTGGAATATTCAAAATTGGTAAGTGTTCTGTACCAGTAACTTCATAAAAGTTTTAAAGATTTATGCAGCTATAACTAACGGGCCTGGGCCCACAGCGTTGCGGAGGCGGGCCAAACAAAACCCATAGGATAGGGGAGCGAAGGAGAGAGCACGCTTTGTTGACACAGGGCAAGCGACTAGCGAGCGGGCCCGCTCTACCGAACGACTCGACAACTCAACTAGACACTCAACGCCAACGGTGTAAATTGTACACTCAAAAGCGCACTGTTATGTCCTCTTTTGTTACTTACTGTTCTCATTTGGAAAGTCTTGCTATGTTACTCGCTAATTTCGAAACTGAACCAATTAGATCAATTACTGACCTAATGAAGCTAACTCGCGCCAAAACTTATTTTACTGTTTGGTCATTCAGCGGACTCATTATTCTGAAATGTACGAATTATAAAGAGTAACTCAAAGATAACATATCAATTTAAGTAGTACATTGTACGGTATGAGTAATTAGACGATAAGAAAATACTGTTTTTTGTCTCAGAACATTACAAAAGAGCACCATGCAGCTTTTTAACTATGAATTACTTGGAAGGCAAAGACAGAATTTGTAAAGTTGTAAACTTCAATTCAAATCCAAAACTAAGGGAAAGGTCTATTGTTCGACAGACAGTTAAATAAATAGTCTGCAGTAAAAGAAAATGTTCCTCTTTTATTAGACGTTTTCCTTTTTTCATCAATATCAAAACCGGTTTATTGGGGCATGTTATTTATCCTTGTTTACTAATTACATAAGACGATGTTGCTCAATGTTTAATCCCAATACACTTCTATCATTATCCTTATACAAAAATAGCTTCGTGTTCAACATCTTACATTTCTCTTGAGACCAGTAACTTACTACCTGTAATAATTCGACTATTTATTCAAGAACATCTTTAGTATTACTTTGACTCTAAAATAAATGTTATTGACCCATCTAATTATAAATTGTAATAATATAAGATTCCTTAACGTCTGATACACAAATAGCAACAGTAATTACTCTAGTTTACAATAGTAATGAATGAAATACATTATCAACATCCTGCGTAATTGGTTGCGCGTCATGTGTCATGCGTATGATAGTAAAATGTACCAGCAGATGCGCTGGAGTACACCGAATATTAAACTAATTGTAACTGGGGCCAATGGGTCAATGCAATGCTCAAGGCGTAACCCGTATTTGCTACCAAATTGTGTTTATACTCCATAGATAAACGTGCACACTTAACTTTTCTAACCTCCATGTAACCTGTACTAAAACTGATTTTTGTTACGACTTCTAAAACTTTATAAACCGCTTATTTGTTCATTTCAGCGAGGGTATTAAAAACTTTTTGTGTACCCACACGTTCAAATTAAAAATACCCTCAACTCTCTACAGCAAATATTAAATTAACACGCTCTATCTTTTATATGGCGAAAACAATTTCACATTTCTCTGCTTAGAACATGTACCTATATAAAACCACTAATTATTATTGTCATTTATGTTGTTAGCCTAATGTATAAGATTGCAAACACATTAAGTTACACTGGATAATACAAATTGAACCTTAATTAATTAAACACTTAAGAATCAAAACCAGTCGAAACCATTAAAACAATCACAACTTTTAATTTCGTATATGATTAAATTCTACACTCACCCCCTATTACATGGGGCTTACAGCACAAATGGTGAAAAGTGGGTGTAGTACATTGTACAGCGGCATGCCGTAATGTCCACCTCTGCCTACCTCTTCGGGGATAAAAGATATGACGGGGCATTTATTGGGACATTTAAGTGAGAACCATAAACCTTCTGTTAATCAATACATAAGCAATTAAAAGGATATACTCAGTTTGCAAACTGGATCATTTAATTATGTATCCTGATCCTGTATAACGCGTCATGGATTTGTCAAAATACAAAATTATTCGCTGCAATATCCTGCAAATAGCTGGTTTAATAAAGTTCATTTACAAGTTAATTTGTATAACATATGTATGCAAATGTTTCAGCGAAATCCAGTATTGTCATTGTTGCAATAATTTTTAGATTAAGCTACTATTTACCTTTCAATATGCTGTGTAAATTATAATTTATTATTTGTTGATTTCTGCATTCATATTCATGGAACCTTTAATTGGAATAATAAAACTTTCATTGTAACTAGAAGCTGGTATTTTGTAATTATCTGTGAATACGTTTTAGTTACAAATAATAATTAGTTTTCTATAATAATACTTAGATAATGTCGATAATGTGCATATCCATTAATAACGACAGTCATTGATGCTAATGTGGGTAGCAACTCATCGGTGAATCAGTCATGACTAAAATATTTTATACATCCCATGATGTGAAGTACGCACGTTCATATTATCACGAACCTAACCACACAATAGTAAATAACATAATTGTACCTTAATACGTACACATTGGCCTTTACTTCCCTAAGGAATAACCAGGCCAAAGGAAAACCATATATTTTTAACATTGTACGTCATTGGGACAATTTATTATTATGATTTTGACATGACCTGCGTAGTAAGGTTCAGGTTTCCCTATACTGAAATTACAAACACATACTATGTCACAGTAATTGAGTCTGTAAGCACAAAAGGGTCAGTTTCGTTTGCATTTCTATGAGGTTATCTAGTAATAATGAATAAATAGGAATAAGTTGGTAACCCAACGTCTGAAGGTGCCATTAAGGAAGCCATTTCGTTCTAACACCTTACATTACACGGGGCACGAGCCGGGACACCTAACCTATCTAAAATAAGCGACCGATAAAGTACATAACTGCTCTACCTCCATACCGACCATACTAAACCTTCTTGCAGGATATGTTACGATAAAAATCTACTTAACCAAGACTACTTCGGATAAAATTGGCAGTTTCATATTTTTCACTTAGTAAGAACTAGGAGGATAATCTTGCATTATTTTTAATCAAATTCTATCTTTTACAGTTTAAAAATTAAGTTCATATTTAAAATGATCCATTTACATAAATTATCTGCAATAAAACAACCATCACAAATAAACAGTTATTGTGGCAAAACTAGCAAAACCTCAAGAATTGCTTAAAACTAGTTTCTAGTCAGATTGATTGAAAACCAGCTTTAAGTAAGTTACACTCCAAAGTCCAATCTTGGGTAAGGTTGCTATACAATGTATATAACTAACTATACGTCGTACTTATAATACTACAGAGTGCAAAATTCTTCAGCAAAGTCTTATGTCTATCTTATTTAACAAGGAACATAATTATGATCAAAATGCTCCTGGACTATGTGCTTTCCCTACTTATGTGAGAAGGTTTGCCATAATTTCAACTCTTGAAACTGGTTTGGACAACGTAGTCTACCTAAATGTTTATTTTCATCAGGGAACGCTACTGTCAAGTCTTTATCAAACATGTATTCCCTTTGTCATCCATAACAAGATTCGCAGCAAAAGTAAGGATAGCGACAAATGTATTATAATATTATATACTTTACCGTCATACACTACATGGCTAAGGAATTACTTATTATGTAAACTCAATATAAATATTTAAAGACCGACATTAAAATACCGGAAAACCATTAACAACAATGACTAATTAGTTGAGACAATGTGTCACATCCTCACGTTTTATTCTTGGCCATATAATGCCTATCGATTGTTTACTTAAGAACAGCCGTCCAGGTACAATGTATGACCCATACTTGCTTCATTATACATAAGTTCCGTATATAAAACACGCAAACAAAAACGTAAGTGTGGGAGAGCCATGCTTCGGCACGAATGGGCGGGCTCAACCGGAATGATACCAGGCCTCACAGAAAACCGACGTGAAACAACGCTTACGTTTTGTTTCGTTGTCTAAATGAGGTTAGTGGAGGCCCAACGACCCTTTTCAATTCTTGATCCTTAAATTTCTAACCCCCGAAAGGCTGACAACACTAGTAACGCCTCTGAGTGTTTCGGATGTCTATGAGCGGCGGCGATTGCTTACCATCAGATGAACCGTTTGCTCGTTTACCGGCTTATACCATAAAAAAATTGTAACATGTAATTATTTTGGGAACGTTTCTCACAGATACGTTATCACAGGCAGCAAGTTGTAGATATGATAAGTACATACGTATGTTTATAATCGGAGCTGCTAAATAATTAAAACGAGGGTAACGAACGCTAATTAGCAGAAATTATGTTTTATCACCATTTATCCAAATAATAAGCAAAAAATGGAGTAAACTTCTTCATAATTTTAGTGATAGTTGTTAGGCGAGAAGAAAATTTTGAGTAACTACACAAACTATTCAAATCTTATTGACATTATTTACAAACAACAAAAACAAATTATTTTTTCCTGCGAATGTGATAATTATCAAATAACGTTTAATTATATAATTTAAGTGATAATATGATCACATTTCAGCCATGACTTTATCCTGAAATCCATAATCATATTAAAATTAAACATCGTTAATAATACCTAATGTAATACGTAAGTCAACAAATACATATTAATTTGTTTTATATTATAAAACGGTTAAATTCAAACAAAAGCAATGTAAACAGTTACCATTTTAATATAAAATCCCCCACATGTAATAAAGCCACATAATTAAATATGGTTGCTTCTGATTAAAAATTTGTTGGTAAGAGAATTCAGGGATTTTGTAACATTTAATATTTGACATCCCAGAGTTTATTACATAATCATATCTATTACAAGTAACCAATTACTTTAGTCCGATTAAAATTATAAATAGACATTTAAGGTAGAGGGAGAAGATCACAGTGAAGGGATGCAAAGCAATGCCTCTCATAAAACTTGGAACATTAATGAAAAAACCTCGAGGCGAAAACATAAAAGTTCATAAGGAAATTAATACAAACCTCGTTAAGTTTTTCATGTAAGTATCTTGGGAACTCTCATTATTAAATTATAAAAGTACACGTGCAGTATATACGTACAAGTAATCTTACTTACGAAAAGAAATATGAAAGTCTTAATAAACTCTGAGTCTGACTAACACAAATATTTAATCTACCATAACTAATTATAAAAACGGTGCACAAAATCTAGATTTCCGTAACATGTTCGTTCCAAGACTTAGTTCTGAAATGGTCACTCGTTTACCTAATACGCGTTTAATTAAACTCTTTCCTTGTCCCTGGTTGAGTCAGACAAATGTAGAAACAGTTTTATCTTAATTGAAAGCTTCAGAATTGAGCTGGATCCTCATGTTACATAAGTATGGCTTCAAAGTTTAAATGGTTTTGGACATTAGAAACATTATCCTAATCCTGACACGTACTATCACACTACTCTAAGAAGTTGTGTCCGTACGATCAATAAATTGTTTAAATAAAATCCTACAAAACCTGTCTTTTGCCGAAGGGTAGTCCATCGAGCCGAACGTTAAACCACCCCCGATCCATCGAATGGTTATTTATTACAAGTCACTGGAAAGAACCGCAGTTTCCTGATCCGCGTGGGATCGAGTCTTCAGCACATCGCGGTCGCATCTCGAGGCTCGAGTGTCAACCGGCTCTGCGCAAATGCAAGCTTTATCTTGTTTACCGCATATTGAGCCGAGCGTAATCTGCCTGAGACTCTTCATGCCAATAAAGTATTACAAGAGAAAATAATAATACACGACAGCGACGTACATGGATAGGTAGGTTGCTTCATAAATTGAACACTAACGAGAAATACACAAGAGAGTTGACCGCGGCACCTCGCTGGCAGCGTTGCAAACTAGTCCTACTTACTGTTTATTCGTTCTACAAAATATGCATTCGCAACCTATTTTACATTTTTATTAACTTTCTTATTTCATATTCGATGTTAGGTGCGGATAACATAACTTATTTCGATATTTCGCTGTCGATGTGATACAGATTTTATTTACAGTAACGTCCTGGACGTTTTGCCTACGCAGTTTGTAACATTAGACTGTTTTAACATGAACATAACTAGCTTAAGGCCTCCGTGCCGGTAATCGCTCATTTGTTTACTCCGGTAATTGTTCCGGTACACTCACTCGCCATTCGGCGCACATAAATTGTATGTTCGAAGTACATCGTGTCGTTGTAGTAGAATTTACGCACACCAGTTTAAATAGTAGGTATACATCAGTGAACAGTTGCTCCCAAAACAGTACCGCAGTGTTGTAACAGACTAATGAAAATATCAAATGCATGCGTCGCATCACAACGCCCTCGCGTAATGCACTCACTCAAACCTCCATGTATTGTGTTATATGCAGCATGCAGCACATCTGTGCGAGTTTACGTGCAACATGTTACATCAATTCTCAACCCTTTTCAATACATTGTTAGTTGTTACCCAACGGAGAACATCTGATGTTTAATTACGCGTAAGCGTTAAATTCAATGCATCATTATTATTTAGTGTGTCAAGTTACAATCCCTGTAAAATTATAGGCCGATGTAATAATATTATATTACAGCCAGATCACCATTTAAAATAGGTATAATAAATAAAGATTATAGCCCCATTCAGAGTCATAATGTCTCTAAAAATAATGTGATGCGTAACAATTAAATATTTATAAGGTAGATCAAAATTATCCGGTTTATGAAGGTGATTCACTGTATAGCTGTGGACATAAAAAGCATCTTCAATAAACTGTATCGAGTGGAGCGTAAAAGGTGGATTAAAAATAAGACATCGTAACGAGTGAACGGTGGATGCTGACCACGGCTGGAGCGAGACGAGTTTTGTTTCTCACGATCGGCAATGATAGTTAAAAAAATGTAAAAAATAGTATGCGAATCCTGAGCAATGAGTGCGTGTGCGGATGCATGCTGCGTGCGTCAAGATACCGTCCCGTGTGACCGAGAACCAGACCAGCCACTAGATACGCGCACACCGAACGACATCACACGCACTCATTTACATTTATCATTTAAATTATTTTTTATCTTCATGGCCAATAAAACGATTAGCACCAGGAGAAATAAAAAGACTAACATTCACATCACATAAATCTACTTGTGTACACTTGAGTACATTTTATTAAGATAAATATTTTCAATTTATGTTATGGTCCGAGACCGACAGTTTTACATTATGCAACCACGCACACTATTAAGGTTGAGAACCGTTGTCGCTATAAGTTATGATAGCAACTTCTTATGTTATGAAACAAGAGTTTAGCAATAACATTGAACTATAATACAACACTGTATGCACACCTCTAAAGAATTTGATAATGTAACATCACTGGTTTGGAAACCAAATCTAAGAAATGTTTCATAAATAATAAATATGATTTTGTATTGTTCCAGGGTACCAGAAGTGCGGAAAGATGGCGCGTATAGAGAGGAGATATTAAATTAAGATGGCCGTCGCGCGCGCGGTCCTTGTCCTCCTAGCATCCACGGCTCAAGCCTGGATGCCGGATGCTAACGCACGCATACATATCAAATATGGTAAGACATCAGATAAATAAACAAAATAACTCTTCAACGCCATAAAATTGTAAGAAAAACAGATTTTCTCAGCTAACTGCTACTTAGTTTAAGAAAGATCAAAAATCTGATAGCCTGATTGAGGTAAAATAACTTGGTATTATAAATTTCAAGTCCTGTAAAACTGAGGAAACAATGGAAACGGTACATTTATAAGTTTCATGTGAAAACGATTATTTAATGATTTAATTATAAATAGGTGGTAAAGTTTTTTAAACATCATGACAAGGCAGGTGCAAGAAACTTCTTGGGATTTTGGCGTATTATAGTGACATGTGAGAATTTCCCAACCAATTGTTATGAAATCGCAAACGTTCATTGTTGTTTAATCGCTGTACAATGGGAACATTGTTCGTTTGATCTCTACAAAAAAAAATATTTTCAATATGCACATTCAATTCGGTAACAAAAGCTTGCAAAGATTCTTATAACTTACCGGATTACATTGATTTTCTAAGCTACATGTATGGCTAGGCGTGTAAATAGACAAATTCATCGAACTTTTTTTAAATCTTACAGTCCGAGTGAGGTTTCTTAAAGAAAAAAAATAAAATCATTGGTCAGAAAAAAACAGATAGATATGCATCCAAAATGATGTCTCTTGGGAACTTCTGAACTTCTAACTTGAAGATTTTCTAAAAATAGTTGTATAAACAATATTAAATTCATCAAAGCAATTTACCTTTACGAGTAACAACAGTGTCTTAGAGAGCTGAAATGTCTGTGCGAGGGATCTTTTTGAATAATTCACCGGCTTCAGGAGCATCTGCGATCTTATAGTGTCGTGTTTCTTAGTCTCGCGTCTAAATCAAAGTGCGGCTATTTCTGTTTTCTACACAAGATCTGTATTATGTGAACCAGAGGCTAAGGCTAATGTAATATTGTTTCTTTTAGGTGATGAAACTTCAGAGCAGTTCGTAGGCAACGCGACAGCACCGGACCATTTCCGCATATTAGACAAAGATGATTTCTCCATTATTGTTGGTGGCAGGTAAATACATAATTATTATTCCATTTTATATTACATATTATAATGATACGCCTTAAAATAAGGTTATTCCACTATTTCGTCCACATCACCCCATAACTTCGGATTATGCAAATTAACTTTATTGGCACATCGGATTAAAAATTTACATACGTAACTATTATTTACTTCATCTATTTTGTAACTGTATTATTTACTATTTTATTTTGTTCGCAGGAACACAGTGTACAACCTAAGTCTATACGACCTATCAGAAAATGTAGAACAGGTAAGCATCCTTTTACTTGTCAAATAATTGTACTATTTATAGTTACTACATAAGTACATACTAACATAACATACAAAAATAGCTCAAGTATAACCGCGAAAGAAATGTGATAAGGATTTAAAGCATAGGTTGTGATTTGATTAAATAGCACAAAACGACGATACGTATTTACCAACCACTTGGCAAAGAGTTTAATCTTGTAATCGATTAAAAATAGGGTCTCCCCGATAAGCACTATCTCCAGAACAGTAACCAGACAGTCTAGATTGATATCGCTGTAGATTTGGCAAAATTAAACGGGTTGCAATAGCAAGTCGGTCAGCGAACGAACAACTAACGAAAACCTTAATAGGTATCGCACTCCATTACAGGTTTATGTATCTAATCTTGCGCAAACAAGTATACTAGGTATCCTACTGGTGCACTCACTGTTTATTCTTAGTTACGTTACGACCCATTTCGCGAAGTAAACTGTTTATTTTCTAAATCGTATAAGATTTTATATACTGTGACGTGCACCATTGCCATGCTAACATTTTACAAGGCGAATTCTTTTTGAATGATATATATGTCAATCTTAAGTAGGTTTACTTTACAAATCACATGCTAATTTAAACATCTTGAGAAACGACCATTCACGAGTTTGAGGACGATTTTGGAACAAGTGGCAAATCGTGAATGATAATATTTTGTCATCCAAGCGTGCAAAGCGTAAAGACAAATATTTGGATGATTTACATAAAATAATATTAGCCGGTGTAGGTATTGTACGTTATTCGAAGTTCCGATCGACGGCACCACACGGTGTGAGAAATAAAAATACGAAAGTACATGGACGAACGGACGTAGGGTGAGAGATTGTTTGGCAGACGGCCAAAAATTACTAACGTTTCACTCATGAAAAACAGTCCCGTGTTTATGTGCATGATTTTATGACGGCACATCAGACATCCGTTCAATGCCCTTACAGAGATAAATAGAAATCAGGGACAGTGACGCACAGATGATAAGCAAAATACACAATACACTTGATCCTTTCTCTAAAATATACTCTAAAGCCTGTAGGTCAACAGAAAGACAGGTAGGCACCAACTACACGAGTAGAATACAAATCAACAGAAGCGAAAGACTAGCACATCAGTATATTTTCCTTAAAAGGATACAAGGTCAATTCATTTAGGAGTATAGATTGCACAAGAGCCAGGTAATGCAGGAAAAATAAATGTATAAAAAGAAAAAATATAGTAGGTAGGTACATTGAAAGGTTCAACTTAAATGTGATGTTCGGTGTTTAAATTACTCGTCACATATTAGAACCAGCCAGTGCGGTGATGCGTTGAATTATTCACGGCCAGCGGCACAGGGCGGCCAGTCCGCCTCGCCCGAATACTAATCATTTATATACACGGTTACTTTCCTTTAACCTAAGCAACTTATCTTTTTATACAGTCTATAGATTCACACTTTATTCTTCTGAGTTATCGAAAAACGTATTTCCAATCCGACTCACCGTCGCATCATCGCAGATACCAACCGTAATACAATAAATTAATACGTAGTAGGTATAATGTATAATTGTATCTGTGTTAAAAAAACTTATAGATAACGATTAATGATATAAAAATCATTATCTAGGAACGAAGATAACACACCCAATTGATAATATATAACACGCATTTTTTATGTTTAAGCATTGCATTTTGATATCACGCACTGATTATAAGTAGATATGAATTCTTTACAAAATAAATAAAAAATACCCTCCAGTAACCCGGTTTTTATACGTGAAAAGTATGGTATTAAATTGAACTGATTTGCAAATTACTTATATCATAAGAAACCGTTTCTTTAATATATTATTATTGATACTGAATAAACGGTCACCACACTGCAAAACTGTCGACCCAACTTAAATACTAATTTTATTTATTTAACAAAATAAGTCAAACAGGTCTTAATGAGACTAATTTATCAAATTAATAAACAAAATTCAAACAGTTTACGCACGAGACAGCCAGACTTGTATATAAATAGTGCAGACACGGCGCAACGTCGCGTCGGTTTGCTAACGCAGGCCGGCTGTGGCCATCGAATTACAAACGCGCTCGACTGAAAGTGGAATATTTGGCTGCGATTATATTACGAAATTCAAATAGGCTATGTAATTTTAGAAATGATTAAATTTTTTATCGAATCATGGTTTAAGCAAGAATATTTTGCTCACAGCGTTTGGAGTGGCAATCAACGGACGCACACAGGGAATTATGCCAGTTAAAGGGCAAATCTGCAGATGAATGCCAGAATTATCCACGAGTGGCGGCTCGTTCACACGGCCGTCTCCTAGTCTGCGGCACCAACGCATTTAAACCATTATGCCGTCGGTACGCGAGGCACCCACCGAACCATCACCTAGAAGAGATTGATGGATCAGGACGCTGTCCTTACGATCCTCAACATAATTCTACTGCAATTTTTGTTGGTAAGTTTACATGACTATTGCTTTACACAGTATTATGTTACTTCTTAACACGAATAAAACTTAATAGGCTAAGCAAGACCATGACTACAAGATATATATTTTTTCAGATGGTCAATTATACACAGCAACAGCAGCCGACTTTTCTGGGACCGATCCTCTGATCTATCGCGAACCTGTACGAACTGAGCGCTCCGACCTTCGTTTGCTCAACGATCCTTCATTCGTGGGGGCTGTGGCTTCTACCAGCCATGTCTACTTCTTCTATCGGGAAACTGCTGTGGAGTTTATGAACTGCGGAAAGGTCAATATCCTCGAAACATTTTTATCTCATGCTGTTATTTCCACGATCAGTATTTCATTTTCATAACCACAGCATCTATTTATATCCAAAATTTTTCGATTACAGGCAGTATACTCAAGAGTAGCAAGAATATGCTTGAATGACAAAGGAGGGCCACATACGTTTAGTGACCGTTGGACGTCATTTTTGAAAACTCGCCTCAACTGTTCTATGCCTGGAGAATATCCCTTCTATTTTGATGAAATTCGTAAGTATACCGCAGTTTCATTGACTGACATCTTATGAGAGGCAAAATGTTTCCATGGATCAAATATTAAACTAAATTTCTTATTTCAGAGGCTACCACGGAACTAATAAATGGAATATATGGTAAAAGTAGTAGCAAAAACGATATCATATACGCAGTCTTTACTACGCCACAAAATGCAATTGGAGGCTCCGCTGTGTGCGCTTTTTCAATGAGAGATATCATTGACGCATTTGAAGGACCATTCAAAGGCCAAGAAAGTATGAACTCAAACTGGCTACCTTTAGAAAAAGAAAAGATACCAGAGAACAGACCAGGATCATGTGTTGAAGACAGCAGAACTCTTTCTGATTCAGCTGTGAATTTCATAAAAACACACCCACTTATGGATAAGGCTGTTCCATCGTTCTTAGCTCGGCCAGTTCTCATTCGAGTTAGTCTGCAATACAGATTTTCAGCCATCGCAGTTCATCCTCAAGTTCAAGCGATGAATGGAAACAAGTACGACGTCATGTACATAGGTACCGACGACGGAAGAGTTATCAAAGCTGTCAATGTAGCAGCTAACGAGGGAGACTTTGATGCCAGTGTAGACGAGTACAGTAGGAACCCTGTAAGAACCGCTGTGATTTCAGAAGTCCAAGTATTACCTCAAGGCGTGCCCATCAAACAAATGCACGTCGCCTTAACCACAGAGAAATTAATTGTTGCCTCTGGCGATATTATTAGGGCAGTGACATTGTCTCACTGTGGGAACGTGCAATCGTGCAGGTAAACTATCACTTTTTTACCAACATGAAACTTCTCGTTTTTAACCCTATTAGAAATAACAAAACTAATGGACTTTAATTTGGTTTCAGGGAGTGCGTTGCGTTGCAGGATCCGCACTGTGCGTGGGATTCCAAGCAGCAAGTTTGTTCTTGGGTTGGAAACAGGCAATTTCCTAATCCCGAGAGATTTCTACAAAATGTAGAATATGGAAAGACTGATATATGTAATAAGTTGCCAGCCCTCTTGCCGGGTGATAGACATAGCAATAGAAATCCAGGCACTAAGAAGCCTACGCAATCAGAATCTGATATGCGTCAAAAAACTGATGACATCCAAAATGAAATACTAATAGAAGTTGTGGAAACGAATGTGTTATCCGAAGATAAAAGTACTAATAACAACAAACATGAGACAGGTAAATATGACTGAGGAATACAGAAAATAATACAGTTCTGTATAATATTTCCATGAAGAAATAAGCAAGTAGTGTTGCTGTGAATCTTAATTTATATTTATTTAAATTCCACAGACTTGCTGACTGTGGAGGCCGCTGACGGTAACATTTACAGCGCACAAGCTTTGCTAACTGCCGTCGTAGCGTCCTGTCTCGTTACGCTAATGGTCGGATTCGTTATTGGGTATCTTTTCTCACGGCGATTTCGACACCCGTTTTTTACCGATACCTCACCCTTCAATGAACAACACAATCATTTGAACAGGTAAATACTACAGTTATGTTATTTGATTTAAGATACGTTTTAATAAATTGTTTAATTAGCTATAGTTCGCCTGACTGACATTACAGTTTTCCTTTACAGGCGAGTTTTTATGATTTCCAGAAGTGAGTCATAGTTGTAATCCGCAAATGGTCGCTGAAAATTTTGTCACATTAAAGCCCTTGCACTAGTTATTCTTTACGTTGACCTTGTACAGATCCGACTGCTTAGTCACAAATCGTTTTTGCACTACACATGTATCATAACATACAAATAAATCTTAATGAGAAACATGCTAATGATATAAACACATTAGCATATCACTGTATACAAAAACACAAGAGACTTTTTATAGGTTTATGTTATTTAGTAGGATTATAAATAGAAATGTCAATTAACATACATAAATCTTTAACTAATGAATGCATCTGTTTCAGATTGAGCCCGTTAGAAACACCGTTAAACGCCAACACTGCGTATATGCCTCGATCGAAAAACGTGAACATGGTAGCGAACGTGTGTCCGAAACAGGACAACCTACACATGGAGCTCGGCAAAGAGCGCACACTTGACCTACGAAACTCCACCGAGTCCTTAGACAAGGACCTAAAGTGCGGCACCTTACAAAAGGTTAAAAAGACTTACATTTGAAAATTACCTAAACAAACTGTTTACGGATCCATTGCGAAGTGACTGAGACGCAGTGTCGTGTCGCGTGTGCCAAGTCTTCCGAAATCGTTCGGCTAAGACAGTGTTTTAATGTGATTGACTCAGTGTTTACTATGATTTGTGTACATAACGTGTCTCGTCTCCTTCCTGTGTACAGTCTACTGGTTATTCCTTAGATAATGTTGTTATTTACTCGAGTACGGTGAATATATTGCATTTAAAAGATGACACAAGTATCAGAAGGACTGTTAACACTTAGGAACTGTATGTTTTAAATCTATTATCACTGACCGTGTAATTGTTGTTTCTAGATGAAATCATTAAATGATGTTGATCATAAAATGGTAAGAAATCGTTGCGTATATCATAAAAGTTAAAGGACAACAATAAATCAGACTGATATGACTCATTTATTATACACCGATTGTAAATATTCGGCTTTAGTGTTAGTTAGGTACAGTTTTGTCACATTCCATAATCCTAAATATGTAGGAGATAATATCAAGGTGCAGCTATAATTGTAAATATAATTAAATGTATATATATAGTGTTGTATTGTTACTAGTATGTAAAGCCAACAGGCTTGTCGATATTGTGGCTTGACATGGTCAGCTCATGAATTTAGCTAAATGACATCGATATTCAGATATGAATAAAAAAGAGAATATCAGTGAACTTAGTAATATGTATTTTAATTTCGTTAGGCACGTTCATTTGCAGTAAAAGTAATTATGTGAAATGATACACACTCTTTATGTTTATATAATATCGCCAGTTTGTTATGTACTTGCATAGTTCAGCTGTAATAAGGCGGTTGTTTTACAAACTACTTACTTTGAATAAATGTATAAAAAAACGCAGTATAGTATTACGAGCTATAGTAAAATAATAGAGTTATAAATTTTGTTACAATATTATAAAATCATAATATAATTATTATAGCATATTTGCTGTGCTAAGTGCATAGTGCCTTGTAGGTTGCCAATTTAGTGCCTAATGTTATGTAGGATACATCGGGACAGAGAAATTTATTTATTTGTATAAATGTTATAAAACATACATATTTCGTTCTCAATATCTACATACTAATGTTAAACCAAATAAGCTTGATTAGCTAATATGTATTCCTATGCAAACCTGTGTTTATACAACGGACTTAATTTTATGTCATCTTTTAACATATTTATAATTGTATGACTTCAGTATTGATGTGGATTTAAATTCTTATTAGGCTGAAATAACCACCAGAAATCTAAAAATGAGCTAGTATTCCCACCGTAAAACAATCAAAGTCTCTTATGTTAAGCAAAAAATAAAGTAAACTATCTATTTCTGTACATAAAAAGTAAATAAGCAGTAGAATTATAAATATTATAAGTGATTTATCTATGTACGTATAAATAAAGTGAGTATCACAAAATGTTTCCTTTCGTAAAATGATTAAGTGTATAATAAATTAAACAATAATACATTTTGGATCATTTATATTAATACTGATGTTGTTATATAAAAAAATACATAATGTAATGTCATCATACATGTATACTGTCATTAGTACTCACTACTCACTCGAAAATATGTTTTATTTATATTTTTTATATCATAATGCTGGCAATTATATAAATTTCAGTACTAGAAGAGAAAATATAAGTATTAAAACATTACAACCTTGGTTTTATTGCAAAATAATTCAGTTGATCACAATATAAATGGTAAGTATAAAAATTTACAGAACTTTATGTGGTAAACACACAATTGATTTCTTGATAAATAAATATATTAGGTGTACATGTACACACAATTCAATGCAATTGCTTAATAAATTTCATTACCGAGACATACTAAATTAACTAAAAACAATGGTTTCATGACTCTACTAGTTTCGAGTCACAGAGGGACTCTCCCCATGAGTAGCGTACGCAGACACGGCGACGTCGCGCAACATACTGACTCGAAACTAGTCAAGTTTTTTTCAGTATATTTACGAAAGTGAACAATTATTTTTAGCTAATTACTGAGAATTTCCAAAATGGATTCTATTAGTTTAAAAATATCACAACAATCTATATTCTCTTATATAATAAATTAAATAGTAAATAATACATCATATAAATAAATTATCCTACTTCTTCAGAGTCAATATAATTAATATAGTTACATAAGAATTGTCTTTTCTCTAAAGCAGTTTGTACAATACTTGTGTTGATGGAGACTCCATCATCACATGCCACTGCTTCCTCCTTTACTTCTGAAGAGCCCTCATGTATCAATATAAAATTATGGAGTATACACGCAACAGATATAAGTAGGTGAACTGATTCCACCTTCACAATGTCAATATGATTTAACTTCCTAAACCTCTCCTTCATCAATTCAAACGCATGACCAATATAACTACGGGTTTTCCAATGAATCTCATTAAACTTCATCTCCTCACTTGTCAACAATTCCTCACTCGTAAATGGAGTGATTAGATTTTTCTTTAATTTATACTCAGAGTCCCCTAAAATATGATTCTCAAATTCAACAAAATTTTTCAACTCGTGCGAGAGAGTGCTCTCTTTAAAAACTCTATTTTTCCTAGTTTTACCAACTTCACCAATATGAATATCTAAGAACATTAACGATTCATCACAGACAGCTTGTAGGAGAATTATTTCTGGTTTGTCTTTTTTATTTCTTTTGGAACCTACTTTAAAACGACAGGCGTCTATGAAGCCGACACAGTTGGGAAACTTAAACCTACTATTCACCTTTATCCTAGTTATGTGTTGTTCCTCAACAGACGGCCAACTAATGAAACTATATCTGTGCTCGGTCAGTATAGTAGCTATCTCGTTGAATATGTAGCTCACAGATGATTTATGCAGACCAAATAATTTTCCAATTTCATTGTAAGAACAGTCACTCACCATTAACCAAAGAAAAACATGAACTTTCTTTTCTAGAGAAATGTTGCCAGGGTTCACATATTTCTTTAAGAAGTTTATGAGTGCCTGAAATTAAAATAGATAAAAATTGAGTTAGAATAACAATCTACAAACATAAAAAATACATTGATAGCTTTCACTCTTCTAGCAATTGTCAGTGAAATATACAAAATGTAATAGCAAATTCACATTGAATTTATTACAATACAATAGAAACCAGAACAATTTTCATATTGTTATTTCTATCACAGTTTGTGGTAACTATTTTAAAAGAGAACATTTCATGTGAACTAAGGAAAAGGATTGGTAACAAACTAGAATGTAAACTTTACAATAAACAAAACATATATGTATTTAAATTTAAAATATGCAGTTTAATAATGTAAATAATGACCTGAACAGTGCTTTTCTTAATTTTGAACCAAGCTGTATAATCTGCATCGGTAAAATTACGAACAGAATTTTCGTAAAATCCTTTCATACGTCGCGTAACAGGTACAGCACCAGGACTTTGATTTTCTTCGGTTAATGATGTGAGATCAAATTCTTTTTCAACAGCAGTACTGAACATATTCAAATTATCATTGTTTTCACTGATAACATTAGCAGTTGCTACAATTAATCTGTTCATAGTACAAGCATGATCACTGTCCAAAAACATGTCCATTATGAATTCTTTCTGAAAATTATTCATTGTTAATGGTTCTAAATTCCAATTTCTTGAATCCAGAATATAAAACTCAAGTTGTTTAAGCGCAACAACAAAAATACAATTTGTTTTGTTTGTCTTATTTTCATTTTATGTTTTGGTCCATTTAATTTGACAAATGACATGAATGAAGTTATTTTGACAGATAAATACAATTTAACGATTCTCTACACTCAGCATTTGTGTCTGAACAATCCAAAAACAATAAACAGAAATTTTTTATTTCGTTTCTGAAGAACTTTGAATTTTATTTACAATATTAAATATATTCTATCAGACATTTATAACTATTCCCTGATTCATTTGATAAATAAACATCGAATAATTCGATAAACATTTCGTTCTGCAGTACCCTTAGGACGAGTTTGCTTTACGGAACAGAGAAAACCATTAGTTGTCAAATCATTGATCAATCTATTTCTTTCAAACGTCATGACTGTCAACTTCAAAATCTCAATCAAATTATCGCAGATCGCTACGCACGTTATTGACCGGAACGATAGAAGCGGCCAGCTGATAAGATAACAACTAAACTTCAGGTTTTTACTATATAAATTAAGAACAATCTTGTTACAGATTACTATAAATAAGACTGATGTATTAAAAACCATACAATATTTCTTTTAACGAGAAATTCAATACTTCATCAATAAAGAAACTTCAGTAGTAATCACTTGAAACTTGATACCGACTTGTTAATTAAACACCTGTTTTATAGCAGTTTATCAATATTCATTTCTTAAGAGTTTTCGGTAGTCTGCGATCTCGCTTAAAGCCAACATCAATGGCTAAGGATGTCGCATCCAACTTTACTGGGCAAGAGAGGTATGTATGTAGAATTTACCAGTAATTAACTTTTTTTAGTATTTATTTCAGCTTCACTGGATCTTAAGGTGTTTTAACCGTTATAATTTATTAATAACTTGACTATATTATTTAGTTAAAAGTTATATAAATTTTATTTATATCATTTCAGCATTAAAAATGAAAAATTAATATATCCAGCTGCTACAAGAAACCAGGAACCGATTTTGCAAGTTTTGAAGAGATTCCTTATCTGTGATGTTGATTCTATTGAAGATGAAGAAAGCCCATTGTTTTTGGAGATAGCATCTGGTTCTGGGCAACATGTGGCTCATTTTGCTCCTCACTTCCCCGGAGTCAAGTTTCAACCATCGGAAGTAGATGGCAGTTTACTAGGAAGCATAACTTATTATGCTGAAAACTGTAAAACAAAAAACATTCTTCCTCCTAAACAAATTGACATCTGTAAGAAATTATCGAATTACGGTTTTGAAGAAAACAGTGTAGACTACATGTATAGTGCTAACATGATTCATATTAGTCCATATGCATGCACAATTGGCTTATTTGAAAATGCTGGAAGCTACCTGAAGCCAGATGCCCTGATGATAACTTATGGACCTTACAGTAAAGATGGTGTAATAACGCCTGAGAGTAATGTTCAATTTGATGCATCACTCAAATCTCGGAATGCTGCTTGGGGTCTAAGAGATATCACAGATCTAGTCAAACTAGCAGAACAAAATAATCTCACTTTAATGGACACAATTGAAATGCCTGCTAACAACAAAACTTTAATATGGAAAAAGAATTAAATTATGCAGCTTTTATACTCAATAGTTTATACAGCATTTTTAATCATTCATGATGTTGATGAATGATGATACTGCCTTTATGTATTCATAATATACAGTAGAATATTATATTAAATAACATTGTAGTTTTATTTCACAAAAATTGTGTGTACATCATGTACTTCATGTGATGTCATTCACTAGACTGACTGCCTCAATGAGTTGTAGGAGTGGTTGTGAGGGTTGTAAGAATGACCATGACGCAGTGGGTTTTGGGTTCGATTCCTGACTAGAAAAGTGGTTAAAAATTAAAAAAACGGTGTTTTTCTTTGGTAAATTGCGTCTGTCGCACTCAAACTATTGAAATGAGACGCTATCGCTTTATTTACATACTGAGTAGCTTTCGCACGGTGTCACCCGTTCCTCGGCTTCTAATAATCGTAGCATTATGTTTTTAAAACACATTTCCTCCATAAATAAATAAACTAACAAAAAATAATTGTTTCATTCGAACCAGTACTTACTTCTGGAATAATATTTCGGTAGGCAGAGGTAATGAAACGATTTTATTGTTTCGAGCCCAGATTTTTGATTAATTTACAAAATATCTATTTAAATATAAGATTCAGAAGGTTAATTCTAACATGGGGTATAAAAAAATCTCACGTTTGATTATAATTAAATAGTCAAACGAACTTACCTGTAAGTGAAGTTCGACTGTAATTATTCTTGTTGTTGCATTGTCCGAAGATGATTAGGAAAACAGTTGTAGTCTCGGCGTTAGTCCGTGGCGTCACACATAATTTTAAAGATTAAAAGCTTAAATTTCTGAACGCAGCCATGCACATTGGCAACACTGCGTCTGCAACACTAATTTCATTAAGTTCATAGCCATTTATTGGTTTTACAACATAGGGTTCATGTTTATATTTATATAACATGAAGGATCTGGGTAGGGTGGGACTAATCATCTTCGGACAATGCAACAACAAGAATAATTACAGTCGAACTTCACTTACAGGTAAGTTCGTTTGACTATTTAATTATACTTGTTGTTGCATTGTCCTCTATGATTAGGAAAACAGTTGTAGATGTTCAAAGACCAGTTGTAAAAACAATAACCATTTGTTTAAAAATAACAATCAACAGAGTTATTTTTTAAAAAATATACACTTCTTAATTAAATATATAACTGAACAGTTATATATCTATTAACTGCGTAATTCAAACTAATTCCAAATATCATTCACATTGTTGAAGAAAAGGTTCTAAGAAAACTTTTATTAATTATTGGTCTGTTATGAAAAAACTTGCAAAAAATTTAAGACTCTCCAATCCAAGCAGCCGTTCGTCGTATTTCATCAATACTTCCCCACTTGCTGAAAACTGCTAATGTTGTTGCATGTCGGGTACTGTGTGTTGAAAATACACTAGTGTCAATTCCACTCTCTTCCATGGCTCTTTTGACCCAACGGCTGATTGTACTGAAGCACACAGCTTTATATGGCTCCTTTGTAGATACAAATAAGCTAGTACTTTTAAAATCACGTAAACCCTTTGTAACTTTTAAATTGTTGACCACCGCAGTGGCTGGACATACTCCTTTCCTAGCATTAAAGAAAAGGATCAGTTATAAAAAGTTGACCCTGTTTGGTCCTAAAGTCTTGATCAATCTATCTTTTACAAATAGATTGATGAATTGATTAATACAGTCTTGTTTAATCATTATATTAATAATATTAATCAGGGCTACTGTTTGAGCCCTTTAACCCGTGGCCAACGTTAATAAGGTTTTCTTGGTAACAATCTGCAGATAATTCTTTCTCTAGAGTATAATTCTTTTCAATATAATCAAGTACAAAGACATATCCCAAGTATTATTATATTTGGGTTTGGGGGTCTTAATTTAAAAAATCCCTTGAACAATCTTTTGATCTAATGATCGGTAACCAAATGTGGTCCTATAACTAATGAAAGAGCTAATCTTACGGAATTCAAATTACCATATGTTACTAACTGTAACTCTTTCATTGAATCACAAAGTACGGTACTGAAATAACTTCAGTAATGGTAGGCTTAGTAATGTTTATATTTATGGATTTAAATACTTAGCCTATGATACTAATGCACATGCATGCATGATTTGCATGATTCAAAGTATCTTTAGATATTGAATTCATCAAGACAAGAACTGCTTCATCACAAATTCCTAACTCTATGTTTTCCTGATAATGCTTCTACCATCAATACCACTTTCTTATAAAAGGGGTGTAACAATCTGGAATTATGCAAGATAAGGACTTAGAAGGTAAAAATATAACAGGTTCCTTTAACAATAATCTATTAACATTAACAATAACCACTGAGTGACCCAATGGGGCACAACTATTATACCTGTTGCTTTGTCTGTAATTTATTTTCTAGGGTTTTAAGAACCATAGAGAATGGAGGAGAAATAATAAATAAAATAAGCTGTATTTAGTCCAAGGAATGGTGAAAGCATCAACTGCAACAGCTCCTAGGTCTGGTTGCCATGACATATAAGTGCAACACCTTGCATTAGTATATATCAATAACCTTTGGATTGTTTATATTGCTCAGTTCCCATTTTGTAATGTCTATCTTCCTATCTTCCTTCTAGACTCAAAAAAGCTATCACACTATCTTTAGTGTTTATGTAATTAGCATCAAACAATAGTCTTTTAAAATTCACACCATTGCCAAATATTCTTAGAAATCCTATGTAAAAAATTATATTAAATTCCTCCTAATCTATTTATACATATAGGTTACAGCAGTAATATTATCACTATTTCTTCATTTATAAGCAAACATTTTTAAAACAAAAAAGGCAGCTATTCATTCCAGTGAATTTATGTGAGCCCTAGACTCTTTAATTAGCCTAAATTCTAACTTTAATCATAATTTTATACAGTAATTCTTTTATAAGCTTGGAAAAAACAATAAAAGAATATATTTCTTTCCTTTTCAGTAATGTTAAGAGTCATATCTATAGTATTGTATAGTAACAATAAAAGTTACAGTTGTAACATCACACTTAACTATTCTCTTTGCTCGGCTAACTATAAATCCTAATGTTTTTAGTAAATTCACAGTTGCTTGTATGTTTTGTATACACTGTTGTTATAACAATTTTGTTTATGTAACATAATAACATAGATGTTTCATATACTTAAAAAAACAAAAAGTCATCTAAATAGATAACTGATATACAACCTCTTTCTCTTAAGAAAACCATCATTGGTTCATGATTTTTGTGAATGTTGATGGAGCCGTACAAAGGCCCAAAAATAAAACATAAGTATTTAACTGATAGTGTTTTCCTTAAAAATAAATCTTAAATATTTCTCACTATCCTTGTTGATCATATAACATATCAAGTTGATCATATAATATCATATAACAAGTATATTTCAGATATAAGATGACAAGAACATCATCTTTTTGTAAAAACTTGCACACTGTTCGGTATTTTCCAATTTGAAATACTCAGTTTCAACAAAATTATTTAAATTCTTTAAACTTAGAACAAAACGAAAAGTTCCATTGCTCTTTTTAACAAGGAAAATAGGTGAACACAATGAATCTTTTTACAGGTTTGCAAGTTTGTATTGCTTTCATAGCAAGTACTTAACTGGTTAATTTCTGCGGTGATCTGTAAAGATTCTAGTTCAGAAAACCTATCATTTTGAGTACAACTCTGGTATGGTTTACTATGCAAAAGGATTGAATATCCTGCAACCCAACCGAGAATAATTGGATCTTGAGTTAAACTCTGGTGTGGTTTATCACACAAAGGGGTTGAGTATCCCGCAACCCAACTGAGAATAATTGGATCCTGAGTTATCAAGTTTTCAATTATTTAAGTGGTAGTTAAGTCTACTCACCTGTTGGTTCATTTGCGTTGAGGTTGACTCCTCTTGCTCTCCCTGGTCCTGACTGCTGCTGGTGTTCTGGGTGACGGCCCCCCCTCTTTTTAGCATCTGCCTGAGGAGGACCCCGCCAGTTTAAAGCTTTATTATTATTTATTTTAGGAGTACCTGTCTGAGGCACCCATGTACTTCGCTTTGTAGTGAACCTTTTTGTTTCAGCCACCTCAGTTCTTGACCAGATCTCTTGACTGATCTTGCTGTTCTGATCTCTTCTCCTAGATCTTCACCAAATAGATAGATTTCTGTTCCAGATTGCAATAGAAAATCTTTCACATTTTTATTTATAACTGATAACAGGAGGGACTTACGTCTCTTTCTATCTAAATTTATAGTCACAGAGTAGGATTGGAGCATCATTCAGTATTCTAATGATATCCATCTATGTCCTTAATTATCTCTCATGCACATTTGAAGACATGAACCCAGACATGCCAAGGCTGTTGAGGTTTGTTTCTGTTTTGTTTGTATCATTTGGTCACACTTCTGGGATTATTAATCATTGATTGTAGTGCTTACCTCCGGGTTTAACAAAAGATGCACCATTAATTTCATGTTGGAGAACGGTGAATTTTCATCAGTATGCCATTCCCCCAATCACCTTTGTGCTATTTGTTTGTGTAACTCTCCTCCTACTCTCACCAGCTGTGACTTCACACCTTATATGTCTATTACCTGAGGATCCAACATCTCTTCATGTGGTAAGACTTCAGGTAATTCTCATAAAGATTCTATATTTTCCACATTTACATCTTGTTGTACAATGTACATATGTATCATTTTGTTGAGCATTGCTCAATTCTATGCATTCATTATCCGGAGGGACATTTTCAATGTCTTCCTCCATGTAGTGTGATAATGTTAATGGTGTCTTTCCAGTTTCTGGAAGTAAAACACAATGCAAGCTGTGCTTATGGTACAGCATGTGACTTATGGTACAGCATGTGACTTATGGTACAGCATGTGGCGTATGGTACAGCATGTGGCTTTCGCCACATCACAATATAACCATGTAAGTTCCCGCAGAACTTCCCTTGAAGGTTATAAAGACTCAACCGCGTGTGCTCCCACAGAACACCCCAGAGGTTGATTATTTGATAGCTTAGCAAGACTCAACCGCGTGTGCTCCCACAGAACACCCCAGAGGTTGATTATTTGATAACTTAGCCATTGTAGACCACGTACGCCCCCGCAGGACGTCCCACAGGTCAGGCCAGTTCTTGCTAGAAAATAACCGGCCTTGTAAATGCTCGTGCGATTCCTTGTACATAAGTATCTATCGCGCATGAAATAGCAAAATGTCGCCGCGTCCTTTATACACATACACATGCAAAGCGCAAGACGCCCAGGCACAAAAGTAAAAACACACGTTCTTTAAACGGTGTAGCGTTAAATGTTTTGCTGCATAGCGAAGCTATAAACTTTGTTGCAAACTTGCAAAAGATGAAAGGCCGGCCATTTTCGTACCATCATCGCTCGAATCGGAGCTCAAAAGTTCCTTTTCAAGTTTCTTCAATTTCTTCAGCAGTTTTAGATCTTGACTCCGACTTTATCTTTCCCATATTACAGTTTTAGAAACACTTATTTTAACTAAAAAATGGTAAAAAGGTGGGAAAACGTGACGCCGTTACGTGACATAAAATCCGAATGAAATTAGTGTTGCAGACGCAGTGTTGCCAATGTGCATGGCTGCGTTCAGAAATTTAAGCTTTTAATCTTTAAAATTATGTGTGACGCCACGGACTAACGCCGAGACTACAACTGTTTTCCTAATCATAGAGGACAATGCAACAACAAGTATAATGCAAAAGACTAGTATCTATGTCAGATTATGAAAAAGAAGTAAAAAAGCAAAGCAACTTGTTTGTTGTTATCAATTGTCAAACTTGTCAATTCGTCAAGCATTAAGCATTTTATATTTGCGTAATTTTAGTGAATATTTCTAATATAATATTAAGTATTTCATCTTTATTTACTTATATGTTGCTACTAATAATAGTTTAAAATAGTTATATTCTTGTAGTTGGTCTTAGTAGACGATATAAAAAATGGCAAAACGACCAGCTTCGGAGGCTTTTGAAATGGAAGCTGAGCAAGTTATGAAGAAAACTGAAGGAAAAAAGCATTCATTAGATTCTGACGAAGAAGATAGCGGTGCTGAAGAGGAAAGGAACAATGTTCTTCATGCAGATGACATTGAAGGCGAAGAAGATGGAACTGGTGGGATGGAAGGTGAAGTGAGTACCTACATTCATAGTTTGACGTTAAAAATCTTAATTGTAACAATAAAATAAAGGTTCAAGAGAGTACTATAACATTTCTTTAACTTGAAAAGGCTAGATGTGGATAGCATTATGATAACCTAAAATAACAAACTATAGATTAAGTATTCGAATGTAAATGACACCAATAAAGAATATCTATATAATGTAAGTTTACACCATATTTTATACTACTGATTGTAACTATATTGCTAATGTTACAGATTACAATCACTCCGTTCAACATGAAAGAGGAGCTTGAGGAAGGTCACTTTGATAACCAGGGTCACTATCACTGGAAAAAAGAGAAAGAGATAAGAGATGGATGGCTTGACAACATAGACTGGGTTAAAGTCAAGGGCAGACCAGAAGACAAGTACAAAGTGCACAAAGATGATGAAAATAAAGGACTTGGAGATGAGTCCAGTAGTGAAGATGAAGAACCGGAAGAAAAGTTTGATTTGTTGAACAATTACAAAGAAATCCTGAAACATATGAAGCCCAAAGAAACAATTGCAAAAACCCTCCAACGTCTTGGTAAGTCAAGCACATAGCAGCACTACAATTTACAATTATATAGGTTAAATTTGATGTTATTTGATAAATTTCTCTTCTTATCAGTGGTCTAGATCACAATTGACACGCTTTATTTGTCTCTCCACAGGAGCAAGTTCAAAAATCTCTAGTGCTGAGCGCTGGAAAAGGAAAAAAGCTGGTATTGTTGATGAGAACAGTAAAATTGTTACAAGACTCACAGAGCTAGCAAACCAAATTCTCACAAAATTGGGTAACATGGACATTTACCAGGAAACTTATGAGAAAATTGATACAATCATAAAAAGGCAGGAGAGTAAAAATGATGATGCTGATTTAGATATGTATGCTGATGATTTTGATCAGAAGGAGAAGAGTGTGTTGGATAAAAATAGCACTGATACTAAAGAAACTGAAAACAAAAACGAGGAGGAACAAGAGCCAGAATTGAAATGGGAGTTCAAGTGGAATCAGAATGATGATGAAATATCAGGGCCACACACTACTGAGCAAATGCAGAAATGGTCATCAGAAGGGTACTTCAAAACTGGTGTTTGGGTAAGAAAACAAGGGGAAGACAGTCAATTCTACACATCCAACAGAATAGACTTTGAATTATACATGTAAATCATGTACAGTGTACCTTATACAAAATTAAATAAAACAGTTCAACAGAAGCAATATTTAATTTAAACATATTTCTTTCGACTTTTAAATAACTTATCTGTAAAACTATAAATACTGATATCAGTTAACAATTTAGCTATTTGATTAATTAAAACAATAAATAGTGTGATAACTTGAACAATAACAAACTGTGATATGGAGGTACCAATTTCTAGCCAGCTTCCAGTGTTTTTCACATTGTACAGCAACTGTATGCCCATTAAATTGGAATATATCAGTACAATTATTATCAAATATCCAGTTGGTGCCTGAAATGAAAATGGATAATATTAGCGCATAAAATAATGTCATTAAAAATATATAACATCACATGTAACCCTCAAAAATGGAAATCAGAGATCACATAAAATCTGGTAATCAAACCAGATATCTCTTGCAATCATATTTACAACTACTTTACCAAAGAGGCTATCAACTATAAAAGCTTACTAAGCTATAAATAAAAAAATAAGTATTACCTTAGTTAAATGTTGTACTGCTCTAAAACTACAAGCCACACTCAAGAATGGTGCTAGAGTCTTCAATAATATCAGTGTTGTAATAACAAAAGGTTGGAAAGATGTTATGAAGCATGTCACCCATCTTACTTCAAATGAGTTCAATGATGCAATGTTACCAGTCCCAAAAAAGGCTAGTATTATGTACAAAATCTGATGTACAAATGTTAAGGATTTTATTCAAATAATATTTCTTAATAGCGTCGTCGGCTAGAAAGTTCGCGCGATGCCATTAAAAGTAACAAGTTGGTATTCCAGACAATGCTGATACTTCTGGAACTGCGGCCAATGTAATGGGTAACCAGGACTCTGGTTGAAAGCAGGAGAAGGCACGGGGTGGTTTTTAATCAGTAAGAGTCTGACACTCCCCAAGGCGGGAGAAGACATGGGATGATTTAGCCGCCTCATAAAAAAGACTAAGCTGTTACTAAATCTCTGAGCGAAACTATATCCAATCTGCATCAAAGCCACCCAAACTATTGCATTATACATTTGTTTCAAAAGGATACAAAAAAGAAAGCTCTTCTGAAATCTTGACTGCTAATTTCTCTTTCAATTGTAGTGATAGTCTTGATCTTTTCATTGTTCTCATTTTCAAAACTGCTTTCTATTAGCTATAAAATATTTAAAATTAAAGTATATTTCTAGTGCAATGTGCAGTTAAAAATCTTTCTAAATAGAATATTACCTTTGAATTCTTTATGTGTAGCAATTTACTTTCGATGTATATCCAACACATCAAGTTGACAATCAATGTAACTATAAATAGGCCTTCATGGGAAACAGATAATAAGAGATAGAAGTTTAAAATTGATGTGTTTATAGCCAAAATACGGCAAATCAGTCTTCTTGAAAATAGTAGAGGTAACACTAATGATGTACCTGTAATACAAATATCATTTTCGTCTTACTAATGTATAATTTATAATGAAAATAACTGGAAAATTATAATAATAGATATTTACCAGCTATGAACCAAGCTACAGCTTGATAAAAGTATGACACAGGTGTGCCTTGTTCAAATCTCATAGATTGCACATAAATATTATGTAGAGATACAACAAGTAATACTGCTTGTATCACAAATAATACTATTTCTGTTTTATTCTCATATTTTCTATGACATAGTGGTAACAGAATTTTGTTAATGTAGATCACAATAGAAAACAACCATATAACGCCAGCTGTAATGCTGAAAAAAACTGGTTTTATTAGTTTCTAGTAAACAATTTTTGATGCAGAATTCTACTCAACATGTGCTGCTGAATATGAGCCCCTAGCATGCTTGAAAATAGTCAAGTTCCTTGTACAAACAGTTACTAGAGTAAGCCGATAACATAATAATTAATTTAGTATGTCTCACGAAAGTTAAAGCAACATTGTATCTAAAATTAATGTAATCACTAAAATACTCACACTAGTTCAATAAAAACATTTTTTCCAACAACAGGCATGAAGGAAAATGCACTTAGTAATAAGCACCCAACAGGCCAAGCAATGAGTATTGGTTTAGTTAAATGGTTTCTTGTTGAAGAAAAGAATGGCCACAAACCCATACCTAGGAGTGGTATGCTCAACATCCACCTATATGTGAAGGACAGTCCCTGAAAATAAGTACTTGAGTAGAAGAGGAAGAAATTAATATAACTTCAAGTACATTTAAAAAACTGCTTACCAATGCAACAGAACCCAGTGTGTAACTTAAAATCTCAAGTAATAATAGAAGGATATTCCTGTTTCTTCTCATTTGGTTTAGCCCTATTAGCCATAGAGATGTAGAGGACAAAGCATACCACCACAAACCAAGAGGCATTATGGAATACAAATAATACTGGACTGGTAAATTTTGTGCTGAAACCAATATTCACACAATTAAATATAAAATATCTAGCAAGAAACACTCAGAATGTAGGCAAAAAAATTAGAGAGGAAACCTTACCATATACTAAGAAGACAGATAAACAGCACATAGAGAAAAATAATATATTCAGTACTCTGAAAATTCTTGAAGATGTTTTGTAGCTAGCTGTTGCTGTTTGAGTATTAATCTTTTGTTCAGACAACACTTTCAGTAGACATGCTATCCATCCTAAAAATGATAAAGTCACTAGTACTAGAAGAGGTTGTTGGTAATAATTATGATAGTACTTCAATCCAGACAGGCTTAGATTTATAATTTCTTCACTCATTAGTATCAATTTCTCATATTCTTCTTCTGAAAGGAGTTTCTCAGTGAATTCAATAACTTCTTCATATTTTTCTTTGCTAAATGGTTCATAGGGTTGGTACAAGTATTTGATAGCATGTTCCTCCACATCAAGCCTTTTCTTGTTGTACTGTGATGCTAATTGTCTACTGTTACTGTATATAGCTTTAGCTTTGTTAGGTAAGGTCATATCAAACAGTTCTGTTGTTAGTTTCCCCTAGAATACATAACAATTAATTATTCACACTTCTATAAAACAATAGCTACATGACATCACATTGGTGAAGTAGTTGCATGTTAATAGAGTGAGAACAGTCATAACAACTTATTATTCTATACATATAAGTACTTGTTAATGCATCTACTGGCTGTATTCTTGCTAACCCAGTCATAAGAAGTCATAACTACTATAAAGTGGCATTACAATATGAACATAAAAGACAAGGTAAGCCAAACACATAAGGTTCATTTTAGAATAACTTACTCTAGAGTTAACAGGTACCGGAATAGAAAGAATAGTGGACATTAGAGGAGATAGATCCACTTGATTGATATCCAGTCTGTGGTCTAAAGACAGTCCATCTGTTTCAGGATCAAGTTGCGTCATTTCTGCTTGCTTTATACCTGAACCCCATATCACATAAGGAGTTTTCGTTTCATGATCATCTCCAGCACCATGAGAACCTAAAAAAGCGCGCGAAATTTTGTTATTTTGTAATAAAAATAAAACTAATGTATAAAAAAAAAGTTTCTTTGGCATAGTTGTTTGCAATCATGAGTACAATCATGTGTTTAAATTTCGTTCACTAATTACCAGTTACCCTACAGTCACTTAAAAATTTCTTCATACACAGCAAAAAATAAATAAGTGTTACCCCAATCTGTCATGCCATGGTCTGATGTCATCAAAAAGGTAGTTTTCCCATCATCATTATAATAATCTCTGATCACTTTTTCAATTTCTTGTATGCCTTCATCAACATGTTTCAATGTTGTCAAGAAGTTCCTGTAATGAGAGGTATTTTTTTATTTATATTATTCTAATATACTTAATAAATTAATAAGCAACAAACAGAAGATCACTGATAGGCAAGTAAAGAAATCTTGACTTTTTATTACAAAACATTTGAATAATAAACTTACGGAGTCTTTGGTTTATGGGTATGTCCTGATGTATCAGTCCCCAATAAATGCAGAAAGAATACTATTTTATTACTTTTCAATTTTTCTTTCAGTATTTCATCATCCTTTGCCTTTTGGAAAAACAATTTTACATTGTCAAAGACCCAAGCATCCAGAAGTGTAGTGTTTTTATCTGTGCTAAAACTCTGGTCATAAGGATCAAATTCGTGTACCACAATGTGATCATCAATATTGGCTTTGGTGAAAATATTCACTATGTCATAAGTACCCCAACACCATGTGTAAGAAGTTTGATTGAAAACTGAATCAAAATCTACAGGATTTTCCTTCCATCCCTTGGCTACAGCAGACGGGTCTTCATAGAAACCTGCAATTACTGCCACATGGCCCGGACGTGACTCAGTCGGGACTTGAGTGTTGGAGATTCCCCATCTACCATAATTATTTGCTACAGACCTGAAAATATGATAGATGTATGACATTTATTTTCTAGTTCATTTACTTATTTTTAACTTGTCTGAAATGCGTGAAGATTTAATACCTACCTCAAATAAGGCATTGTCGTGTAGTTAACAAATGATTCAGCTCTTAGTCCATCAACCATGAAAAGAACTAGTCTCTCTGATAAGTCTTCATGTTGGGGCTGATAAGGGGTCACATTTTTAACAATTGGTGATTTAAAATATATGTCAAATATAGAAAATAAGAAAGTAATGTGTAAAAAAATTCCTAGAACAAACATCGTCACTTTATTCAACTAATTCGGGCTAAACTATGTAAAATACATTATATTCTCATAAACTTTTTGAAATCAGCCAAAAATGTAAACAAATCTAATGTACTTTGACATGACAGCTGACTTTGACAACTTGACACTTGATACCGAGAGCTTGAACTTGTCATTGAAAAATTAAGGATGGACGGTGATATATAGTTGATTTGACATACTTAGGCGAATATTTTAAATACCTAATTAATAGGTAATGGTCTATAAGGGGACATTGATTCTTAACTACGATAAATACATAATTAATACCTGCAGATGCTTCCTTATCTCCAAAATTTCTTTCGTGAGGTTCCTTTTGTATTCTTTCATTAGATAGATTGATCATTTATTTGTCATAACATATTTTATTGTATTGATTTTAATTCAAAGAGTGCGTAAAATGTTATGTTAGTAATTGTTTAATTCTAAAATATGTTACAATATAATTACCTTAACAAACTAAAACAGTTAAAAACTAAATTTTCACTAAGCGCTTATACATTTTTATATAAAAAATCGATAAAGTATACTTTCTCATCTTAAAATATATTCCGTGTATTTTCATTGCACCTGTGAACTCTAATTATTAATTCATTGGAAACAATTACAATGTAGGTAAAATTAAACATTAAACTAAATTAACATATCTCTAAAATAAGCTAAAAGATTATTCAAATAAATATGTCCTATGAAACTAAGTACAATACTATATAAATATAACGTTTTAGTCTTGGTTCAGCATTCAAGGTTCACTAACTTCATCAGCATGCCAGGGTTTCATTCCAGCAGTCAAAAGATTGAATAATTCCAGCTCTTGTTTTTCCTTTAAACTTTGCAATACTATATCGGTTGGAGTTCTATCATAAAGTAAATCATCATCTGGAGTAAGGCCTAACGTCTGAAAAGCTCTGCGTACTTGTCCAACTGTAAGCCATCCTCGTTGACCTGGATCGAAACTATTGATAATCGCTTTCAAATGCCTGAAAAAGACGGTGACCAAAATGGTAAAGTAGGTACCTGCACAATGCTAAACATACCCCTACCACGACAAACTCCTGGTATGAAACTAAAAATAATTATTCGGTCAATAATTTTGTTTATTGTTCTTAGTAATTAGTACTAGTTCTTAGTTTCTTACCTGTCTTCAAACAATACTGGAGCGTTTCCGTGACCAGCACGGTATAACATGCAGTCGTCTAAAAGTTGCGACAAAAAAGTAGATACGTTAGAATCAGGATCTCTTGCCAAAACTTTACATAGAAGGAATCTTATAAGTTCAGGAATACGTCGATCACGTAAATATCCTTCTGTTCGAGCTACCGCTGAAAACATAATTTTCTTGCGTTCTGAAATAATTGGTTCTGGTTCAGGTTCAGGAGATAATAGACACTTGCATACTGATACAGGCTCAGTTGGATTAGGCGAAGGCTGCGAGACCGAGGAATGTGGTGTAGCGGGTGAAGGTACAGGAGTTAACTGGTGAATCTCATAGTTCAAGATAATTTCGTTTGATATATTTTCATCTTCCATTGTGGTCAAAAAGCAGAGTAGGATTATGGTCAATTAAATTCAAAACCCAGCTTGCAAACCTCGACTAGCTGAATAAATATGAATTGTCATTGAATTGAAAAGTAAATAAGTACATAGATGTCAATGAAAATAAAAATGAAGGTAAGTACAAAGAGTAAGTATAACCCACCCAAAACATACCCCTACCACGGCAAACTCCTGGTATGAAACTAAAAATAATTATTCGGTCAATAATTTTGTTTATTGTTCTTAGTAATTAGTACTAGTTCTTAGTTTCTTACCTGTCTTCAAACAATACTGGAGCGTTTCCGTGACCAGCACGGTATAACATTTCTAAAAGTTGCGACAAAAAAGTAGATACGTTAGAATCAGGATCTCTTGCCAAAACTTTACATAGAAGGAATCTTATAAGTTCAGGAATACGTCGATCACGTAAATATCCTTCTGTTCGAGCTACCGCTGAAAACATAATTTTCTTGCGTTCTGAAATAATTGGTTCTGGTTCAGGTTCAGGAGATAATAGACACTTGCATACTGATACAGGCTCAGTTGGATTAGGCGAGGGCTGCGAAACCAAGGAATGTGGTGTAGCGGGTGAAGGTACAGGAGTTAACTGGTGAATCTCATAGTTCAAGATAATTTCGTTTGATATATTTTCATCTTCCATTGTGGATGATTATGGTCAATTAAATTCAAAACCCAGCTTGCAAACCTCGACTAGCTGAATAAATATAAATTGTCATTGAATTGAAAAGTAAATAAGTAGATGTCAATGAAAATGAAAATGAAGGTAAGCACAAAGAGTATAATAAGCATAGGCAAAGGCTCTGTGGGCAAAAGTATCGGAAAAATCACTAGCGCTGAAGTTTTGTCTTGTTCAAAGAATTTAGGCAAAAAGTAAGTAGGTACTGATTGATTATAGCTAGAGGCTAGACAATAGCTAGATCATATAAATATTTTGGAAAACAAAAGTGAAACATGAAAGTTTATCCAAGCAAAGTGGGTAATCATAATATTGTTGTGCTAGTAGAAAAGAACAAAAAAGCACCTGCTTAGTATCGACAACGACATTGAACATTCAAGTAATATACTCTTCGGCAATACTGAGATTTTATTCCCTGGTAACAGCAATGAGGTCGCAACTAGAGGGTCATAAAGTCACAAAAATATTGGTTGGATATTTTTTGACAATTATTTAAATTTAAAGTTCAATTCCTAATGACATTTTCCACACTGTACTGTGGTATCGGCTCAGTCATCTTCAAATAAATTTGGAACGAATAGGAGAATTGGAAAAAAGGAGAGAATTACATATTTTAGATACTTAGGTATTTTATCGCTTGATAAGTATTAACTTTTGCACGAGTCGAGGCAATAGGCTAACTGTAATGGACAAAAAACGTTCTGTTCACGGTCATCATGATCGTATTCAAATTATTACAATGTCCGACAATATTGCTGACGATTCTTCTTCGCAAATACCATTGTGTAAATGTATTTTAAGTGAGGAACCGTCTCAAGAAGTGCACATTCCAGAGTACAAGCAACGGATGTTGTCCTTAGTTTCACGCACAGAAGAGTATTTACGTGAACGTCGTATTCCTGAACTTATAAGATTTCTTTTAGTAAAAATAATTGCTGCAAGTCCATCTGACCCGGTGAACTATTTGGTAAACCTTATAGAGCAATGTATGTTGTACCGTTCGGGCTATGGAAAACCTCCAGTACTGTATGAAGAGAGGTGCGTAAAACTAATTTATTGCGCTTACTTGTTCAACAGAAATACCGTATTTTATTCTCGGTTGTCACTAGCACTTCAAAACTAAAGCCGGTACGGTATTACAGAACGATACTCAGCGGAGATCTCTGTTCATTCTTCCGATAAGTTAGCAACGGATTTAATGCTTTAGCATCCCTTTTTATGTTGTCCTTCTAATGTACTTGAGAAGAGATAAAAAATCTCGGCTTAAGAATCGTTCTATAATACCACCCTTAAAGACCAGGCATTTGAAAAGTAGGTTACATATTTGTAACTTCGCGCCACTGGTGTTCCGTGGGGTAACCCAAGGGCGATGCTAATTGCTTACCATCAAATAACCCGTTTTTATCGATGTATATAATGTACCTCTCTATTAATCTAATTTCCAGACACTTGAAAGCTATCATTAAAAGCTTTGATCCTGGTGACCGTGGTTGGCTTACTGCTGGACAATTCCGCAGAGCACACATTACATTGGGTTTCCTTCCAGAAGAATCATTGCAAGAAAAAATACCAACAGATATAGCATTAAAAAAATTAAAAGATACTCAAGAACGAGAATTATTTTGCTTATTAAATGCTGGAAATGCAGAGGTTTTAAGCGACATTCAGTCAACAAACACGATTTATTTTTAATGATTATTCTTATTTAAACTATGTAACTTAAGTAATTTCACGGTGTTTACGTTGAGTGTAATATATTTTTTTAAATAAAACGATAAAATAATATTTTATAGTGTATAATTTAAGATAGGTATTAATTTTTAAGTGCGTTTACAAATACACATTACACCCAGACCCAACCCGACGATAACTCATATGCCACGGGAACGCGGGCGGATCCGCTCACAGAAGCTAGTATTACTATAATTCACAATCAAGTTCGCAATAAAAAAAAAATGTTTCACTAATCATTAGTTTAGTAAGACTCAAAAGTCAAATATCCAACATTGCGATCGCAAGAAAAAACAAAGGATTGAAATCAAAGACAACCATAGAGCAAAAAATTGAATGAAACGAACATAAATAATCTTGTACAACCGTTTTGTTTTGAAATACCTAGTACTTCGCGATTGACTTTCAATTTCAAACATACTATTACTATTGTTTTATTTACTTACAAGCATTACGCGAAATAAGTAAAACTGTGTTGTTTTAAATGAAAATATCAAAAGATATATCTATTGTGAGAAATCTACCACCATGGGGAAGGACTTTGACGAAATACGAATTGGAAAAATTGACGACTGTGAGTTTATTTTAATAACGTGCTAAGTTTAATTAATACTTTTTACCCGACTGCGCCAGAAGGAGGGTTATGTTTTCATTATTGTTTTTGTTTTATAAGTTGTTTAAATTTTACTCGTACCGAAATTTTAGGTGATTCAGATATTCGTAAAACGGGACAAGAGATGGACACCATAAGACAAAGGACCATTGCTTACGAATATCTGTGTCGACTGGAAGAAGCTAAAACTTGGATGGAAGCATGTTTAAGAGAGAAACTACCACCAGCAACAGAATTCGAAGAAAATTTACGCAACGGAGTTTACTTAGCTAAGTTGGGAAACTTTATTTCTCCAGACTTGCTTCCTATTAACAAAATCTATGATATTGAACAAAAACGGTATAAGGTGAGTAGTCAATTTGTATTATTTAATTAAATAATAACAAATAAATTCCTTAGCATTTGGTATAGTTGGGTATGATACCAGGGCATTTTATTTTTGAGACATAAATTCATCTGGTTGAATACACAATGTTTTCATTCAATAATAGACTTGTATATTATTGCATGAAAATATTTAGCCACCTGTTATTCTGTTTCCTAATGGCCATTAAATAGGAAAATGACAACATGTTACTCTCTAACATTTAACTTTTTTCAGATAATGGGGCTTCAATTCAAACACACAGATAATATTAACAAGTTCCTACAGGTGTTAAAACAGACAGAGCTGCCTATGGTAAACTCCTTCAACCCATTGCATATTTGAACTTGACATAATAATATGTACTATGTTATGCACCAACGGTGGCACATAAGACACACTTTGTGTTAAGACTATTATTCTTTATACTTAATAGTAAAATCCCATTATTATATTTATTGTGCCATAAAGTTTCTTTAGTTACTGTACAGTAGACCCATGCATTCATATGTATGTATTCCCATGTTACAGACGTTCCAGCCTGAGACAACCGATATCTATGACAAAAAGAACATGCCAAGAGTGATATACTGCATACATGCTCTTAGCTCTCATTTATTTAAACTCGGCAAGGCACCACTCATCCATGATGTATTCGGGAAAGCTATATTCACAGGTATAACATTAATAATAGTCATTGAAATATGTTGTGTAGACTGTGTTATTTATAGAGCTCATTGTTATTATTTTTAATTTCAGATGAAGAATTGGATTCTGTTTCAAAAGATTTGCAAAAATGTGAACATCCACTTCCATCATTTCAAAAGATTGGAGGGATTCTATCAAAGAACAACAGTGGTAACGATGGTGCTGCAATGCATGATGCTGTTGTTGAGCTGAACAACTTGCTGGACACAGACAAGTCAATAACTTCAGCTATTCTAAACCCAAAGTTGAAGTTGAAACATGTTCAAAATAGACTAATAGATGAGTACAAAAAAGTATTAAAATCAGCCAAATATGAAAAGATTCAGGCAGCCCTCAATCATTCACTCAATGATAGCTATGTACCTGATGAGTATGATGAATTACTCACTGTTGTTGAAATACAAGGTCATATAACTGCGGTCAACTACAAATATTTGTGGAAGAAATTATGTTCAGCCTCTCAGAATGGTGATGTGAATACTATAGACAAGATATTTAATGAAAATTGGGTCAAGACTAAGAATTACAATCCCCGTAATTTGGATTTCTACTGTGATGTTGTTAAAGAAATCAATGAATGCAATAAAGATGTTGATGTGGAAAGTGTTACAAATTGGCACAAAATATTTCAAAACATTATTAATGAGGGGAATCAGAAGGCAGTTGAGCATACAGACCATAAAACAGCTATCAATGAAGTAAATAGAGTATTAGATGAAGGGACACCTGATGATTTATATGCTGTCTTAAATCATCCTCATTTAGAGTTGAATTTTAAAGTGAATAAGTTTGCTGTGCCGCTGTTGTATGAAGAAATGAAATTGGAGAAGTTTGAATTAGAGAAGAATTTGAATGAGAGTGAAATTGCTGCTTCTGTTTCGTATTTATTAGCTATAGCGTCTATATCTGAAGCTGTGGACAGAGGTGATGATAATGGTGTGTGGAATGCTCTCAATTCAAAACAGCTGCACCTGGAGGGGCTGCGGACCCATTGCCGCCGACGATACCTATCGGCTTTAGCTACAGCCCTGCAAGTGAAGATCAGGGAACAGTGTGCCTGCCCATTGCTCACCCTGGATGACATTAGAGACTCGATAGATATGGTGAACATGAAAGATGACGACAATGAGGAATGTAAGTATTTTTATATTGTAACTAGATTGTTCTAATCAAAAATATCTTTGTCTAATATTTCAAAGAATGAGGTGAACATTTTCGTCTTCATTCTGTCAATTATATTTCTTGCATAAGGATGCTTTAAAAATTGAGCAGAGGGAGTTCTAATAACTAAGTACTTGTAATAATAAGGTAAATAGCTGTTTCCTTTTATAACATATAATAATTTCTTTACAGTGGTATCAGTAATAGAACATGTCAATAAAGCTGTACTAGATGAGGACTCTGCCACTCTAATGGGGTTACTAAAACACTCCTGTTTGAAGTTAGGGGCACCATTGCGAAAAGAAGAAAGCCATTTGTATTTACGCATGTTAAAAAAGGTCCTTGTTCAAAAGGAATCTCAGAATCTTTGGCTTGAGGACATTGTACAAGTTGTTAATGATGTCAATTCAGAATCTCAAAATGTTAAAGAACTTACTGAGTCACTGGTTCAACTAAACTTAGCAGTTATCAAGAATGATGTGGAAGAGTTTTGGAATGCTCTAAGCCATCCAGTTCTTTCTACCTCCGGCATGCTTGAAAGCTCTTGCAAAGATGTCTATTTTCAAATGTTTTATAAGGCCTTAAAAAAGAAGGGGCATAACATATGTCCCTGGATTGTTTGCCATACAAATGCTGGTAATACAGTGTACATAGATGTGGAATCATACACATACTGCTGGTCGACACCCAAAGACTTTGTGCCTTACGCTCGTTATTTAACAAGGAAAGATGTAAACAGTATAATTGACAAAACTAACAAACATCACGTTAATAAATACATGCAGATGGTTATAGAAAACGCAGTGATTAAACTTCAAGCCTACTGCAGAGGATATTTGCTAAGAAAAGCTCTTTCAGAGAGGCTACAATTTTTCGAACAAAATGAGGAGTACATAGTGAAAATCCAAGCTTGGTGGAGGAGAGTTGTGATAGAAAGAAAATATGGAACTTTGATAAAAATGAAGGCTATAGAAGCCAAATTGAAGAGGGAAAGGAAACAAAATCCATTGGCGTGGTATAAAGTACAGGTAAGCTTTAAATGGTTAATCTAATTTGTTTCATACAAATAACATATCTACTGGTGATACTGAATAATAATTTTGCTTGCGGAATTTTGCAGGAACCAAAAATAATAAAAATTCAAGCACTTTGGAGAGGACGCCGCGCACGGGAAGCCTTTACGGCCTTGTTCTACTCCAACAACCCCCCACTAAAAGTGGTTAAAAAATTCATACCAATGTTAGATTTTTCAACTGAAGATTATGACAGAGAAATAGAATTACAAACTTTAAAATCAGAAGTGGTTCAGTCGATAAGGAAAAATCAGGAACTGTCGAAACAATTAGATGATATGGATTTGAAAATTGGTCTGCTAGTCCAGAATCGCATTGCTTTGCAAGAAGTAGCTGCCCATGGACTCAAGTTAAATAATTTAGTGAAACACAACTCTATGACTAAACTCGTCTTAGAGAAACGTCCTGATGGTACAGGTACACTAATGACAGTTTCTACAGCTGTAAAAGGATTGAAATCGCTCACCAAAGAAAGTAAAAGGCTATTGGATGGATACCAACACCTTTTCTATGAGCTACAAACGAATCCCACCTATTTATCGAAGCTACTATTCTGTATACCACAAAACAAGACTAACTTCTTCTTACAGAATGTAGTGTTAAGTTTATACAATTTTGGTGCTTATGCTAGAGATGAATACTTATTACTGAAGTTATTTAGATTTACCCTAGAGGAAGAGATAAGTTGTAAAGTCGTGAAACCCTTTGATATAATCGCATCGACGCCATTAGTACTCAAAATGGCTGTAAGTCTATCAAGACAACTGTCCGGATTAAACAGCCTACAAACTATAATTGGACCGTTAGTGAACAAAATGCTTCAAGATAAAAACTTGAACATCGAAACTGGACCTGTGGAGATTTATAAGGCTTGGAGGAATGAAACTGAAATGAAGACAGGACAAATCTCGTAAGTATACTGATGTTAGATGAAAACCGACCTTAATTTAAGGAGAACTAAGATTTAAAATACTATATTTGTATTGGAGGTTATTGATATAATTAACACTTAATTATTTTCCTTACAGAAAATTGCCTTACACTGTGAGTCAAGAAGAAGCCCTAACTTACCCCGAAGTAAAATCTCGACTAGAGAAAGCTCTTACTCAACTTAAAACAATAGTTACTATGTTTTTAGATGAAATCATAAATTCCACAGAACTTTTACCCTTCTGTATAACATATATGGCGAGAGTATTACACAGAGCTCTGTCCTCGAAATTCCCTCACACACCTGATAAAGATATTCTAAAGGTAAGCAGATACCATCTTCTAAAATGTGCGTTACTTGGCTTCTATGTGGGACCTTACTAAATTACAAAAGTAAATGTTGCATTTAAAATGAGTACTTTTTTTGCAAAATAAAGGCGTGATTATTTTGTTTTATGCGTGTCCAGAAAGTATCAATTTTCTTATATGTTTCAGGTGATAGGAAACCTCGTATATTACCAGTTCCTAAATGCAGCCATTGTAGCACCTGACGCATTTCATATCATCAATTTACCAAATGGCACTGGACTTACGACGGATCAACGGAAAAATCTTGCGTCTGTGGCGAAAATCCTGCACTTCTCTGCTGCTAAGAAAGGGGTAAGGGTGGCTTACTTTGGAACTATATTTTTAGCAGCTTTCATTGCGTGGTCAGTCGTAATAAATTGTACATCTAACTAAACCTTAATCACACTAGGGGTTTATATTGATTAAAACCGTATAACAATCCATCTAACAGTTTTAACTTTATTGCGTTTTTAGAAAAAGACGCGAGAAGGGATTTCTTTTCTATAATATTTTTATTTATCTATTCAAGGACTTTTTTTACATTCCTCTGTTTCTATATTCTTATAGTTTGGAGAGGAATCAAGTCATTTACGTTGCCTGAATCCATTTATCGTGGAGTGCCATGAGAAAATGAAGGAGTTATTCCGGCGATGTTGCCGCGGACCGACTCTTGAAGAATACTTCGCTGTGGACGAGTATACTGAAGCCACTATGTTGCATCATCCTCACATTTATATCACAGTGCAGGTATGTATGCACTATGTCTATATCATACCAGTTTCGGATTTAAGTATAGGCGATATAGCAACTCGGGGCCTCCCACCACATGTCAATTTCGTTTTTTACAAATTTCAAAACACAATACTTTTAGTTACCATACTATATGTAACCTACATCATGTATGAACAGTATGACAGTCCTCTGTAGGACCTGGATTTTCTCTATACAGGAGAGGTTGGTCATCGGAGTTTAAAATGGTTAAGTTTATCTCTTACGACATCTGGCAAGAATGTGAGGTGGTGACAAATGTATTCCACTCTGTCGTCATCGCACGGCAAATATGATCTAAGGCCCAAATATTTGTCTGTCATAGTTTAAAAAATCCGACCAGTTATTTCCTGTGTCCCAAAATTAATATGTACGACACGTTATTTACCTCTGACTATAACGACTACCGTTTATATTCATAAGCTGCCCATCGCTGACATGTACTCTTTGAAATATAGTGTGGTGTACTTAAAAATACAATAACAAAACTATTCTTTCGGTTTCTTTGACATCACAAGCTTATCAACAAGTAAACAAACAAAGTTATCTAAGCGATAACTAATTTATCATTCAGCGATTTTGAATCTAATATTATCAGTGATTTCTGGATTAATTCATACATAACTTAACATCAATTAATCCCCAAGTGGCGTGTGTAAAAATGTGATTCATTGGCTATATTATATTATGAGCCCCATACCTACTCCATGTTACTTCAGATTTTTTTTATAATTTTCTTGAGACATACTAAATTAATTATTATGTTATCGGCTTACTCACGTAACTCGACGAGAAACTCGACTAGTTTCAAGCCATGCTAGGGGCTCAAAATTATGAGCAGCATTCCGCGACTAACAGTTACGTGAGTAAAGCGATAAAAATAATTAAAACTAACATTTCTTCACCCACGATTTGCACAAGTCTTCGAGGATGAAGAAGTCACGTTATATAAGAGTTTCATTGTTTCTAGGAAATTGTGGACACACACGCACTTCTGATCGAGTACCAGGATATAATAGCACCTGACCCTCGAGATAGACTGAATGAGCTGTTGGATGATTTGGGAGACGTGCCCACGGTCGCCCAGCTTGCGTCCAGAGACGTTGATACGGTATGTAACAACAGCGATACTCGCTTCTTTTTCTATAATAATGTCCCCCGATTTATTTACATTATGGTGGCCAGAGTGTCTTAACCAAAGACCTAGAGAATTAAGAGTGTACGGAAAAAAGTGGCACTCTCTGTTTCCTCCCTTCGAAAAATCCGAAGGGAAGATCATTGGTCCGTCATTATTCTAACAGTCTATTTTGCGGTTAAAATCCTCCGTGTTTTCTTACTCTTGAATAAATTTATAAATACGACCAACCTTCTATTGATTCCGCGTCCCTATGCAAATAATATCATAGATTATTTATTAACTGTAAGAAAAAAGTAAACCCTTTATTAATTAATGGTATTTATTCTATTTTACTATATTAAATGACTAATTTTTGTAGCAAATGGGAGATACTACTGAAGAGAATGCAAGGTTGGAAGTATGCCTTGCTCTTACAAATAAATTCCAGGCGCCTTCTGATAATTTGACTGATTTAAACAAACTCTTCATCAAAACGAAGGAGTTATGCGTGTCTATTATTCCATTCTTAAATGGTAAGTTTCATTTTCTTCTTTTTGCTCTTGAATGAATGAATTTCGTACAAAAAAATACTATTATACATTGTGTGTCTATTTGAAATACGTCTAACCACTAATACAACCTTTTAGGCGAACATCTTCTAGAAGCTTTATGTATTGGGACTACAAGGGAACAGCAAGAACAGTACGCTGGAAGAATACAAAGACGTATCTACTCGGGGCAGGCTCGACAGGACGAAGTAATGACGTTACGGGAACATATCGCTAAACTCCGCAAAAATTTGCAAATGCTAGAAGACGAAGGCTATGTCACCCGAGAAGATGGCTACCAAGCACTAATAACCTCTATTGCACTTGATCTATGTAACAAAGGCAAATACAGACAGGCCCAAAGAAGAGCTTTAGCAACCCTGACGCGTACAAAACAAAGTTTGCAAGAAAAAACAAAGTATTATGAAGAAAAATGCCATTCTTATGATCAGTACATAAAGTCATGCTTAGCTAACCTTCATACTGGCAAAAAGTAAGTAATAACAATAAGAAATAAAATAACTAACTTGAATATGGAACAGTAGATTAACTCTAGATACTTTTTTTACAGGAGTGTCCACGCGTGTCTAAGAAGATCAGGGAAAGATGTCCAAAAATTGAAATCGAAATTAACAGTTAAGTATTCAGGCGCGAAACTATTAGAAAGAGGTGTACTTCTAGAGATCGATGGTCTATCTCCATCTCAATTCAAAAACGTACAATTTGACATCACTCCAACTGATCACAATGGAGTGTTTACTATAAAAGGTAAATTCATGGGTGTTGAGATGGAATCTATCGAAGTTGACATACAGGATCTGCTTCAGAAACAATACGAGGGTTGCGCTGTTATGGACATGTTTGGCAAAGCGAAAATTAATGTTAATCTTCTAATATTTTTGTTGAATAGTAAGTTTTATGGTAAATCCAATTAATCAGAAGTACATGTACAACTAAGGCCTCATTTTGGAATATCAGTGATATTTTTCTAGTGTTTTAGTAATGTCGTTTCGTGTCGCGGATGTGATTCTTAGTGCTCTCTTTACTCGTAGGAAATGCGGACAAATTAGAATTAAACATTCTAGTATTTGTAACAATAAAATTGATTGAATTTAGACTTAAAAATTATTAACGTTAAGTTTTTTTTTAACTTTACGTCGATGTGATGACATTAAAATAAGATTCAGGTTTAAATTCAAATTAATGTTTAATGAAATAAAATTAAAATCTGATTCATGAAGTAAAACCTAGCATTTAGTAATTTACTTATTTTTAGTTGTGTAGTAACTGATTCGAGGATCTTTGGTGGTATTATTTTTTAGTGTATGGTTGCGTTACATTTTATGCTAAAGTAACTTCAGTCAATTCCTACATTATTTACAGCATTTTAATTTGCTAGGTTGTAATGTGATTGTATCATGTGCGACATGAACTCAATTTTAATGTATTCATCACAAGCTTTCCTACAAAGGGAACCATATTGTAATAATAATAATACCAAAAGTTCAAAATTTCAAATGAAGTATTATAATACCAAATATTTTCTATATATTTATTGACTACCTGTTAAGTAATGTGACATTTTGTTACGAATATCATTGGTTTTTAATATTATATGTAATTTCTTTTCATTATAATGTATAATTAATTAATTATTATTTACGTATGATTTTTAAACATAGCTTAGTACATAATGTCGTTAAAATTCTAACTTGCTAAGAGCTTTACTAACACATTTAGTTATGTATAAGTTTTTATTTTCAATGATTTACTATAGTGGGGCCATTTCATACGTACGAACAGTCTTGTCAAAATAATATGACTATCTCACTCAACTGCACGGTTGGTGCGGTGGCTGGGCAACTGGCTGCCGCGCAACGGGTAGCGGGTTCGATTCCCGCACGAAGCAACTCTTTGTGTGATCCACAAATTGTTGTTTCAGGTCTGGGTGTCATGTGCATGTGAACTTGTATGTTTGTAAACGCACCTACGACACAGGAGAAAATCCTAATGTGGGGCAACGTTTTTTTTAAAAGAAAAAGAAACTAGCATATGAGTGAGGGAGACATCTGATAAAAATAACTTATGACAGTTCGCACGATTGTAATAGCCCAACTATAATACTTATTTTTAAACATAACTGTTTTTTTTGCTGTATATACCAAAAGTTATGAAACTGGAAATGAATTTTACCGTTTCTACCGCCTAAAATAATACTATTGTAATAATTAGCAGTACAATTTACTCACGTTCAAGTTTTTTTAAATAAATGAGGCTCACCATTGAAAATTCATAATTGGTTTTATTTTTTTACTCTAGCAACTCTTAAACCTTGAAGTAACTTCGTAAAATACGAACTATTAAAACAGTAGTTATTACTTCATTTCATTATGAATAGTGGATAGCGTTTGCAAACTAATGTTAATAAAAATGTTTTATTTACACGAAAGCCTGCAATGGAACCTACTACCAAATATCTTGGAAAGCTTGGAGGTCGAGGCCCGGGCACCAAAAGCAAATACGTTTACAGCCAAACAAGAAGTGACAAAACAGTCCACTGCTGGACTATGGGGCTCCTCTACATAGAAAGGTTTACCATAATCCCCACGCTAAGCAGGTAGGTTGATTAGTCGGCTCTTACGGGTTACGACATCCGCAGGAAGAGTGGAGGTGGTATTCGACGCTGCCGTCACCTCAGCTAAAGCTGAGTGGGCCTAATATTTATATTCCAGTCTGTTGTTTCTCTTATTACAGTCTTTAAAGATTCATTTTGAAACAATAGTCGCCAGCACGAGCACGTAGAGACAGCTCTACTTAAAAATTCAGTTCGATCTCATACACCGATTCGTGATGTTTGACGCGAACCTCTGCAAATAACCGGTTTATTTGCAGAGGTTCGCGTATTTAATACGTTTAAACAGCGAATAGAAAATATTCTCTGCAAGACGATTGGTTGCTACTACATATTTTAATACGGTTTTATTTGAAGTCCGTACGAGAACAGTCGTATGAATATTATAGTGATCCGTTCCGTTACTCCAGATTTTGTTACATTTGTCGGTTCATATCTAAGAGTTGTTTGCTTCTTAGCAGAGATAGCGCTTAATTCACACGATCTCATCCCGCCTTTTCTGCGCTCTTAATACGATGCGTAAAGGTTGTCTATTTCTAAACATAATATTCTGTAGTTTTTTTTTTTTATAAAATGTACAAAAATATTATGTATGACGAATGTTTTGAAAAAAGGAGTATTACTGTCACTCGGACACATCGTGTCTTATACATAGTAGAAGTACTTCTTATTGTTATCATTTGATAAGAAAACATAACACGATAATATTATGCTGTAATATTATACAGTTTGCCGGTACCCAGCACCATGAGACGTACAACGAAAAAGATATTAACTTTTATTTTTGGTGTACTTTTCGCGGCCTTTTATTGTGAATTTATCATTTAGGGGAAAGTGGGGGAATTGGGAACACTTAACTTTAAAGGCAAAAAACACAGTATTTTCTCTTAAAAAAGGAATCAACTTTTATTAAAACTTAAACATTATTTATCTGTCTGCTTATAACAGAAAAAATTTTTTTTAAAAATCAACTTTTTATTAGAAATATTAGCAAAAATAAAAAACATTGCCGTTCCTATTTACCCGACACCCTATGGGGTAATTGAGATCAGCCCGTGGAGCAAATGAAAACAGTATTTAGAAATGGTAATTAGAAATGGGGTAGTTAAAAATGGCACAGAGAACAGTTATAAATAACTAAAAAATTTTTCGCGACACATATCACACACGTAACCTTTGCTGGTCTCTCTGGAAGTGCATTGCACATGTGCCCAAAGCTTTATCGTGGTCATGTGAATCTGATATTTGAACTGGTGGTGTCTGGTTCAGTATGGCTGCATCAACGTGTCGCCTCATCTAAAAAAAATTGTATTGTAATAAATATATAAAAACAAATTGTAAATTAGTTCGTTCCCAATTACCCGCCACGCACCGTTCCTAATTACCCGCAGTCGACAATTTGAATAAAAATGGTCGCGACCTTCGATAGCGTTTTAAGTGAATCCTATAACACGTAAAATTTTAAAACTGATTATCCATGAAATAAACTTACGAAATATGGTGTCATTGTACTCACAAATATGACATTTGCATCTAATGTATGTAACACAAAATTTATAACAAAAATGCAATAAAAACATTTTGACTCACCGTGTCAAGATGCGTGCATCCTCCAACTCCTACTGTCGCTTACGCACTTAGGGGCGGGGGAAGTATACCTCGAATAGCCGCGAGACGGAATACGGGGAGGGGAAGTGGTACTTATCAACGTGTTCCCAATTACCCGCTGTTCTCAATTACCCTACTTTCCCCTACTATGTTGTTGTCATACAGGTAAATAAAACTTTTTATATTATTTACTTTATATACTTACATATTTAGGGCATATATTACTACTTATATTCCTAACTATTTCAGTGTTCTTGGCCGGTAATAAAGACCCCACACAATGAATCCCAGTCGCTCAAAGCATTCATCTTTGCTGATCCTCATTTGCTAGGCCCACGGCTGGGCCACTGGTTGGATAAATGGAGGCGGGAGTGGCAGATGCACCAGGCATTTCAGTCTATTATGCTACTACATAGACCAGATGTGGTATTTGTATTGGGTAAGCAAAATTCGTGCTAACTTTCATTAATTTATTTGTAAGTATTTATTTAAAAAAGAAACCCAATAGTCTATACTCTAGGGTTTCTTTTCATTCAAGCACGAGAGAGTCTCTATAGATTCTCTCGTGCTTGCACGTGCTTGAACTGATCAAGTGACGTCAAGCGAAAATGCCGACTATGAGATTTTTTATCTAAATTCTTGTGGTACTTAACTGCAATTAAATACCTTATTTTCATTAGACATGCTAAAAAAAGAAGGGGATTATAATGTAGTTATGAAGTAACATATGAAGTACCTAAAAGCTGTGTCATCTACTCTGTAGATAAAAATGTATAACAAGTAATATATGTCTGCCCTATAAATATTTATCTGGCCACGCTAACTTCCTAATACAAACTATCATGAATTTATGACTAACTAGTATGATAGCGTAAACGCGAAATCGACATTGTATGTTATTTTTATTCTTTTACAAACACACGCTTAAATTACTGAGGTAGTTTCTGTGAATAACAAATTGTTTTAGGCTCTTTTTCCGCAAACGATAACACGAGCGTACATATTTTATCTTTATCTTAAAATGCCTATCATTGAATTGGTAATGGACATTAGGTATTAATATATTAATTAGTCGATTATTTTGATAATTATTGTTTAAATGCCGTATTTTTTATGTTTTTAGGAGATCTTTTCGACGAAGGCGAGTGGAGCAGTGATAGGCAGTTTGCGAACTATGTGTCACGCTTCCAAGAACTGTTTCCAGTGCCTCCTGATACACAGATGCATGTAGTTGCTGGAAACCATGATATAGGCTTCCACGATTAGTATGTACGCAATATTATTCAAGATCAAATGTTTTTGTATGCAATTTTCTTTTTAAGTTTTTATTTTCATGACTTTCGAAACTTATTTCGTGGTTATCGATAAAAATAACGCACTATTTTTTTTTGTTCTAGTATATCGAGACATTCAGATCGACGTTTTAAGAAGTATCTCAATACAACATCAGTCCAGTTTATAACTGTGAAAGATAACCATTTCGTTCTCATTAATTCTATGGCAATGAACGGAGATTCCTGCGAACTATGCACTCAAGCTAGAAATCACATACTAAAAGTGGCTGGTAACAAAATAATATTATGAATTTACGATAATAAAATATATTAAACACAGATCAAAATCAAAAAGCCAAATAATTGATCGGTAATTATTGCAGGAATATTGAAATGTGCACAAGATCCATTATTCTGTTATGATGGTATCAAGAAAATTGAGTTTAGCAAACCGATACTAATGCAGGTGAGTACCCAAGTATTTAAACTAGCCTGTACCAACTTTACCGGTGCATTCGCCCATTTTTTTTTTTACATAATAAGTGAAACAGTAAATAAAGTATATCCCATGTGTATATAGTATTTAAATGTAGCCGCGAACAATTATAATATTCTCCCCTGCATTTGCAATGAAAATAACACATACTTATAATGATTCAGATTATTATTTTCTTTCTTTTTATATAAACGAAGGCCCGTAGCGTAACCCCACACTAGGATTTTCTCCTGTGTCGTTGGTGCGTTTACAAACATACAAGTTCACATGCACATGATACCCAGACCCGAAACAACAATTTGTAGATCTCACAAAGAGTTGCTAAGTGAGTGAATTAAACCCGCCACACGTTACGCGGCAGCTGTTTGCCCAGCCACCGCGCCAACCGTGCGGTCAAGTTCACAAAGATCTTAAAAATAATTTATTTTTATTGACCAAAATATTATTTGGACTTCAATTCCAGCATTTTCCGCTGTACAGAAAGTCAGACGCGGTTTGCACAGATCCAGACGCGCCGCCATTGCCTGAACGAAATAAAGAATTTACACCGAGGTATGACTCTCTGTCTAAAGAAGCTACGGACTTTCTAGCCACTAGAGTGAAGCCCAAGGTCGTGTTTGGCGGTCACACTCATCATGGATGTCTACAGCACCACGTTTATGAGAAACCAGAACCCTTCGAGTTCGAAGAATATTCTGTGCCATCGTTTTCATGGAGAAATAGACCTAATCCGAAGTTTATGTTGGTACGTATTTTTTTATTGAGTTTTTAGACACGTAATTGTAACGTACGCACGCACGTAATTGTAAGTGGAGGTATTGTTTCTCCCGCTTAAGAAATAACAGTTGTTTCTTAAGCGGGAGAAAGAATACCTCCCTAGAATGCAACCGCTTTTTGCGAGTTTTATTAAATAAAATATTCTGTTTTTGTCATCGTTTTAGGTAACGGTAACGCCAAATGATTATGCGGTGAATAAATGCGAGTTACCGAAGGAAACTACTATAGTAATAACGGGTATCCTCATGCTGTTTGCCGTCATATGGCTGAGTACACAACGAAAACTAATTGGTAGATGAGTACGGATTTAGTATTAAGTAAAACAAGAAAATTGTAAATTAATCTCATGATTATATTTGACAATAAATATTTTGACAAGATAGAGCACTTTGTACATTGGCAACTGAACAGTTTTCCTTTCCAGTCGTCACATTACAGACCTAGGTACAATTACATTTTAACAAATTATCACAAAGACCTACCTGCTAACATTAAAATAATTCAGCCGCCCACAATAAGTTATAAATACATTATGAAAGCACAATAGAGGTAGATAAAACATAGAGATTCTTTCATTAACTTAAAATAACGAATACTGATATTGGTAATGTAATTGGGAGGGTTCTTTTAAATACAGTGAAAAATTAAAACATTGTTAATTGTTTAAAAAAGTAAGTGGATGAGCAACCTTAACATAGTATGTATTGTACTTGAACGTCTCATATAACAATGTTATAAACTATCATTCGCTGTAGTACCTAACACTTAAAACTAAAATCAGTCTATGAAACTCTAAAATGAGTCTTACAATCAAAGGTACATAGTCTACTGAGCATTGTCACCTATCAGTACACATTACATCATGTATGTTACATCTCAACTCCACATCAAAGTTACCAAATAAAGGCACTTTACGACGAATTAAATATCTAAGGCCGCGTTTAAATTATTTTCACCTAATTCTACTACAGTCCTCTGAGGAAACATGGCCTCTACTAAGCGCGCCACAAGCAGACTGAGGAAATAGTCGAAAGAGGCAGTGTCCCATTATACATAGCTAAGTATATACTACGACAGTACATAACAGTCAAACACTTCAATGTCTTAATACTAGCGTGAAAATACTGGATTAAGTTAACTCAGTTATTTGATTACAAAAGTAATAAGTCTATCAACAGATCTATTGTTTGGAGAATTTTCAAGTTATAAAAGATTATTTTCCTTTGATTAGGAATATTTCGAATAAAGGGGTAAACATTTTAAATGTTTATGTGAGATATGAATCTCACGTTTTGTTACTTATTTTTAAAGTGGCTTTCAAACAGCGCTTGGTAACTCAACAATAAAATTAGATTCTTAGAATAAACAGACTCAACAAGTGAGCAGGACAAAACCGTGGCCGGTGATGCCCTTTCTTATGTTCTATAAGAATATAATCTGTAATACTCTAGGTTGTTGCGCGGCGGGCGCCTGGGGTGGCAGGTCGTGTGAGCGAGAGCGCGCGTGGTGAGCGTGCGGGGCCCGACCGGAGCGCGGCATCTGATTTTGTTTCTGATGGTATCCCGTATTTGCATGCCGTGCCGACGAGCATATCACCGCATGCAGGTAACGGTCATACCTACATAGATGTGAATCGCCGCCGCTTGCTAGATCTAAGTATCCGTTGCCAGAATTGTCCGATTTCTTCTTTTGGAATGCATTTATTGGCTTCTCACTGACCGTGTAAGATCTGTTTCGAAGTTTCTGATATTTGTTCGTAACTTCTTCTTCAATAGTAACAGGTTCACAGGGCTTTCTGTAATTGAAATAAAATAATAGTGAGATACACGTCAAATATACCTTGTTGTAAAAATCATAATCACATATGAACAACGAAAGAGATCTGATTTAAACAAGGTAAAAAGTACACACACCTTGAGGCTTGAAAGCTCATATGGTTTTTTTCCATATTAGCTTGAATTATTTCCAACAATTCGCGTCTTTGTAAACTTCCAGAACGTTTCTTTGTATGTTTCCGCTGCCGGTGTTCTCTGCGAGGTTGACGATGGGCTCGGGATTGAGCATAAGTAGTTTGTCTTGGAGAACTGTGGGCAGGTCTCCTGTCTCCCGAACATGATGATTTCGAGGAGGCATCGTCGTCAGGAGATAATCTCCCTCTTTGCTCGTCCTCGCTGTGGTCTATGCAGTCGGGAGGCGATGCGTTAACATTGGTAGAACATTCTCTGCGTCTTTCCTCTCGCCTCTCACGACGTCGCGCCTCTCGCCTCTCGCGATGACTTCTACAATTACCATCTTCCGGCACGACAGTTAACCGCACTTGTATTGTCTTTGACCCATAATGTGGCACTGTCACTGATTTTCCGATGGATTCGTAGATTGTAGAAACGATTCCAGCAATATCCTGTAAATTACACATTGTAGTTAGCTAAGAGCTCACTTAGAATGGATTTTTATAATTTTATAGTGGATATTCCAATTTACTTACATCCTTGGTCATACGTCCGTGCCCGTCTAAATCATACAAGGTAAAGGAGAACTGCAGCGGTTGCTGTTTGGAGGGTTCAGGATGCTGCAATTCTACATCACATGTCAGCTCCTGAAATAGAATAGACGCACATGATTAAACGTTTAATATTCGATCCGTTCAACAGAATACTACAACGAACCCATATCTCACTACTGATTGCGTGTGTTTTCATTCAACGTTTTGACAAGGGGATATCCATGAAGAGCTCGTTAGTATTCGGAGTAATCAGTGTTCCTTTTACCGTTTCCTTATTGGATTACGGTCGAAAGGTTATGTTGTAGTAGATAACCCGGTGGCGCCGGACATAACGCGTGTGGCGGCCGACTAGGCGGGCGTCCTCCTTATCTCCTCACGCTTTAAAAGGAAACTAGCAATGCCTTTAGTTCACAATCAGCAGAACAAGGTAAAGTCGGCCCGCCCATTATTGCCTCTACGAATTAACTTACGGGGACTCGTTACTTATTCTACTAATGTTCAATGCTTTCTCTGAACATCTTTCATAAATCATAGGATTGTCGGTAAACCCATATAACATGAAATCACTTCGTATGGCTATGTTCAGTGAACAGAAATTGGCAGGTGATTCCGGTAAATCGACAAAAGGCCCCGAGCTACTTTGACAAAGGACGGGTCGGACACTTGAATGATGAACCAGTTCTCGTTATCAACTTTTTGGGTGTTCGTGTTGCTTTAACATTTCTTATTTAAAAACAATAAATATGTTAAACAAAAAGCACTTTGCCCGCGAGTGGATACTTCAAAAGTTTTTTTTTAATGAATATTATAAAGGCGACATCTAAAACGCCGTCGTTATAGCTATTTTAAATTCTCTAAGAATTTATGGTAATAAATTATGTAGATTGTAAAGACATGAATTTGATTAAATCTTAAGCCACGACTTGCTTGGTTACTAATCGCCACTTTCTAATTCCCATACACGCATGGGTGGCGGGCGGACGGGTACAACCGCACTGTCAGTTTTTTTAACAATCACTATTTGCGTATGCTGCTAATAAATGAATACAGTATTTGAAGGAATTAAGTAACTGTTGCGTTTGAAGAGCCCAGTCATTTGAATAAAAAGTTTGTATGAGTAACTATAATTACCTCAAATCGTAATCTGGGGTGTTTTTCATCATTTTTTTCCGCCACTGGGGTGGGTGACGGTGGTGGTTTGTAGGACGGTTCATGGGAGCGGGGGGGCGGCGCTGGCGGCGTGGTCGGCTGCAGCAAGGCACGGGCCTCGCTTGGCAGCAGGTCCGGAGGTGCTGAACACTGTGAGGCTGCTCGTCCCACCAGCTCTTCGGTGTCCGTCCTCTCGCTCTCTGTACCAACTGGAAAATAAAAGATTGGTAAGTTAAATTCAGACATCTTTACGTAGTTCTTTTAGAAATAAAAAATGTGTCCCTATTCTGTTTGATTTTAATGATAGAAATGTTTTCATAAAGTTTATCGTTATAATATACCAAACAACACAATAAACACTTATCGTGTACACTTGTACAGTAGACATTTTAACACCTCCGATACGGTGGTGTTTCGCAAGTAATTTTGCAAGTTTTGATTTACCTATATTCCAAACAAAAATGCATTAATAAAACTACAAGTGGATATAAAAGAAAGTATACTTATATCTGTTTGTATCTTACAAAGAGAAAATATTCAAAACGAATTATTCGCTAAATGACTAAAACAAAGTCGTAATGAGACATGAGTTGCAAAAAATATTATTGTGAGCGTCTTAATAAAAAGTACAAAACTGAAGATGCACGAGGGCTTTTGCGGAATATTCGGATATAAGCCTGTTTTATACGGTAAAAACGGAGCGTACCTAGCCATAATGAATAATTAATAAGTAGGTTAAGAAAAACTTAAAAATTATGGCTTCAATAAAATTGAAATTGGCTATACGCAATAGCCCGTGGCCGGGGTCCACTCAACAACAGGTACACGACTACAAAACTTACATTGTTGTTTTATCTTCAATTCGTATTTCGTGCTATTTTAGTCATTGTAATCATTACTAAGGAATACAATACGAGTAACATAATGGGCAAAGAGAAAAAAAGTTGTGTACCCAAAAGCCTGTGTCGGCGAAACTCAAAAAGTTTGTGTGATGCGGACCGACGACGCCGGGGAACGGAGACTCGGAGAGATGTAAACGACACAAGGTTACGGGGAGCGTTGAGACATTTCCTGGAAGGGCCCGTGAGTGGGTCGGCCTTTGGAACGTTTGGGATCCACCGTAGCATCGCACATCTGCCGCTAATGTTATTTTCTCAAAAGAGGCGGCATTTCTTTTACCCTCCTACTAAATTCTGTTTAGAAGTTTTATTTTTGCATTGTTCGTTGAAGTTGTTTTTACATATCAAGTAGTAAAATTGGAGTAATAAAACGTGCTTCATATTATAGGGGTTCTTACTGTATTATTCAATCAAATGAAGTATTTGGCTATAAAAAATTTAGTTCTCGTTCTCAGAAATTGGGTTGGAACGAAGAACAGTACTTACTAATATGGAAACCAGAAGTTTTTTGACCCTTTAAAATAATACCGTTGTTTTACAAATCATATCGTTTATAATGAGTCAGCTAGCTAGCTGGTATAAACAGACTGTCGAGTAAGATGCCTCTTAATGGCTGAACTTTACGCTTTAACGACATTTACTGGAGACGCAATAATGTGGCTACTCGTAACCACATTCCTGCACTGTGATTTAGTTAGATTTAATAAAGCCGTTCTATTTAGCCCGCGCAGCTTGTAAGGAACAACATGTTGATTTATTCTATAAACAACCAAATGCAGTAATAAAGTAAGATTTGGAAAAAACTTCTCTATGTAGATCGACAATAGACGCCATATTTGTTTACCAAAGAAATACGCTAAAAAAACACATTGTACGGACATTGTACAAGGAGCCCTTCAATGTTTATTTTTATTGTGTGTTTTTATAGCTGAAATCCATAAATCGTAATACAGATTCCAAGTAGGATATCATAAAAGCAAAGTTTAAAAAGTTCGATAAAAAGAAGCTAAAATATCACATCACTAAGGATTTTTTTCTAAAACCTAAACAAACAATTTAATTATTACATGTTGAAACATTTTTTACTATTCAGCTTTGATGTTGATCATGAGCAAATGGTTTACTCCTCAACTGTACGGGAGATTATAAAATGAAAGACGTTTTCTTAATGAAGTATACGGTTTACAAACTATTTTGTAACTATACAGAACAAGATCAAAGCGCTATTTATATTTGTTTGCTTTGAAGTAGTTTTAGTTAAGTAAGTGGATGCTCGGTTTCTCACATAATATAAAGAAGCCGAAATAAACTTTTATTTATTTACGACAGCCGGCCTAATGTGTTAATTCTCTTTCATATGTGGTGAGCATCAAGATTTGCAATTTTAATTTTATGGTTGTCAGATAAGAGGACATTTTACTATTAAAAATACATTTACATGATTTTAATGTTCGCGCTGTTATCAAATCTTTTTATTAGCATAAAACATCACAGTGTTATTGGCTAAAATTAGCCAAAGGAAGGTCTAAAACATGAAAACAAAATCATTTAAAAGATACAAGTAACGTGGACGCGGCTGTACGTGGGCTGTGGCTTGTAGCGGAAGGCAACTCGTCCTATTATTTGATTTTATTTTTTTTCATTCAATTCATGTTGCCGCGAATGAATCGCCCGGTCGGCGGGTCGTCGTGCCGGTACGACTGTTTGATCTTGCCGGCTTTTGATAACATCGTGCGAGATCGTAAAATCTTATAATAAGCACGATAAAGGTATAACCTTTACATTAGTTAGTCACACAACACTGACTAACATAATTGAATAGACATGATAAGTTCATAGAATGAATGTAATACCTAAATGTGGTAGTGATATAACTAGTTAGGTCCGTACACACGCACTGTGTATGTGTATTATTATAGGTATGTACATACGCTAGTCTGAGCAGTTTGTTTATGTTTTTCCTATGAAACTCTTTTTAATGTTAAGACTAGTTAGTAGGTTCCAAGCTTCCAAGTAATGTTTTTGTACAAAAATAAATAATCAGTTTGTTGAACTCGCCAAATTCCTGGCCACAATAACAAAGTATGCGTGTATTACTGCTAAATATGTATTTTACTTTCTTGCGGGTAGGAAATAATTTAACGGTACGGTGCCTGCAGGCTATAGTTATCTTTTATTAGAAAAGACTACCTATGTACCTTCATATATTTTAATACTAAATTGAGCAAAATAATCCAACGAATACCAACCTGCCTATAGCAGGTAGGTATAGTGAAAACCTTTATGTAATGCAATGCATGGGTTAAAGGTATACTTCCAAAATCCAAAACATGGGTGGAAAGGTATAGTTTTCAATATGATTGTTATTGTCTGAACACCCGCTATGTATAGACTTGTTAAGCATTTTTACCCGAACCTGAATCTCCCGAGTCTGCTATTTCCACAACAATAGGTAAATAACAATTAAAATTAAAACATTACACCTAACCAATCTGTAAACACTGGGTCGCCAGATGGCGTTGTTTTAAATGTAAACAGCATGATTTATAGAACCCTTCTTGCTCTATTTGAACTGCCCTTGACCGGTTTTTATAATAATATTGTGAAGTTTGCTACTCGTATCACATGTATTTATGTGTCTAGTGTTGTTTAGTTTGTTTTTATTTCGATAACAGGCAATAATCCTGTTTTTAACTACCTACATCAACAACTAGGCAGTGCTCTATTCATAACACGAATTTAATGATTTAAAATATTTGATCACACGTAGACTGTAGGTAAGTAGGTACCTACATCAGTGTCAAATATCAACACACACGTTTATATGGAGGTCTACATCAAGCTGGTAATTTTCAAGAATATAACTTACTGCTAAACTTCTTGTATCCATTTCTAAACTTGTTGCGCCACCACTTAACGAAGTGGTGCGCCATGGGGGCGTCCGCGGCGGGTGCCGGAGCTCTCAACGTTTCGTAGCACGTCATGCGCTGCGCTCACGCACGCATCCCGTACATTTCAAAAGAACCGCTGGTGTAATTAATTATATCACAAACTATATTTCTAATTCACTTGCACTGTATTTGGTCACAACACAGGACGTATAAGGATTCGACGTTAGCACGAAACCTTTGACCCAGTTGTCCGCGTGAATGTTGAGCGACGAGAGAAATCGAGCGACCGTCCCTCGTGCGTGCCGTCGAGTGACTGACTGATGGATGAAGGGAGTAGGGAGGGGCGGCGAGGGCGCGGGATAGTGCGACGCGGTGTGGCGGCACTGGCGGTACTAGCGGCCGGCGGCGCGGCGCGGCGACTGTTGTGTCGCGATCGCGAAACAAATACCGCCTGCTGTCTGACGGCGCACGAAATACAAAGTATTAGGCAACGTTTACGTGACAACAATAGTCCCTGATCACCGGCCTCTCAATGTGTGTCCCTGACGGGTTAACTCTTGGGCTTTGTTATTTTTGTTATGGTTAAAGCCTGCTAAAGTATCTTTAACCGCATGCCTACTTTAGAAACTAGGCGCCTTAATTTTGGTACCTGTGCGGTGTCTATAATCTATTATCTAAAATTAAAAAAGTAACAACTTTTAGGGCTAGATAAATAGATAATTTCCAATGCTCATCATACTTAGGTCTGATTAAATTTTACTTTAGGATGCTTCAACACAAGTATCTCATAGTACTCTCACTAGTGGTCCAAGGTCATTCAGTTCAACTGCACAATTGCTACCTACTTCAGCTTACAAAGTTCCAAAAAGTAGCGAAAACGTACCTTCCTTTAGATTAAGTATATTTATTAACTCCTCAAGTATTTAGTAGGTGATAAGTACCTATGTATATGTTCAATTTACCAACGTTACATCTAAATTACTTATCTACCTAATTAAATATGTCAGTGTCACCTTGTCGGCTACTTATGCGGAAAGCGAAGGTGCTTCCCAAGTTCCCATAGGAATATTAATACGGCATTAGCGGTTTAAAACACTGTTCAGGCTTCGATTTTATGTAGAATAGATGTAATTTATACCTCTTCTTACTGAATTTGAGTTCGTCTACGGTCTACCTACTAGGTACTTCGCTATCATAATCTTGTCCTACCATTATGTACATTCCCAAATCAAATTTCAATCTTTTTGGTTAATGAAATGAAAAGGCCTCGAGACGCATTGTTTTGTAATCGTAGTATTACTAGTTGCAACCAACAATCCTAATGTCACACAGATACTCGAATTTTTATTTGAGATTTATACCCTTTAAAAGTAAATAAATATGATAAAATTTTTATCTTTCTTCTGCATCTTTCAGTATGCACAATACATTCAGTAACATGCACCTTGCACGTTGCACCACATTACCACATGCGACTTTGGATATTTTATTTGAGTTAGTTGATTATTGACTCATCTCGTTTACATTTATGCTGTGCTGACTATTGGCAATTATTTTTGACTTTTTGCTATAGTAAACTTTTACTTAACAACGAAAGTAAGCAGTTGGTAAATACCTATAGGGCAGTAATAGAGAGAAAGGTGAACGCGCATCCGCTACGTTGGCAATGGCAGCCTCCATGCGGTCGATGACCCTGAAGTAAGCGATTACAAAAAAGATTAAGGTAGGTAGATAGCTAGTAGGTACTCGGTTTGTGGCAAGTCAAGCCATACCTACTCCGACCGGCTTCGTGCCTTTGAAGTCAATACAGGCGAAAACAAGACGTTAAAACGGTCTACTCTACTTACCTATACGTAGGTATACTAAGTTCAGAAGTTCCATTCATAAATACACAACAGTAGAGTAGAAATGTACCGCTGCATGATGCCTAGATACTAGACATCGATGTACTATTTTGAGCTATAGTTGGTAAACAAGTAAACAACTTAATAACTAACGCCAATTTCATATACATAAATAGGGTTCTCTGGGTACTTTTTGTTGATGCTATTTTTTTGTAGTAAATAAACCTTAATTACATGTGGTTTATTTTTCCAGGGTGTAAAAAGAAACTAATATGTCGTGCAGTCCTGTTCACTACTACACCCCCGGCCGAGGGTGAGCTCGTGGGGTGCCAGGGATGTAGCGCAGTCAGGACGTTTCAAATTAGAATTTTACGGCCTCTTCGTGTTAGGTTTATTGTCGAGAAGTTATCGTCGGCCAAGATGAGGTCGTATTCCAAAACTGACTTACAACAAACACTGTTTTATGTAAGTTTTATGTGCGTAATAAAGAAAACTTCACGAGGACGTAAAATTGTAATTATTCTCAGGTTCATTAGAAAGTATTTGATGAAAATACTGTAGATTACAAAGTAGCTGTAGATATGGATTATTAACAAAATGTTAGAACTTATCTACACAGTTACAGTCTGGCTATCTGGAACTGGAAGTAACGTACATAATTATCTCCTATGTTAGCAGTAAGTCACGTTCTTTTGCTTTTTACCATAATATAGGTATCTATCGGATGACGTTACAATAAGATGACCATACACAGCGCTCGGGAGGGTCTCGCGCGCAGGTTCTACGTGGGTGGCGTGTTCCACGAAATAGTGTTGATGGCTATGCCGGACGATTTTCAATATCGTCGATAAATTGCGGCTTTTATATTTTAATTGTATTGTATATAAACAGTTATTCAAAATATTGGTTCGAAACGTTCGAACGTTGGTCGTAAAGTTTCAATGCTTATGTCCATAATAGTGACCACAAAGTCTGTCGATTCCTTACATGTACGATGGGTGATGGGTGTCTAGAGAGTTTTGGAAGCTGTTTACTTATAACACTGGCGCTACAGTAGGATTCCTAGAAATCCCGTGCGTGTCTCGACAGATTGTTTGTTTGGCATCTGTAAGAATATCAAATCTTTGTATACGCATATAATAAAAAGATAATCTTACGAAGTGACCTGGAATGTTGATAGTGGCGTTATTTCTGCTATTCAGTCGGCTGGCACGTCGCCAGATGTGGTCGCTCGACTTCTATCGCATCGTGTGGGCAATGCCCACTCATGTATTTTCATCACACTTCTCCAATCTTCAGCTTTCTTGTAAAGCCTCTTGTTTACTTGATCACCCAAGTTGGCTTGTCAGGAGGAATCATTTTTTCTTGTTGATCATGCTGCTAACGGCATTACTAATCTCTATGTACTCCACATTTCATTGATTCATAAGATCAATTGTTTCAAACAAAAGAGAAAGCACCATTGTACAAATTGGTAACCCAGATTTTTTAAGTTTCGATTTGTATAGATCGAGGGAGATGATAGATAAGCAGATGCAAGGTCTTAATTAAAAATATTATATTAGGTACGACCACCTACAGTACGTATCTCCTCATTGTTCTCTTTAATACTGGCATCAAGTCTTGAAACAAACGGTATGATACGTAAGTAGGAGGGCAGCAAAACGTGGTGCGCGGACGCAGATGCAATTTGTAGTAGACACGGCATGGACCGCTCGCGTCGGCTCGGTACTTCAAAGAAAGAAATAATAACATACGATTACGTATCTCCTTTTATCCCCTTATACTTTACGGCGTGAACGCTTCTTTTTCTTTACATTCACCTACAACAAAACCTGTTCTCTCATACGTCGGCCGCTTAAAAAGTGATCCCGAATTAATAGCTACAAAGTGTGATTATTAGAACTATTTTATATGTACAGGCTGGTATATGGAGTGTGTTTTTTTAGCTAGTTTTTTTAACCCATATTGTAAGAAGAGTTTTTAAACAATATGATTTTGAACGATTGGTCGATCAATCAAAAATACTTCCTGTATATGTTATCAGTGAATCTAAAATCTGTTCGCGCATCATTATTACAATGAATAGCTAGTTTCATTCAAACTCCGGCTGTAGTAAATTGTGCAAAGGAGCAAAAAAATGCATTTAAAGTAACAAATGCACTAGTAGCAGTCCCTAACCCTAGTAACATAATACTGTCCCAAAGGGATGTAACAACGTCGGTGATTATCAAAGGGATTTAAATGATATCAATAGCTTTGTGCTACCGCGAGCCCTTTGTCGGCGCGCTCTTTAGCGGTAACATCACAAGCGACAACTCTGCCTGCTCGCCGATCCATTACTGGATTTACTGGATACAAAGCGGACATCAAACGAGCCGCCCGGTTATTGCGTCACGTGCCATCATCGTTTGGCAACCTCTTCAACGTTGCAGCTTGCAAATAGAGACAAAAAAATGTTGCACATTAAAAATGTTTCATTCGTTTTGTGATTCCGATTTTAAAAAGAGAACTTTTTGCAATGTAATGCAGACTTTTTATGCGTTTTTCAATACCTAACGATTTTGGAGATGACTTATGTTATTAACTACTTTTGGTATGTTTTTCTTGTTTTAATATCAAGAACAAAACGACTAGGGTATAGTTACAATCATATAGTAAAGGAATTATAGCGGTTTATTACCTGTAATGTAGCAAGTAAGTAGAGGCACCTCCCTGGTAAGTGGTAATCTTTCAAACTGATTCACCACGTCTTGGGTCGCGGTTTTTATCGATCATTCGTGAATTTGTCTGTCTCAAGATTAGGTAGGTGGGTACCTATGTTGGTAAATCAGCGTACAACTCAGGTAATTGGAAATTTCGTTCAGTTCAAATGATTCAGTGCGCAATGACCTTACTTAATTTCTGGGGCGTACCTATTCTATCATGAGATTCCCATTTATTTATTTAACTAAATTGGTAGGTAGGTATGGTTTATATGAATGAGTGTAATAAGCTGATAAGCAAATGCCATTAATTGAACTATATAGATTCGGAAGTCCTGATTACAGATAAGTACGTGCTTAGGTACTAATAGATAATTGTTTATCTACACAGCATACTTACCTTCTAATATAGCTAAAAAGGCAGATCTAGTAACTGCAATAAGAAACCTGCCTCCAAAACCATGTATAAATGCTTATCCGCGGCACAAAACAAAATTGTAAAGATTTATTTTACCGCTTGCCTTTTAAAAGCAGATATTTGTAAATGGTAAACTGTGTGCTACGTTGCCGTTGTAAAAAATATAAAAAGTGCGCGGGTCTCTGCCGCTGGCCGGTGATACGATACTCATCTCTGTGACTTTGATCTTTCCGCTGGCATGGCGTGGCGCGCGACTGCCCGCCCGGCACAACTCACACACACTACACGTTTCCCCATAATTGGAACTTGTATACGTTCTTCTATAATTTTGTTTTGTTTCTACTTAAGCCCCAATATTAATGTTTTGATCAGGCATCTGGCTACCGGTTGCAATATTTTTGATCATAAATTCATTAATTTAACACGTATGAATTGTTTAGCTAGCTCAAATAGCTCTGCTTTGGTTTCACTTGCCTGTTCGTCCTTTTTTAAGGGGGGAAATCTTCCAATGACTTCCCCCGCCTTAGGCGAGGCAAAAAGGAGTGTCAGACTCTTACTGAATAAAAATCACCCTGTTTCTACTCCTGCTTTTTCAAGGAGTCCCTGTAAACCCGCTAGACAGTCCGCAGATGTTCCTCCGAGATGGATATTAGAGCAATATTTCCAAAGGCTATTAAATGCCATAACAGTATTCCAAATCTTTATTTAAAGTTTTAGCACTCACACAACTTTAATATTTAACATAATATACAGGGCCTAAAGAATTACAAGCTTTCAAATGAAAGCATTTTTTTAATTACAATCTACGGAGTGCGGACTACCAAACGAGTTTTAAAACAGTGTGTTAGCAGTTCCAATACCAATTTCCATTGCCATCGGGCAAATGCGGAGATAGCATCACCCCTGGTCGGAAAGGCCGGTCGGCAGCGTAGTAGTAACACTATCAAATTGATTACCAACATAATTGTTCCATCTCTTTGTCGGCACCGCCATAAAATAACAACACAGCTGTTATACTTTATACTTACCCTGATAGAGTTGGGTAGAGGTGTGAGTAGGTATCTATGCTACATAACTAATATAACAGTGAATGGAATGTGTGCTAGATATAATATAATGTGTGTGTAATGAAAGTACTTTGTGTGATTGTAATTTTTATTTTTGCAATTATTAGTACAGTTTATAGACAACCGCAACGTGTTTCGGATTAGGAATAACACTATGTAGGTGTAGTAAAGCGACTAAACTAATACTAACGCAGTTATGCGTACTTAAACATACAAAAACACACACATACATACGTCGCGTGGGTATTAATAAGCTACCATTGACACGTGCTCTTTGCTACATTTCATGTTATTCAGTTCAAGTTTCATGTAATACATACCCATTTACTGTGGCATTAGGTAAATAATAGCAAAATGTAATAAATAAATTATTACAACACGTAATTTTACAGGAATTGTAAAGTTACAACTGACTGAGGGACGCGAAAATAGCTTTGATTTCCCAACTAAGTAAATGAAATGATTTATCAATTTTTCTCGTGACTTGCTGGATAGATTTTTATCTTTGATTAGACGGTGACCTAATTTCTATTTTTTTAGTATTGTCTTTATTAGAAAAATGGCTTTAATAGCCAGCTCCATAGTATAACTAAAATTTCTTTTCGTAGCTGAATAGTTATAGACATGTGAATTTCTGTCTTCAGTTGGCGAGTTTTGGGTAAATAATGATCATTGGTTTTAATTCTTAGACCACAGACCACATTTTAATGTTATGTTATGATGTTGTTTTAGTTGAAAAAACTATCATTGCATTACTATCGATCGATATCTACAGATAGTGCAGATCAATCGACCTGATTAAGTACGCGATCGATACTAGATCTAGAAAGATAGACGTGATAACAAAAAACTAGAATATTTGTTATCGAATAAAATCTGCCTATCGATAGTTTTAAAGTTTATTAATCATCACGTTTCGTTAATGAAATAATAGTTATTTTTTTACTTATGACCAAACTATTATTTATCATTGCTTTCACAACATTGTAACATAAACGCTGTTATTAAAATCAAAAAGTACGGAACAATTTTACGATGTTTTCATGCGTGTAAAAATTACATTTCGTCTCGTGAAAAAAGCAGCGACAAATTGACTATTTCGAGGCGTGGCCGGTAGAGGCGGCGGCAGTCAAAGGCTCGTCGTGATCAAAGGCGCCGCCATCGAACGGCCTCGGCTTTGATCTCGCCGCACGAAGTGCAAATTATGTTATAAAGACAGTGAGTGGCCCGGCCGCCGGCCGCCGAGCACTGCACTACTAATTAATTCAACCCGTTGCCTTACGATGCCCGTCGGACACGCCATGCGCCACGAACGCACCACGCTTTGATTTTTAAACTACTTACGTTTTATTTTTTCTTTTCTACGATTAACGCTCCGGGAGATTAGAAGGAACTCCCTTTCGAGGGGGAACTTAACGGGGATACATGAAAGGCGCATGTGCTGTGTACAGTTGTACTGATAGAGTTGTATGTGATCGAGTGTAGTACCTTACTTAGGTACCTTTTTCTCTGTATATGGACCATTATTTACTACAGAGAGCTTGCGTAGTTAGATACTCCCTACCTACATAAGATAACTAAAGAATGTTGCGGTTTCGGTAAGTGACCCAGCGTTTAACGGTTATACTGAAAGGTCACAACCACTAATTAGGTGTAATAGACAATTCTATTAATTGCTGTACCTAATTAAATAATGGAAATTTTATTTAGGCAGGTTACATAAATCATGCCGTGTCATGAGATATTGGCACATAGAGAAACAAAGTAACGTATGTAAACTTTCGACATAAACTCATTAGTTTTTGATGCGGAAACAATATACAAAACAACAAGGTCGTAATATTACGTTTGAGCAAAAGCAATTTACAACCATTAAACCCTGGTCGTTTGTAAACAATAACCGGTTCAAAGATGGTAGGCTTCCTTTGAGTATTATTTTGCGCGCGAGTGCCGATAGGGCGGCGCATCTTGAAGTCGGCCAAACGGCAAGCAAACGAATTGAGTTGAGGCCGTTGTTGAAGACGCGGGCGAGGCAGGGAGGCGCGCGATGTGCGGCGAGCGGGACGTGACGCGGCCGATCGAGAGCCGCGTGCGTCGACCCGCGCCGAGCTTTGATCTCACCGCGCCGAGCCGCTCGAGCCGCCCGACCACTGCCGCCGACGACGCCGCAAACCGTGCCGCAAACCTCCGACGATCCCGATCTGTTTCCACCTACCTACCATAATTTAGTGTAGGTAGTTCCTCTCGACCTATACTATACGGCTACACCTATCTGGGTACTTACTTTGTAAATGTGAAACCATAATTCATGTGGGAAGTTGCGTGGGGGAGCATCACTCAAAATCAAAAGGTCGGATCTTAATTATTTATTCATCTTTGGACGGAGCACATCTACCTAACTAAGGATGGGTAATTAGCGGCGGCACTGATTGAAGTTTTTAAGCGGATTGCGGTTTTTAAAACGAGTAGGTAGGTTAGTTGTGGATTCTGTATCGTCTAATCTGACTAATAGATTAAGTTATTGTTTTGTTTTGTTACCGAAAATATTTTACCGAAAAGTTAGCATTAACAAACCCAACATTACAACATCGTGTGACCTTCTTTGATGGTAAGACAGTTATTCTAGTCGTGAAGTGATACGATCTCAGCGGTCGGTCGCCATCAGATTACAGAAGTTGTATAAATAAACATGGGACGGGCGACAAGAGATCCGATGTAAGAGTTACTCGGAAGCGCTATTTCCGACATTCTACGAACGTGTTCTCTTCAATAACAACACTCGTCGACAGTCGACAGCCTATTAAATAAATGATAGCTTTCAATTTTTTGATGACCTACCTACGTGTGTGTATGAAATCAGTCTTAGTTTTTAACCCCCGACGCAAAAAGAGGGGTGTTATAAGTTTGACGTGTCTGTCTGTCTGTCTGTCTGTCTGTCTGTGGCATCATAACTCCCAAACGGATGCAGTGATTTCAATTTAGTTTTTTTCGTATGAAAGGGGACTTACATGCGAGTGTTCTTAGACATGTTTGAAGAAAATCGGTTAAGCCGTTTTAAAGTTATGGGCGGTGAAAGTGGGGAGATTAGCCGAAGGTCTGCAAATATACTGGGATGGGTTCTCAAATTAAACCGCAATGAAAGAAGTTATTGAAAGACATTATTTTGTCTTATTAACATAAATAAAAAATTAAATATAAATTAAAAAAATAATAATAATTAAATTAAAAATTTAATAACAAAAATATAAAAAAATTAATTTAACGTTTTATTATAAACAAAAAATCTTGCACCAATGTAATCTTTAGCCTACTTATATGTAGAAACAAAAACTAGTAATTAATAAGTCAAAAATAAAAGCGAACGAGCTTGACCTCGAATGTAATCTTTACCTTAACAAGAATTGAAATTATAGTAAGTATATGTAATATACTAAGCCTAACTTAACCTAACCTACCTATAAAAAGTATAAAATAAAAAACTAAATTAAAAATTTAAAAAACCCCCGACAAAAAACTTAATTTCCCTTTAAAAAGTAAAAAAAATAATAAAAGAAACTTAATCTTAAAGTACCTAAGAATGTACTAATAATTCTAAAAAAATACGTCTTGTTGGGGGACCGCATTCATATGGACTGTACACCGCCGCCCGCGCCGCTATATATTTTCTATTTTAGAATATAATAGAATAATTCTAAGAAATAATTAGGAGCGGTCCCCCAACGCGACGTATTTTTTTAGAATTATTAGTACATTCTTAGGTACTTTAAGATTAAGTTTCTTTTATTATTTTTTTTACTTTTTAAAGGGAAATTAAGTTTTTTGTCGGGGGTTTTTTAAATTTTTAATTTAGTTTTCTAATATCACTGGTAGACAAAGTCAATGAAGGTATTGTAGCAAGTGGCTTGCAGGAAGTCACGGCAGTAAGGCAATAGTGACGTTTCGATGTCGAAATGTGGAGTACGATAGGGCTAGTTTAGTTTCATGTGGTTTATTTAATGAGGCAGCCGAGGTAGGCCGGTTGCCCAGCCGATGCCGGACAGCGGCCAGCCAGCCGCGCCGCCTTCCATATTCAAATTACAGGTTTGAATTTGTGCTCAGTCGTCTTGCGTGCTGAGCGACGATGTGAGGCCACTTTCTAGGAAATTTCTAATTCTTAACATTAACTGCAATATTAGATACAAATTGTTATCATAAAGAGAGGTAGAGGTTTTAGCCGCAATTTTTTTTGTACTACCGAAACTGTATTGCTCTCGAATTTTATCAGTTGAAATAGAACCCAAACCTCCATTATCCGAGCAAGTCAAAGGCTGAATAAGCCAAAGAAGCTTAAAGGAGCTGAAAGAGCCTAATCTAATCTACGTTTCCGTCTACAAAGTAATTATTGTTTTAACATTTTCAACAGAACGTTACTTTGAAACACCTAACACCGATAAACAAAGCGGTATTTCAATAAAGTTTTCAACGTACAAAGTGTCTAATTTTAGTATCTCGTTGTTTGCGTTATCAGAGCTACCCCTGGTGTTACACAGTCGACGCGAGACCAGGATCTCTTTATTTGTTCGGTTTTCTTTCTCATGACAAGAACGCCGCTCCCTATCGCACTTTATCTATCAACTTGTTTAAATAACTCCAGAATCATTGCCGTAGCGTAAATAAAGGAAGAGATATTATCAGAAAGTGTAAACTTTAAAGAAATTATTATACTTGCCTAGGCGGAAGGTAAATAAGCAAAAGAAAAGTTTACCTTTGTAGATATAGATACTTAGATCTTTGTTTTTGGTAGATAAGTACGTTTAAGTATAACGAGCCTTCTTCTTTGAGGTACGAAACTATGGCTTCAATCTTGGTATGAAACTATTTCATACCATTTACATAAATTTATCAAGGGTGATCTTAATTTTGCTTGGTAACTTGGTTTGAGAAATTGAGACTGAAGACTTTCTTACAGTCAGTCAAGACTAATTCATAGAAGAGACACAGGCAGGTAGATAGATGCATTATCCAGGACTTATGAAACCTGAGGATCTTTAGACCACGTGGTCTAATTCCTACAGACGAGAACTTGCGACACTACACGCTGACAAAAAACCCTCTTTTTTGTATACCCATTATATGGGTTGAAGCTCCGAGAAAAATAAACACCGGATCGTGTTCAATAGCTGCGGGATCGGATTGTGTTGCGGAAGTGCGCGATGCCGGTTCAATGAGAATTCGCTCGGGGCATACAAGCTGCACTGCCACCGCCGCTGGGCTCGATATCCGATTCAATTGAATCGTGTAAAAAACTCAACTCTGTTGTGACAAGAGAACGCTGAGAACAGACGAGTTAACATGATTCCGTCGAAAATCGCATCCTGCTCTACGTTTTATTAGCGCCGCTGAGCGTATTCGCGTCCGGTCGTGTGCGTTATAATAATTTCTGTCCAAATATTGATCTTTTTTCGATTCCTTTCTATTCGGTCGACCGGAAAAGGGTGGATTTCTGACGACAACCTTGTAATATATACACTCTTTGAACCCCTTTATTAAGTTAGTGCTGTACCCACGGTTACCATCGACGCCGACGTCTGATGAACGAACGACACGCAATGCAACACAAAAGGCGAACAGTCGGACGTTATATTGGCATGCACAATAATAATCAACCTTTGATCCTTTTATTATTCCACGGTAGATAATGATACCTAAGATATTAAATATAAGGGTTTACTGGGGAAGCTTGACGTCCTGTTTTTGTTCAAGAATTTAATGTGTGCCATGAAACATTTCTTTACGACGATTATAAATCATGGATTTCTATAGTGCTCTTTGTTATTTCTTTGAAAGACATAAAACCGAAAACATTAAAATAGCGATTAGGGGTCGGATGTCTCATCCATCGATTATAGTCGGAATGGAAATAATTTGATACTTAGTCGGATTTTTTATTGAAAGTAAAACTTTTGTTTTTGTAGCACTAAACAAGTTTAGCTGATGTAAATGTAGTAGCAAATCATGTTTTTTGGTAAGTTGGTAACTTGATTGTTTCTTTTTGTATTTTGAAATTCTTAGTAATACACGTAAGTAGTTTGGAATTATAATGTGTGCTGCTACTAAAATTAGCACAGTTGGAACAAGTTAAATTAATCTTTGCCTACACTTTCAAGGACTAACAGTTAATATTTGTATCTATTGCTGTTTTTGTTCTATTGCCTCAGTTTTAAATCTATTAATCATTATCACACAATTCCTAGTAAAATGGGCCTCTCTATCCAGGGCCAAATAAGTATCGGTGACTTTCTAGAAATTATCCAATTTTTTCACCAGTTTCTAAGTAATTTGACCTACCGGCAACCAAATAGTGGAATTTCAGAAACTCCTGTGTTCAATACAATAAGACGATTGTAACAGTCGGCGCGTTGTTAATGTTAAATGAAGCGGCACACGAGGCGAGTTGGATGATAATGGAATTTCTGGGAACAACCCTTGTGTTCGTGGGGTGTGCCGCGGGGAGGGGTGCGAGGTTGTGCGGGGAGGGGGGGGATGCCGGGCAGCCTGGCGCGGACCATCCATCACGCTGCGGGGGTGCAATTAGGCGAAGTAGATGTGCTGACACGATCACACAAGCGAGCCCGCCAAGCCGCGCCGCCGATACGCATATACCACGCTCATCACTGACGTTACACCAAATTATCTGTCTACATCACTTATTGTGCTCTAGTGCTAGCCTTCTCTATAAAATGATTTACTACCTTCATTTTTTTCTTCGATGTAAAATGACTCAGATTCATCGCAACAATCGGAAACTAGTAACATTTTTTTATCTGTAGCAAAATGTTACGTTTTCCGTATGAAGGATTAAATTAAAATTAAAACATTGGTGTCCAAAAGCATGATCAAGGACAAAATCCTGTGCATAAATAACGTTAAACCCCAAAAATGGTTAAAAGAATAGAATTTATTTTTAATCTCTGAAAACAAAGGCTCATTTCAACATTGTCTAGTCAAGCCTGCATTCCAAACTGGCGGAGTCATAGTTTTCTAGTTATTACCCTTCGTTATCGATTACACTAAAATCCTTTAATAGCTTCCATTTAGCGGGGCCGAAATCGATGGATGTGGTGGTGGAGACGTAGGTAATGATAATCGGTTCGTTATGTTTAATTCCCATTAAAATTCGACAAAAAGTTAATGTCCATCCGGGCGATAGCGGTCTGTGGCGAGGGAGGGGGGTGAGCGGCATCGGCAGCGCGGTAGCAGCCGCCGATTATCCGCCGATAAGACACAAAAACAACTTTTTGATTTATGAAGAAAGCTCGAGAGCCGGCTACCGGGCGCCGCGCGCCGCCCGCTGCCCGCTCCCGGCTCGCGCTGCACCCTAGTGAAGTCTGTTATGTCGTCTGCATCGACTCAAGTAGGCACTGCCCTATAATATTTTTGTTTGTAATCGAATCATGAAGAGATTTTAATTTAAATTTTATTTGCAAAGATAATAGGATTTTTTGGAAACAAAGTAGGTAGGTAGACAGACAACCAAGGTACACTACACTGGACTAGAGGTACTTATGACTTATAACTTTCAATTGTATATTTTTCTTCCAATTAAACCAAAATGATTAAGTAAAAAAATATCGAATAAAATCGGTTCCTCCTTGACCTCCTTCGTACCCCATTAAAGAGAAAAGCAGTTTAATAATGGAAAAGCTGAGAACGCAACTCTGGTAATGAGAATTATTTAAATTGAATTTGTCGACAGGTGTTAAGTCAGACAGCACTAGCGGGGAGTCGACAAGTCCGTCCCGCGGCCAGATTTTGAAACATAAATGTAAATGAGTCGGTCGGCGGCTTACAAAGACGCCGCCGCATCTGCCTCGCAACTCGCGCTCAGCCGCCCAACTCTTTTATTAGCTACGCTTAATTTTGAATTAAACTAAAATAAAAATTCCATCAATGAATTATTGTAGAATAGTAGAATACTTACCTTATTTATCCAACATTGAACTAGACTTTTTATAAGAATAAAACTCTGCGAACCTAATTATCTTCTAGATGAAACTCACTTTTGCTAAAAGCTTCTAAACTAACGAATGACAATTTCTGACGAAACGCTTTACTTAGCATTTACTTACTATTACTTTACATAGCATAATTAGCACTTAATCAAAGAGCCTCATCATGTAAAACTTATTCAAGACTTAAATCAATATTTAATTTTAATTTCATATCCTGATTAGTAGGATTGGGATGAACTATTTCAATTTGTGTGTTCGAGACGAGAAGTTCCCTAAGTTGTAAAGTGCATGGCGCCGTGCGGGCGGTCTGCTGTTTGCACATCCTATTCTCTCTCCCTGTAGGTGTTTGCACAGCATCTATCAGCTGGTGTAACTAGGTAAGTAAGTAGGTACCAACGCAAGGGTGGTACAGTTTTTTTAGTTTCATTTGTAACACTTCTTGTTGAATGCGTCTTGTTTTCCCTGTCTGTCTCATTAGGCCTTTTTTAGGGGACAAAATTATCCCAGTAACTTCTCCCGCCTAGAATAAGGCGAGAGAGTATCAGACTCTTACTGACTAAAAACCTCCCCGTTCCTACTCCTGCTTTTCGAGCTGGAGCCTCTGCAATCAGTTAAGTCTTCCGCGGCTCCGTCACTAATATTACTGTATAAATGCGAAAGTTTGTGTGTATACTATATTTTTTACTCAATCATGTTAAAAGGACTGAATAGATCAGGATGAAATTTGAAAAGGGGTAGATTATGGTCTAATAATAAAAAAAAATAAGCCAGGCTTTATAAAATCATCGTATCTAATGTTTAACAATTTTGTATCTTGTGAAATTGATGCCGTCAAACGTTTTGCGACACGCGACTTGGAGGTTGCATAGCATATTTTCAGGTAAGTATACATCTGGCACTTTTATTTGTAAGAGATGTTATTTAATAAATATCAAAGAAACCAACTTTACTGACTTTTATCAACTGTATTAGATATTAATTAAATCTACTTACGTAAAAATTTAATTAAGGTACAATGTAAATAGCACCAGGTACACAAATATGTATAGGTCAAGAGACCTACTGATTAGTGACTAATCATTAGTCATTAGCTAACAGTTTGAAAAAGTATTCAACTTCTGATACCCCATCTTCAGGGAGGTCTGTGCAATGTACTGCATTGTGGACTAATGTAGTTCCGTACAAAGCCCTTATTGACTTAGGATACAACTGGCGACATAGATCCTGAAATAATCATTAGGTAATGTTTGTTGGTTGTAAATGGAAGGTATGGGTATGGGGCCTGATATGGACCAACCTATTGGGTTTTACCATTATGAAATTCTCAACCATAAGGGTCGATTTATATCTGACGTAAAATACGTAGAGCGTATCATCGGTCGTATTGACGCATCGGTTGAATTTGAACGGTTAACTGTTTTTCTATACATTGGTCTGTTCTGGCGTTACGCGACCGATAATACGCGACGATGTTCCGTCAGCTATGAAAAGACCCTAAAGCATAGAGCTACGTCCGAAATCTAAATTGTTCGGGGAATAATTGAACAAAAAGGAATACTCATTTAATTAAGTTCATATGTAAAATAATACCGGGTCTCGAGGTCCACATAATTTTCTGAATTCGCAGACACAGTTGTCGTCAGGATTAGACGATTTGATTTCTAAGGCAACGCATTTTCCTTCTGCCAGATGAATGCTCATCAGCTGAAATTGAGGAATAGTAATGCAGAAGTATGAGATGTAACCTTCAAAATCCCAAAGAAATATTAAAATCAATATTCTATCTAAGTAGTCACTTCCCAACTCAGGTAGACATTTATCTATTGGGAAAAAAAGATTTCCATTAGTACTACGACGGTACAAACCTCATATTCAGGCAAAACTCCTTTATAAACTTCATAAAATTCTGCAGCATTAGACAGTGTAACAGAAAACATGGCCATGGCAGTGATATGGAAGTTTCCAGAGGTCGTTATTTGTTCGAGGATAGCGCCGACGCTGCCTTCCAGTACGGCATGAGGTTTGATCACGCAACAAGTGCAGTTCTCGAACGTAGCTCTGAATGGGACCCGTGGTATGTGCCCGTGTTCATACCCGAAGAATAACTCCAACATCTAGTTAATAATGAACTTATTATTGGGTAAAATGTTAAAGTTGATGTCCAATTTCGATGAGGACCTTGGCATGATACAGCTTTATTTTATTGGGCTTGAAAAGCTAAAGGTAGCCATTAGAGATGTTCGGTTTTCCTTTTCTATCTGTAGCTTTAGTACGAGTTTGTTTACGTTTAAAGTAATCGAAACGGGAGCGCGTTCGGCGCTCTGATTGGTTGGTTTATTAGAGCCGGCCAATCAGAGCGCTGAACCTTAATATATTTCAAAGGCTACCTACGTCATTAACGTCTTCTGTAGTGGTACAGCCGTGGGCAATGTTTCGGAGCGTGTTTTCTCCGTATAGGCTTCTTAGAGTACCAGGCTCAGCTTCAGCGGGGTTTGTTGCCCCTAAATAGCGCCGCCACCGCTTTATTGCGTTGCGTCCCACCAACTCTAGTCCAATCACTTCGCCACTAGTTACGTAGTCAACTATGATCCTAAAATTTTTGCTATCATCAATACCACGGAATATGAAATTAAATAAAGAAAACCGCAAGTTTTCTTGTTGTGACATTGTGAATGTTGATGAAATTAGGATTCGGAATTAAATATAAAAAGGTAATAATTTTTTTTAGTTTTTTCAGGATCGTAATCGTTCTTATTCTGCCTGTCTACTTACGGGAGCATACTGCTTCCAGCAATGTGATTATAAAGTGCCAATGCGCCTTCTTTGGTAATTTTTCCATTTTTCATACGCACTATACGGAACCCATTTTTTGTTATAAATGTAATTATTTTTCCATGTAAATCTGCTGGTACTGGTTTTATCAGGGCGAAAGTACTGCAAATAAAAGGTTTCGGAGTCGGTTAAGGAGTAAGTTCGTGAACAGAGATAAGTAGGTAGGTAAGTATGTATGAAATTAGATATGTCTCTATGTACCTAGTGTAACTTATTTTGGGAAGTTATTTATTTCTTCAAAACTAAACTTCAGACTAGGTTTAGATGGAATAAAAATAACCTTAGAAAAGTTACCTTTTTCGAATTTATAAAACAGTGTCTTCCGTGTTGCCGGTGCGCAATCTGTTATAAGGAGCAATTTCGAGAATACATTAACTATATTGCCAATTTCCAACATTTCCAATTTTAGAGTCGGCAGCTGTACTCGTTTTACAAGATTTTTCCCTTTGTTCGCGTCTATTACTTGACACGAATTATCGAAAGGAAAATAATGTAAGACCAATTCTATTATTTTATCTGCGTCTTCATCATACATTTCACACAAAAATGTGTATTTGTCGAAATAGTCGTACACCTGCAAAGGAACTCTCTGTAAAGCATTTGATTGCACGGTTGGAGAAGTGGGTGTCCAGTTCTTGCACATCATGTTGATGTTGACTGTGACTGCCTCGTTGATCGAGTGGACAAGGGTGACTGTCGACCAAGAGGTCCCGAGACTGGACTCTGGTACTGAATCCCAGCACAACTGGATCATTTAAAAATCTAATTTTTTTTTAGGATAAAATGAGTTCTATTTATCTACTTGCAGTATGGTCTAAGCTACTTTAGTTTTATATTGTATTGTGGTATTACATCCAGTTTATGCTATGTTTAGACCTGTCTTTCTACTCCTTAGATTAAAAGGCATGTTAAAGTGTTAAGACGTTATAGACAAGAATGGGAATCGATCTCTAATCATTGTACCTCTAACGCTCGAAGTCGATTTTTTCTTGACTTACCATTGTTTACAATAAGTAATGAAAATTCAACAAATTAATAATAATTAAGTATACAAACTACAGTAATTGCAAAAATAGTGTAGATTTATCATTAAAAATTAAATTAATCAAGTGCTGTTGACAGACATCTATAATAATGACAAAAACAAAAGAAATGACATAACATTTCATTTAGTTTATAAAAAGCGTGAAACCAATCATGCCAAGCAACGTGAAATTACCATGATGCTTAGAGGTGAAGGAAAACAACAATTTCAAGTAGGACGAAACTATTTCCAATTGATAGTAGGTATTTATAATTAAAATGAAGAATAGAATAAAATATGCGACAATATGAACGAGTTCTAAGCTAAAATAAAATATGCAACAATACGAACGCAGTCTAAGTACCTGTCGTTACTGTCATTCTGTTGACGTTTGACAGTGTCAGTTACTTACTATTGACAATTTACACTTGACATTGACAACAGTCACACGTGTTGTTAGTTTGTGAATTTGAGGGTTAGGTTTACTTGCACAAAATGGGTAAAATTAGGAAATCTAAACCTCCTAGGGCAAAACGAAGTTTGGCAGCAGATAATAGTGATGAGGAAGAGCAACTGCCTGTGGACAACAAAGAAAATGCCATTCAAACTATACTGGATCAGTTACAAGTGAGTGGAGTTGAAGATAATCTTGGTTCTTACGGCTGAATTTCAAAAATTTTACTACATTTAAACTCATTTATATGTAGAAATGTAATTTAAATGAATAATGCTTACATTACCTATCTGTTTTATTTGTATCAATAAAGTTAATATTGTTTTCAGGGCGCTGATATTGAAGAAAAATACTGTGGTCTACAAACTTTTGCCATGCTGATAGAGAACCCAGAAAACATACCACAGATTATAAACCGAGGATTAGTAAAAGTGGCAGCTCCGTTGTTACTTGATCCAGCCAGTTCTGTTAGGAATGCAGCAGCTGGTGCATTACGGAATTTATCTACCGTTGCCATGGAAACATGTGATGCTATGATGGAGCAAGATGTCATGACTCCAGTGACATGCTATTTCCATGAGGTATGTTGTGTAATAATTTTAGAATACTATGTAACTTAGACTTGCTTAACTGCTAGAAGAAAAAATCAAACATGAGGTGTACTATGTAACTTGGAAAAAAAAGGATGTTGTAGCTTCAAACCCTAAGAGGTCCCACTGACTAAAACATTATAATGAAAATATTGGAATAAAATATTAACAGCCATAATTTTTCATTTCTTCCAGCATGCTGAAAGTTGGGTGCCTGATCCAAATTCTAAAACAAAAGATGAGGATAGTGATACATTTATCCAGTGTGTCAATTTACTGTTAAATCTGTGCGAAAGTTCTGGTGAGGACAATATTATTTAAAATCATGACAAAACATAGTCAATTTCGTTTGATACACCTATTTACATTATGCTTACTATGTCTTTTTCAGATCTTGCAGTAAAATACCTAGGCCAGTCTAGAATATTAGACATACTCCCGCGTTACTTAGACCTTGGCACATTCACCAGTGAAATAGTAACAGCAGTCTTACAATGCCTGTTTGTTGTCGTGGAAGACAATCCTGCAGCAATGGCCAAAATAAAGTCAAATGCTGAAAAGCAACTGGAAACCTTGTTGGGACTAGAAGGCACTGATCCTTCAGTGCTTCTAGTAAAGACACTAGCAGCTGGAGTGATAATCAATACATGTGGTGGCAATATTACTACATTACCAGTTGATGTTATAAGGAGAATAATGACTATTCTAGCTAATACCCTCTCTGTGGACCACAGACTGATCTGTAGTCAGCTTTCTAGTAATGTTCCCTTGAGTGATGCTTCAGGGAAAGTGGAAGCACCTAAAGGAAAAGCAGCACAACAGTTAGATAGTCAAATACAATCTGTTACACAAATGTTAACTGCCCAGCAAAGTTCCATAGAAATTATTGCCAATATTTGTTCTTGTGAAGGTAAGAAATTTTGTTATAATACCAATTTATGTTTGCGTACAATACAAGAACATGATGTAGGTTTAATGCATGTAAATGTTTGTCTTGTAGATGGTGATGATCAAGGTAATGATTCCTCTGAAAGTGATGAAGCTGATGAAGAACTCTGTGAGAATGGTGGTAATGAAAGTGTTCTTGCAGAAGACAAGCTACCACCTGAAATGATGGAAGCTTTTATATCTTTGGAAGTATTTGATAAAGTTTGGGCTAGGACACAGTTGCCTGCACAGAATGTAATGCTAATATTGAAAGAGTATGATGCATCACAGTTGATTTACAAGAGGTATATATTGTTTTAGACAGACTTTTTATGTGTTGTATATGTATGATGTATAACATTTTTCTACCTTTAACTGTTTCCGAAATTTCAGATTACTAAGCTTACAATCTCGAGCTCTTCTATGCATAAATAATTTATTATCCACACTTCCCATTGAAAATCTTGGTGGTGTAAATGGTGTCTATAAAATATGGGTAGATACAGGAAAATTAGCATTCAAGCAAGACCCGGAAAATGAAAATCTAGCTGAATCAGCTACAGCAGTCATGAGAGCAGCTTTAGATAAGATCAAGTTTAGAGATAGTGGGAACAGCAATGACTGTAACTTGTTCAGTGATCTGGCTTTGTCAGATATTGAGGTAAGTTCTTCCTGATTGATATATAAAGAAGTAATTTTTATTTTAAATTCATTGTTGATGATACAAATACTAGTTGATTGATGGGATTCCCAAGGGCGCATCTTGGGTCCATCTCAATGTTCATAATTTTCTCACGTTTTCTATAAACACCATCTAATCTATTGCGTAAAATAAATATGTCGTAATTTTGTTTCAGCTAATGCTTACAGGTATTAAGGAATGTCAAGTACCAGAGATAAGATCGAATCTAATCCGTATGGTTGGCATCCTGGCTTTACTGTTAGTCAATAACTTGAATGACGTCACTAGCAACGTTATATGTACCATAACAGAGTTTATATTAGAACAAGCACATAAGGAGAACGAAGTTTGGGTTCTGGCTGAAGCAATAGATACTCTTGTTGATCTATACTCTGAAGATGAAACTGATGTTTTAGCAGCTAAAGTTAAATTGACTGATAAATTGGCTATTTTAGCACCAATACTCAAAAATAAGGTAAGGAATCATTAAAAAGCTTTTTTATGTAGGGGAAATATCCAATCACTTCTCCTGCCTTGGGTGAGACGTGAGGGAGTGTCTTATTGACTAAAAACGACTCCGTTCCTTCTACTGCTTTGAGCCGGCGTCCTTGTAGCCTGTTCTCCGCAGCTCCAGAGTTAAAACAACCCTAACTTCTTCTTTCATAGAGTCATGAAAATGCAATGCAATTAATTAATATTATTGTGTAATTTCCAGGCCAGACAACAGAAAAGGCTGCCAAAAGAATACAAGGTCCTCGTCAGTACAGCAACATCGAACTTACCCAGGTTCATCAAGTATAAGAAGGATAGAATAAGTAGGTTATAAGCGTTCGCCATTATAGTAAGGTAGTATCAATACGTTGATATGTTTCATATATTCTATGTTGTATCCAGTAATATACATATATTTTTACAAGACATTAAGTAATTTGTTTCATTCAAACACCTTATTAACACAATAAAACAACATGGTATCAATAGAATAATAATTTATTAAACAACAATGTCTGAACTAACAAATAACTAATCCCATTGTGAACATTTGTATAAATAATAATTAGGAATTTTGCACACAAAATTACAGTGTACCAAGTCACCATTCACTGATTTTATTATAGGTTCTACTGTACTATATTTAATTATCGCAACAGCATATTTTTTACGTGACGGTGACTAATACGTAATACCAAAGCAACATTCAATATAATAAAACATTTATCACAAATAAATTATACTACGCCGCTAAATATTCATAATATTTTATGGCAAAACAATTTATTTTCTGTCATTTACGTATTTATATCGAAGGCACTAGAATTTTAGTTAAGCATTTGTTTATTATGAAACTTTATCGTCACAGTACCTATTGCAATCCCTTTTGCGAATGTTTGAGATCCGATTACGTCTAAACCACGATCGTTATTACCTAAAAATCACATGTTACAACACATCGTACTTAACTACTAAATACTAGTAAAACTCGTTGACTTCTCTACACACGATAACAAATTATATTAATTTGTATTATGTTCATTGTATGTAATATATTAAGGCAATTTTCCTACAAATACTAATAGCTAATACGTTGTTCGTTTATTGATATGATACGTATAATATAAATATGATCTACTTTTTTAATAGCAAACCGCGCACAACATACAAGATGTACTAAATAAAATTGTTCCTATTGTAGGGTCCACAGTAAAACAGCCATATTTAAGTTACATTTGGTTAACATTCATGGTCTCATGGAGAACTTGAGCCACCTCCGTAGTGGCTCCTCCTAGGCTTTGGTATTGGGTTTGGTGACGATGCATTTTTATCGAACCTTCTCTTGATTTCTGACACCGACAGTCTTGCTTCTACGCTCGGAATATCTTCTTCATTTAACGCGGAGTTCAGTTTGTTTATCTCTCTCTCAAGTTCTCTTGTAGCTCTGTCTATTTCCAAAAACTCTTTCTCTGTACTTGATATTGTTTCAATACTCTTTTTAGTTTGTGGATCTTCATAAAGTTTGCATACAACTTTCTGCGGTGCGTCGTTACCGTTAGTGTTTATGTGCACGATATTCTCGTTCAGGTTGATGTCGTATGTTGTGTAAGTCGTGTCTAAGGCATTAGTGAGGCTCTTACTTCTTTTATTATTAAGTGTCTGGAAGTCCTCTAAATTACCTCGTCGTAATCGTATGTCATCTTCATTAACGCTGGAGTTACGTCTGTATGTCACGATGTCTATTTTAGGGAATGCGGCTGAGCTGAGGATGTCTTCTTCCGATGAACTTCTAAGTGTTACTTCGTTTTCTTTGGGTTCAGTAGGTTTCGTTTGTTCAATTTCTACTTTTTCCACAGTAGTTACCGATACTTCAGTATTATTGTTAACGGCGTCAGGACTCTTTGGCTTATCGTCTACAGATTCTGTTTTGTCTTTCACATCTTCATCTTCGACTATTTTGAGTTCAATATTCAAGTTCATGTCTTCTAATTCTAAATCGCCATCAGTGGTATTCAATTTCTTGTCCTCGGTTTTACTTATTTCTAGTTCTGAAGTTACACTGGTCACCTGAAAAATGTAAAGTTAACGTAAGTAAGGACATGGTTTTTTATTATATTAATTGATTTTAGTTTAGGCTTAAGAGTTATGTTTTGTGCCATGTTGAGTCCTGTAGTATGTTAGAGTTGTGTAGAATACGGACAAGTAGCGGTGGTCTATAAATAGTATTAAACAAAGCGTTAAGTACCCTTTAACCTTAAAATATTTAGATAAATGAGATAAACAGCACATGAAACAGTTGCCCTTGGATAGTAACCCCTATAATGCAATGCAACAGTTTCATAAACCATTGAATTCTTCTGTTATGCGAGTGCATCAGTGATAGATAGCAGCGTAGGTGTAGTTTTCTGCGATTAGACAATAATATCACCGTATTTTGGGACACCTTTTGTAAATTCACCAATGTTCTGTACTTATGTAGGTCTATTGCTCTTGTGGTGACTCACTGGATGTCTCCTAATTTTGACAAAATTAAATAACTGACTTAGCATTTGTACCAATTTGCAAGATACGAGTATGTAATAATTTCACTTGTAAATAAAGTCTTAAGGGCTTTTGGGCCCTCGTTACGCCTTGTAAGTGATCGGTACTCTATGAGCCCATGATAGGTTTTCTTTCAAGTCAATTTAACAATCCACATTTTTACTATCTTTATATGCATTGATCTGTTTACGAGAATACTAGGGTTTTGTCTAAAGAAAGTGTAGTACCGTTGTATCAGCTGACTCAGGAGTGGTGTAGACGGGCCCAGGTGGTAGCGGAGCGCGCTTTTTCTTACGTCTTGAGGCGCGGACAGGAGGCACAGGCCCATCTTCATCGAAGGGATTCGTACTCTCCACGCTCAGTCGAGACCCTGATACTTCGCTTCGGGCCAAGCGCGGGGTTGTACTGGAAATTTAAAGAGATAATAATTAAATATTCAGTAAACAGTCGTCCACAGATTGCTTCTGCAACGTCTCGCCTTTATCCCTGAAGGGGTAGGTAGAGGTGCACATTACGGCACGTACTGCCGAATTGCCGATATACAATGTACAATTTGTTATAAGTCCCATGTATAAGGGGGTGAGCCTATTGCCTATGCTGGGCACAATTCAGACTTCTTCTACATACTTTAAAATTTTCGAAAAAGACAATAAAGCCCAATATTAGTTTGAAATAAGACTGCTTCTCTTCTTTTAAAAACGTTACACCTTTTCACCTTCATATAGTTTGGTAGCAAACTGTCGAAAGGTACCTTTACCTAACAGCTCACAGCTAATAAAACAAATCATAACAAGGAAAATAAGATTTTCCTTATCGACTTGAAAGGTTACGGTTTTATGCACATATGCTTATATCTAAGTATATTCTTCTTAAGCAATAAGTTAAAGTCACATAAGTCATGGTCACCTTGTATTTATATCTCAGTAATGATTAAGTCTAAAGCATAATAATGATGGATACAGGTAAGATAAGTCACGTTTGTATGTAAGTATTTATACTGCCCTTTTCTGATAATAATTTATATTAAACGGCAGGTGAACATCGTGAAGTTAATTCTGATTACTATGGGCCCCTGGTGTAACTTCAAATTAATCGAACAGTTACGTGACTAAGTACAAAAATTATGGAGTATTTAGCTTACTCCAAAAAACAATCTTACCTCAATGATTGAACTTCATGATGGCTGGTACTCCTCAGTCGCTCTTGAAACCGGGAGCGAGGTAGGGGAGTGATGGAGCCACCGTACACGTAGCGCTCAGGAGACCCTACGGTACTCCGAGGACCTGTCGTCGACGCTGTTGAATCTGTAACCCATTGATGTTCTAATTATTTATCGGAAAGAGGTGTAAAGCTGATGTTAAGCGCTTCTACAGTAAGACAACATCGATCGGAACGATCAGTCGCCGTTTCAAGTCCATCTATAACACCAGAATCATCACAAGGGCGTTCTCAAGCTATTTAATTGCGTCATTATTTTTGGGCAACAGTACCTAATTCTCTAAAAACGATCAATGGTGTATCCACAAACTGTTGTCCGGGATTGAGGATCCGGGTCAACATTAAACAAAATCTGTTAAAATATTTGCATTGGCAAGCCATGTATTTGCCCAGTAACCAGTATCTTTAGTAGATATAATCTAGCTATAGTCAACTGAACTACTTCAGGAGATGTCAATATTGTACGCTCTCTATTAGATACAATGGGACTTATGACATAACCTAGGTCACCTAACTATACTAAATACTATTGTAACGTATTGTATAAACTGTACGTACACTGCAGCGCTCTTCTGTACATAATAGGCGAAGTTTCTCCATTTAATTGATTGTTGCTCGCAGATTTTTCTGTAGAACTTTGCTGCTGCCCCTTCTTTCCTTTCTTCATAAAAGACCGCAAGGACCTGGAAATAGAGAATTGATAGTCTTAGTGAATGATAGATGAATGGAAAGACATAGACGTTTTTACCCTTAATTAATGCTCAAATTAAATTCCTATTCACGAATTACGATCATAAGACGTATTCTGGAAATTCTCAAGGAGGTCTTAAAGACTGCGGGGACGGTACCTAACGAAGTAAGAATTGAGAGTTCCCTTACGTTATAAATAGTACTTAAGCGTATACATATAATTTGAATGTCGGCAGTCAGCCGTTCTTTGTACCTAACAGAATATGTTCCCGTTATTACTGTGAGACGTCGTGGGAACCCGCATCCAGCAGATTAGTGCTCAAAGAGATGAATACAGCACTAGTTAATAGTTATTATGGCAGGACTTCTCACAATGCTGTTAACGGATGTCTGTAGGCGCAACTCTGACAAAAGTAATGGAAGTTTAGTGCACTTGATTCCACTTGAACGGTCACAATTGTGCCGTGACGGCCGGCTGAGCGGCTAACACGCGCCCACCGACTTGAGCCATTGTGCTTTATTCGCCTGATAACAACTAGCTATGTTGCTTATCTAGATATATTTGCATAGATTAGCAAAAATAAAGAAGAGTTGCGTTTTAAATGTAGTTTTATTTTAATTAGTGACTCAAATGACTGCGGCATATTTAGGTGATTCGAAGCTTAATGCGACAATCGAATCTGCATTGCAGGCATTGCAGCTTTTCCTCATAATAAAAATATAATTGGGCTTAATTAAATTTAAGTTTGCCTTTTATCAGTAAATACTGAACTTTTACAGTTATTTCTTCGATAAAACCACGTTTAAGTATATCACAAAGAATTCACCGTTCATTCCGATAAACGAGCATCTTATATAGAGCATCAATAAATATTTTTATGAATCAGTTTTATGGACGATTCCGACGGACAACCTCGACCCAGTCGGAGACTGTTAACTGTTAGTGTTTAACTCAGTAAACAGTCAGTCGTTTGCTATCTCAGTTACGACTTGTAAACAGAGACTGCGTCTGTATGACATTAAATCTCTTAGGTCACTCAGATAAACTGAGATTTGCATGACCTGCACTTGAACTGTGTAACAGCGAATCCCCCTACATGCAACTTCGTACATACTTAGGTACTGAGTATTTGATTCATATTGGGGTTATTTAGTTTTCTTACTTTATGCGTGGTTAAACGATAGTTGTGGTATCGTCAGTGTTGATTGATAAAGAATAGAAAATGGACGGAACAGTGAATAAAATGCTGTTATTAGGCCAGATAGGTACTACCAGAGCTGCGGACAATGTAACGGATTACCGGGGCTCCGACTCAAAGCAGAAGTAGGAACGGGGTGGTTTTTAATCAGTACCTAAGAGTCTGATAGTGCCTCTCGCCTCACCCAAGGCGGGATTATAGGTGATGAAAATACTACAGCATTGAATGATTATATATTATTAAAAAAAAGGTCAGATAGGCTACACTTATACCAACATATTACTTAGAGTACCCATACATTTATTATAACTTGTGTATTATCTACTATTTGCATATTAAGGTGACCTGCTTTCGTCACTTTCGATATTGAAATATCCTTGCTTTCATTATCAAAGTTAGGTACACCCACGGCATACCTAGCTGCAATGTTAGGCTTTTGCAATTGCATTTCTTTTATCAAATCTACAAAGTATCTGTCAAGATAGGCACTTCACTTATACCAACATATTACTTGTGGTACCATAGCATTTATCTGATAAACTTGTGTATTATCAAATTTGCATACTCTTTAAGTAGAGGAGGCCCATAGTCCAGGAGTCCACCACCATCTAAAGGTCATCTATCCATCCATCCTTCATCTAAAGATGATGTAGCATTTATGACCGCCAAATTATTCTTAAGTGTTTCAATTATATCGATACGTTAGCTTTTTCTGATAAACCTGAAACTTTCAAATTGCGATACTCTTTAAGTAGAGGAGGCCCATAGTCCAGGAGTCCACCACCATCTAAAGATCATTCATCCATCATCTAAAGATGATGTAGGTAGTATTTATGACCATCAGATTATTCTGGAGAGTAAGTCAGTAGTCAATACTCAATAGTGACTTAAAAGGACTGAAAATCACTATAAACCCCACTTGATACTAGTAGTACTCGGTAAACGGTTAACGGGAGAGGTTTATAACAAAACATAATATCTTATCCATCTCTTTGACTATAACCATACTTATATAAACCTTCTATGTACAATATTATGTGAGAGATGAATGGACCGACCATGGAGGTCATTGACCCGCTTTACCGCATTAACAGGTGAGATTGTATTTAGACAATGAGACTCGACTTATTTAGCAGGGCCTTATTACGCAATATCCTTTTTGTAAGTCTTTGTTGTCATTTTTGTGACCATCCTGCTTAAGACTTCTTAAGCTGACCTACTGCTTTAAACTTCAACTCAGTAAGAAGCAACAAGAACAATATAGTAGAAACAACAAGAAGTAAGAAGCAAGACTAGTCGTCACTTGTCTTAAATAACTATCACACATACTTGAGTAGGTACCTACTATCGTCAAAGTCTACGGTAGTACACTTCTTAATCAAAATCCTATGGCAGACTCGCTATCTATTGGGCGTTTTCCCTGTGGTCGCTCGCGCCGAGTGCATGCGAATATCGCCTAATAATGGTCGACCGCTAACTGTGTCGATTTTGTGCATAGTTTAGATTCATATAATATGTGTTAAAAATCTATCTTTCTGCAGAGAATTTAATGAGACCGGGCTTTGCGTGCACAAATCTATCAACGGTTAGGTAGGTCTGCGATTTGCACAAACATAATAACTTGACTACATGTTTGACGCGGTGGCTGGGCAACCAACTGCCGCGCAACGTGTAGCGGGTTCGATTTCCGCACGGAACAACTCTTTGTGTGATCCATAAATTGTTGTTTCGGGTCTGGTGTCATGTATGTTTGTAAACGCACCGAGGACACAGGAGAAAATCCTAGTTTGGGCAAAGTTTAAAAAAAAAACAAAAAGAAATACTACCTAGGTAGTTGGCTAAGTTACATTATTCATAAATTCGAGAATTCCATGTGCTAATTTCTACATCAATCACAATTATCTAACGGGTTACCACAAAAACGAGACATCTTGATTTGTCCCGTTTTTTACACCAAATGGTTTTTTAAGTGCAATCATACACGGTAAGTAAATACGCGCCTGAGGTTAAATCAAGGTGAATGTTGAAGATTAGGTTTACCCATTGTATGCTTGCATTCATAATTATGTATGTAGTGTGTATATACACGTGTGTTTGGATCAACGTTTCCCAAATGGACTATTAAATAAAATGAAAGGTCGCAACGTTCCCTTCACGAAATATTCCCTAATATCTATCGACGCATCTCATCACTCACCACCAAGATACCAAATTAATATAAGTATCAATCAATCTATATCTTTTATTTTTCTTCTAGGTACTTTAATAAATATGTACAGTGACAGTATTATTTGGCTGATACCTGATCCGGAGCTACGGCCTACCTAGCGGGTTTACCAAGGCTCGAAAAGCAGGAGTAGAATGGGGTGGTTTTTAGTCAGTAAGCGTCTGATACTCCCTTTCGCCTCGCCCAAGGGGTAGAAATCATTGGATGATTTCCTCCCTAAAAAAAACAGTATCATTTTATCTCAACTTAGTTTGGGTGAAAAAGAGTAAATGAGAATAAGAGTGTAACAATTACAACGCCACGGCAGAATAATCTTTGAGAAACACTGGTTTAGATGATTGGCAACAGATTGGAGTCGAACCAATAACATTCGTATGCTAATATAAACAAAAACTCGTAAAGTGCACTTTACCTTGCGCAGAACTTGCAATATTGTGTTTGCTCTCGTACAGTTGCCAATACATTGGCGGTACATTTACTTCTAATTGGTTGCTACATAGTAAGGTAAGTATTAAAATATTGCATTGGTTACTTTCACAATGTGCAATGTATTTTTTTAACTAACCGTTGACAAGTGTTGTTTGGCCACATTCGATAGGTATGACTCTTTGATTTCTATACAACAATTTTGTAATTTATTATAGTCATATCTATTGATTGAGTATTATACCAAACCATCTACATCCTAGCCTAATAAATACCACTGGAGCTGCGGAAAAGACCTAGACCGAAGCAGGGAAACGGGGTGGTTTGGGTCAATCTCCAAAACGGACGTATTCGTGTGATCGCTCTGGCGCTTTTCAAATATAGATATTTAATGGTAATTCATTGAAAATAACAAAACAATACTAGCGGTATTATGTAGGTATCTCATTGAAAATAATGTATTCAAATAGTATTTGTTTGGTTTAGTCTGTACGAACAAAAAGAAATAGCCTATTGAATATGCATTTGCTCAAATAGCCAAAATTAAAATCGACTTAGGCCTCCTACTAAGTCGTTGTCTTTACAGCGATTTCACGAAGGTAAAAATAAGGATGTACTACAAACCACATATCGTACTTAAAACGTTTTATTCGATAACGATTACATTTAATAGGGACACAAATAACGAGTGGAAAAATCCAGTATTATATTGAATTGCATTAAACGTGATTTAAGTTGACTAAGAACGCAGGGGTCAAAACCACAATTAATTTATGAGCAGATTAGATTGTGTCGTGTGTCGCGTAGTCGTATCAACAGTTTAAATCGTGGCGTTGCATCAACACGCTCACATGGAAAATACTAGCGATGTTCATTTATTTACTGCGGTAAAGGCCTGCGCTGCGCTGACAAGGGTTTATCCACTATACAAGGGATAGTTTTTAGTCAGTAAGAGTCTGACACTCCCTCTCGCCTCGCCCAGGGCGGGAGTATTGGACATTGGATGATTTTCCCCCTCAAAAAAACCATTATACAAGTACCAATTTTTTTGGAAATATAGATTAAGTTCCTACTTATAAATCTTATCAATGCAAATAAATAGGTACCACTCCAACATCTTCCCAATAGGTGCCAATAGTCACCAATATCATCCAAATATTAAGGTACCTCTTACGATAGGTGACATTTGATGGTAATTTGGTTTTCACCAACCTAAAGGTGACACCTAACAGTACAAGTAAGGGGTTAGTTTAGGTGCTACGTCACGCTAAGTAACTTCTAGTTAAGAGATGGTTTGGGGGGTGATGGGTGAAAATTGTCATCAATCACTTAAACACTGGACTCATCTTATTCTCATACTTATCATGGACTCTATCTTAGAGCACCTCGTGATACAGAGTCCTTAATGGGGTCTCTTTTACATTCTCTTTCACAATTTTCAATAGCTTTTGTTAACTCTTCTGAATACTGAATGAAATCATTTATTTTCATTTAAAAGTTAATGGTCTGGTTTCGCTGGGCCTCCTAATGTGCCGCCACAGCGATCGGTCGCAAGGAAATCTCCTAATCAACACGCGTGGGCCACTGACCACACGTGTCTGACCTTCTATGGGTAGGTCTAGTTACCAGTTGGGCATTATTTGTTCCTAGGTGGATCACATCACCTTCGTCTTACATCACCGGTATTTTGAATTCTAAAAGTAGAGAATTACTAGAAGACCAATTGCCAGCTTCAGTCACCTTCCATAACTTTAAATTTCATCTATGGCGCTTGCTTTAGTGATCCATTCAATTTCAATTTAGATAAGTAATGGTCAAATACTCAAACGTCACTCAATTTTAAAACGCTCTCAAATATAGTTCTGTCCCTACAAATTCTTTGTAAATGACAGAGATAGCACGAGATTTAAGACAGTTTATTGAAGTTTATGGAGTAAGTAAGTACGTACGTCATACGTGCCTTTTGGTACTTCTTCCTACATTATATAAATGTATGGCAAGGCTGTGACCTTCATAAGTATAGAGAAAATTAACGGCCCGAGTATTGCTCTAACTATCCTAACTGAACTGAACGGGGCGTGACCCAGTTTTAAGCACTAAAGAGGTTTTATCACACTTGCGAGCGAATGATTCACCTTAGCCTCTTTATCTTATGTAGGCATTCCATAACGCGAATAAACAATGGCACTCTATGCTTAAAGTGTTATCTGATGTAAATATTACTGCTTTACTGACTTACGGCGTATTTAAATTAGTTTTAATTACCACTTCTGAAGGTATCTTGCTATACAATACCTAGGTAATAAACCTAGTCAAACCTATATTTCCTACGTACATTTCTATGTAGGTTTAAGTAAATGAATAATTATTAACAAACTGAAATTTAATTGAAAAGCAGCAGATTGTAATCGAAGAGCGAAAACATGCTAATTTGAATATTTATGTGGGTCAATGACATTGAACATATCGTACCCGCAATGTGATCATGATTGCTAATTTATTATTAGACTTTATGTATACTTATTGTTTAGATTTATATGACTTATCTACACAATATAACGTTAAGAAAGGTAGTCATATCGTGCTTGATATTCCAAAGGGGTTTTTAGGCAGTTGTAACTTCACTGAAAATTCCCTTTGTAATAAAGATAAAAGTGTAAAAGATTGTCTTTTGCCCAAACTCCAGTTAAGTAGTTCCAAACTACAAGAATACTAGCATGTAATAAAATAAAAATGGAAAACAACTTCAGTCTTTCGATTTTTCAGCCAATGCGACTGACTTTGAATCCCGTATTCATTTTGCTTGTAAACGTAAAGATACATTATTTTATCATTTTGTAAACAATGTAGAAGTAGGCTACTTTTATTTATTTTTGATTATTTAAGTATACAACCAGTAGTTATATACATATACCTAAACATAGTATTAGCTATTTCCACAAAACGTGTGTCGCATTCGTTATCAATACGTAGGTAAGCACAATATTGCTTACTGTGATAAAAAGGTCAACCTTAATCCCCCTTTGACATTTTGATATTGATTTATTAGTCAAAAGGCGACAAAATAATGTGGAACTTCACGTTTCATACATATTAACCTTTGGGCCGAGTAGACGACTTGTGTTAAAAGAGGACAAAAATTAGTTCCAAATTGTCTACTGACAACTTAAACACGTCATTGGATACGTTTTGGTTAATACGTCAAACCTATCGTTAAGGTTGCCAAGATTCTTTTGTTGATATGTATATTTTTGTCGAAAGTATTTTTTTAAATGTGATTGTAAAAAAGAAATGTAGGGTAAGGTTTTAAAACAAAATAAACCGTTGTTTTTAGTTTGTTCTAACGCTATTATATTTTGATTAAGCAAAGGGTGTACGGAAATATAGTATGTCTTCAACAGCATATAAGTAGTACGGAGCACCAAAATATAGCACAGTAGCATATAATATAGTACAGTTGGCAACTCTACCTATAGTATACTTAGATATTTTTTTTCAGTACAACCGTTACTCCACGTATCTATAGCCGATCATAAACTTGCAGACACTAGAAAATTATCTCTACACTAAGAACTATTCCTTCGCAATGCGGTACAGAGCAATTGAGAGATTGCATCATTCACAAGTATTTGTCAGTAAGGAACGCAAATCTTGATAAAGTAATATCGCCAGTTCGCCAGTTCCGAAGTCTTGTGACGCCGGCTCCGTGTACCGGTGCTCTGCTCCACTTGGACTAAATTCAAAATGTTTTGTTTCTCATTTATTGTAACTCTTGCTCAGTTGAATGACTGCGCATTTCTACGTTAATTTCGTACGCTCGAAATAAAATCACGAGACGTTCTGCTATGCAATTATATACTTGTGTAGGTACCTATAATTATGAACAGGAAAACAATACATGGAACAATAGCGTTCATTGAAATATTCACTGCCTTGTCTTCTTAATGTTCCATATTTTTTCTTTATTTCATAACTGCACAACTGCATAACTGCAACATAATTTAGGTACCTATCTGTTGTATGTTAGCAAAAGTTGGTTGAGTGAATATTCAGTACTTATATTCTTCACATTTCACACTATCCATAGTATAGGCCATCTCGATCTCACAGGCGTCAAGCGAGAGGGGGTCACAGGCTACTGATGTGGTATGCCTTTAGTCTTTCTCCCTAAAAGCTACTTTTTGAACATTTCCTCCCATCCAAAAAGGCCTTACAGTTGTGTTATCTTCGGCTAGACCCATAATTATATCCATCAGCTTTCTATTTATTTATGTCTTTTTAACTTCAAGTGCATACAATATCACCATGTATGTATGTACTGTACGTACATACCTAATTGCCAGACACTTGTTTAATTCATATTGAGTTGCTTCGTGTTAAGCATACATCAGACAGATATTTCCTTCGTATTAAATTACTAATAGCACGTTACTAATGAAAATAAATTGTGGAGTACGCCACGTCAAACATTAGGTAAGTACCGACGATGCGATGTTTACTGCGCGTCTGCCTAGGATATGAATAATCATTAAATAAGTGTATCCTTACATTCTTATATTACAAGTGATGGGACTAATTAACAACTAGAACAACAAATCTCAATAATTCACTAGTGCTGCGAAATGTGAGACATGTAGGTAACAAACATGGTCATCATTTTCCTCAACAACATTGCACTGGGGGCACGGTAGTGCCCCCGCCAAGACGAGCCAAGCGAAGCGCAAGCGCAAGGGCACTACCTACCTTTTCTCGAAGCGCTTCGTCGTAGTTCATAACTGCGAAATGTGAGACATGTAATAAACCTCTAAAGTAACAATTGCATGGTCATCATTTTCCTCACTCAACAACATTCTTAAGGTACTTCCTGAAGTCAGAAAACTGAACAATGATCTAATGAATAAAAAACTAGGGGTGAAAGTTTGTTCGAGACTTCCGCAACTACCTCCCTAAATAACAATTTGGTGACTCCATATTTATTACTGGTAAACACGTAACATTTCTATAGGTGCTGTATTAAGAAGAATCTCGACATCACCAGAGCCCAGAGACACTGATCTGATTATAAGGATGACATCCGCCTATTTACCTATTTAGCGGTTAGTCGCAGTTTTAAGACATTATCTGAAAACCAAGTCCAATGCGGACAGCCTAGCGGGTTACCGGGGCTCTGGCTCGAAAAGAAGGAGTATGAAACCATTTTTAGTCATGAGTAATATTTAATTCTTAGCCTCGCCCAAGACGAGGTAAGCCATCGTATGATACTAGTGTTTTAATTTTCTAAAAAAGTATTAGGATTAAATCTACATAAAATTATTGTGCACTTCAATAACTTCTGACAAAACCATTAGCAACCATAAATGTAAGATATATGTAATGTGTTGTTACTAGGGCTACTTTAGTGCTTTGCTTATCAAATATCCTGTCCAGAATAATCACAGCGTATGAAATAAACCTAATCCAGTGAGGAGTTGGAGTCTTGCCAATGCACGTATGGAACAACCGGCTTCAAATTGTTTTATGTTCTTTGTACCGCATTATTTATAAGTCGATTTATTTTTAATTAGGTATAGCTGGTGCCTATATCTAGTATTAGTTACGCTGCTGTTTTACGTAGCAGTCTGATGTTTGGTCCAAATATTTTAAATGGACTTATGGCCAGTGCAGATGGCTTAAAAGTATGCAGAATTAGAAACTCGATTTTTCTAACTTCATTGAACTTTTTGACAGTTTCGTCTTGGCTTTAACATGAAATGTTTTTGTGGGATGTCATTTACAAATAACAATCCCATATTTATTACTGGTAAACACGTAACATTTCTATAGGTGCGTATTAAGAAACCGACATCACCAGAGCAGTCACTGATCTGAGAACCCTGGAAAATCTCCAATGACTTCTCCCGCCTTGGGCGAGGCGAGAGGGAGTGTCAGACTCTTACAAAAAACCACCCCGTTCCTACTCTTGCTTTGAGCCGGACCCCGGTAAACCCGCTAGGTAGTCCGCAGCTCCGGATCAGGCATCAGCCCTACTGGGCCCCATCTAATTATAAGAACCCTACTCCGCCTTACACAGCGGTTAGTCGAGTTTTAAGCATATCTCAAAACCGAGTCCAATGCGGGTTATCGGGGCTCCGGCTCGAAAAGCATGAGTAGGAACTTTTAGTCAGTAAGACCTGACACTCCCTTTCGCCTAAGACGAGAGAAGTCATTGGATGCCCCTCTTAAAAAACACTGTATGATCATTATGGATAACTTCTGTCATTAGCAACCATAAATGTAAGATTTTCCACTAGGGCTACTTTAGTGCTTTGCTTATCAAATATCCTGTCCAGAATACGAAAACAAATTATTAAGAATGGAACAACCACCTTGTTTTATGAATTTGTTTAAATTAGGTATAGCTGGTGCAACTAGTAAGTTACGCTGCTGTTTTCTGTAGCAGTGTTTTGGCAAAAAAAATGTGTTTATTTACTCGCAATAAGGTACAACATAACATCACTAAGACTAAAAAAACTAATGAAAAGAATTTGTTTAAATCGTTAGTAAGTGTTGTGCAAAAAAAATTTATAGAACAATACACACTACACTAAAATTTAGTTACACCTTTTAGTTACAGGTGTCCTGAATTCTAAGTGGTTCATTGCTACAGAAAGTGTAAAATAACCGTATTAGCGTTGTTTACCAATCAGAACAATTAAATTCTGAATCTGTAGTTTTATTACTATCACTTTGGTACTGTCCTATTCATGTAAGTTAATTTTTTTTGGTATATTTACTATTATGCATGGATTGAAAAGGGTATAACAATGGTTTGGACATGTAGAAAGGATGGAGGAAAGCAAGCAATTTATAAAAGAAATATACAATGCGGATATGAATGGGGTCGTCGGAAGTGGGCGCCCTAGACGGACATATAGCGACAAGATTGGCGATATATCAAAGAAGGGCCAAATTAAAAGTACCAGCAAGAATGAAAAGATTGATGACTGTTGATAAAGCGAAAGAGGTGTGTAAGAATTGGCGTTCCATTGTCTCTGCCTACCCCCATGGGAGACAAACGTGAGGTTATGTATGTATGTATGTATGTATATTTACTATTCTTCACAGTGTACGATAGGTAAGTCTCAGTCAATTGTGCAGGTAATTCTTTAAACCATCCTTTTCAGTTTCAAGTTTATTATTCCGCGAAGAAGTAGACAAACATAATAATCATATTTACATTACATAAAACTGTGTCCACAATCTACATCGCTTCCTATAATGTCATAGGCCATGAGCATCATATCATAGAACAACACATTTTGGTATTTAGTTCCTGAATAATATGATTGAAAATCACTGGGGATTACATTGATCAGTAACAGCAGATTTTATTTTATTTTTTACATTTGACAAGTCGACGTTTGGCCGCTATCTCGCCTAGTGGTAAGTGATGATGCGGCCTACGATGGAGCAGATTCTAAAAAGTCATCTTTATAAATATTATGTCATTCGTTTCCCAGAAAAGGTGATGAGTAAAGAATATATTTTGATAGTTTACTAGGAAGTCTATAAATTCAGAAATACTTGAGCAGATCTCCGAGAATCGATGTCGTGGTAGAACAAAGAGTAGGACAAAATCTTAAGTACTTTTCTTTGTTATATTGCCATGACCTCTTATAAGTTTGTAGCATAGCTAAAGAGGAATCACCCACAAGATTAGTAAATTGTCCCGATTTAAGAGTCCGTCCTGCGTTTTTGTGTCACCATCTTAAAACCTACTTGTGTGGCCTCGAGTATCTTCAACATTTTGAAACATTCACACTTGTATTTCTTTATATTTCTTCAATATTTGTTTAAGTATCAACTAAGGACATTTCATACTGTGTAGACATTTCAAAAAACATAGGTTTTTAAATCTTACGTAAGTGATGATTCAGCTCAATTGCAAATGTTTGGTATCAGATTGTACCAATGCAGCTTGATTGATACTAGTATCTGATAAATTTTATTTAATCATATATCTATATCTATTGACGTTTTGCCCTATATATTTTTAGACTGTCATGAAATCATTTACTTAACTTTAATACCGATATTATAGGCTATTAAACTCGCTACTCGCTCAAATATAAAACATAGGTAACCTAACTACCTAATTAAATGTAATAAGCATTAAAGTATTTTCCAAAATTAATCAAGTGTATTACTAATTAATATATCACAAACATAGATTAGCTTGTCAATCTAGTAACCTATGTTCATTTCATGGGCAGTAAACAAAACTAATTTCTCAATCTCTGGCAGAGTAAATGTACACTGGAATCGCACCACGTGTTAGTAAACAGTTAAATTAGATGTCAATCACGTATAACTTTATATCCCAGAGCGAGCAATAGTGACTTCAAACCTATAAATAAACAGCTGACGACAATTGCATTATTCACCAGATGATATGGTAAAACAAACAAGTAATGATACTTTCAAGACATTATTTAGCTTCACGATAAGACAGTGTTTTGAACTATGAATGCTACTACAAAGGTAGGACTTGCAAGAATCAACCTTACTATCCAAAAAATAAAGACTATAAAATTATTACGTTACCAATAGAGGTAGTTCAGTACTTATTGCCAGTAATTTATCAAAGCGCTCTCTAATCATAGCCCAATTAGATAAATATTTTTCTTTATGCTTACACGGAAGTGTCCGCGATATTTAAACAGTCTGATATTACGTGATTTATCGATTTCGATTTCAGTAATAAAGTATGAAATTAATCTGTAAATTAGGTAATCGAAACATAATATTATTTTATGGCATATTTATATTGTCAATTCAAAAGTCTGATGTCTAAACCTCCAGGAATGAATGACTACATATATCGATCCCGACAGACACACAGTATGAAGTAATTTCGCTTTAAGCTAGAACCTAATTTCAGGCTTGAAAGATTTCGAAAAACCCAAACCCAATTAATATTAGTCAAACGAGATGCCGAAAGATTTGGAAATTAAAAAACCTCATGGGATTTCCCAGACTTCAATCTCAGTAGTTGCACGAACAAGTACAAAAGCGTAAAAAAACAAACAAGGTAAAAGGTAAAAACTTTTTAAAACGAGCGCGAACAGTAAATCTACTGTACCTATGTTCAACACCCGTGAAAAGTCCACTAGTGGACTATCGCTCTCCTCTACTTATAAAGATTTGCCATAATCTCATCTTTTGGCAGGCGGGTTGGGGATCACAAACAGTTTAAAAGGGTCAGGTTTATCAGAGAGCGCTGCCGTCTGGTATCTGTCTAAATGTGTTCCATAATGGGCTCCTACAACTCCCGCGGAAAGAGTAAGGTAAGGGGGCAGTGAATAGTGACAAAATCTATTCATTATCCTGTCACGCACTGGGGCCCCGAGGAACCGCACCTGAGTTTGAATCCGGTGACCCAGAGGAAGACTGTCAGTTTCACCACATAATGGTAACTCACCACACGGCGACACAGTTACCATTTTTTGAGGGGGAAAAATCCATTGACTTCTCCCGCCTAGGGTGAGGCGAGAGGGAGTGTCAGACTCTTACTGACAAAAAGTCACCCTGTTCCTAAACCTGTTCTTCGAGCCGGAACCCTGGTAACCCGCTAGGTAGTCCGCATTGCTCCGGGGAGTTACCGACTTTGCATTTAGAATTTATTTTATTTTATCTGCAATACATGTGTTCAACATACAGGTACTTAGCAGTTATCAGAATTGTCTCACTTTAGCCTTTAACGTGTGTAGTTCCGTTAAGAACAACCTACGCGATGTCAAGATAGTTTTACATGAATCAGTTTGCCCTTGATCTCTTAGACTTGAGCGGTTAAAGAAAAACACAATACTAAATAATTACATATTTAATTCAAGTGTTGTTGACGATGAAGGTACTCGTAATAGTTACCTGCTTACATAAAATGTTGTAGTAAGCAATATACATACATAGCTATTTTTGCACGATCACCTTTTTCTACTAGGCATGAATTCTTATACATAGCATGCACTAGTTTACCAAGTAGCGTATTACATACACTTCATATAACATTTAATCAATGATTCATACTTTCATAGAACTTTACCAATGATATCTTTCTTTCAAATTGCAGACGCCTCTGATAGGTGATCGGAAAAGTAGTTAGGTAATAACTGTCTGTTTGAAGTGTCATTCTATCCACTCAAGTATTTTAGTCAGAATATTAATTGCATTATGAATTAATGCTGATGACTGTGAAGTCATCAATAGTGATATTGACGACATTTCCATTAAGTAACTTGTTATTCTTTAAACGAATCAAAAAACTATTTAGTACCCATGACTTTTTAATTGTAAGTTAATATTTTCTGCTAAATCCAGTTTTTAATGTTTTCCATAGATAGTGAACTAATGAAAAACTATTATTTTTGTAATTTTCGAATTAGGCACTTTTAAAGATAAATAAAATTATATATGTGGGACTGAGTCTTATATGATAAAAAAATACTGTCGAAGAATAAAGAGAACTTGGAGACAAGGTCTTTAATTATTGATTACTAAAATTGATTGTTATCTAGATAAATTATCTGTGTACGTACATTAAAACACCTGCATAATCTTAGCACACAATAAATAAGTACGTTTTTGTCCTTGAAAATAGACCTCAACTGCATGCAAGCGAATTTGACGAGATATTGAACTTAGAAACCGCAAAGGACTTAAGACTTATGGACTCTTGCCCTCTGCTGTTACGGTGTCCCGCTGCGCAAACTAATGTGGACCTTACAACAACTTAAATTCAGATTATAATGCATTAATAAGAAGTCTTTAATATTCCCAAATAAACGCAGACTAAAGTTAGAATTTTAATTTTCCTTTCGTAACAGCACACATTGACACTCATATCTTGTTTGTATTCTTCGTGAATCATCGTGAGATTTTTGTAAGCATGACCGAACCAAAACCTGACTTAAAATCTATATTTAGTCCATTCCCATGAGTTTCTCATAATAATATAGTCATTTTGTAAACTATACGTACACATTGTTCACTGAATACTTGTATGCAAACCGTACCTAAGTAGGTTCCCAGTCTGTACTTTATTTTTCTATTTATTGATACACTAATAGCCTCTAGCTACAACTGTCAATGGAACTCATTATTTGGAACACACCGTTAGAAATGTAATTATAATTCCAAAGAGGAAATAAATGAGCCTGAATTGGCCTGAAACAAACTCTCAATTATTCTCAAGGTTTATATTCATGGTATTCATAGGACCGACCGAGCAAGTTTATAAAACAATAATATTAAACTTGTAAACTTACCAAGAATTCCTGAGGTCCTTCAGGCCAGAGAAACTGATGCTGTTTGATCGGCTTAGTCGCTTGCCCAGAGTCCAGAACCGAATCTTGTTGTGATTGTCCTCTTCATGAAAGGGGTTCAAATGTTCCGGGTAGTCGTAGATGGAGACAGTCTTACGAGGAGCAGTTGCTGTAGCCATAATTATGTCTCCAGGAATTCACTTTTTATGTTTTACATAATACACAGTACGTTAGGCGTCAACCACTTACTTTATCTGTTATCACACTGGTGAATTATCAAGAACTGATAGCGCGTTGTATGGTTTTATCGCGGCGAGATAATTACGGTGTTTGTTTTCGCGGCGTTGTGAGTCGAGAGATCGCCGGGCGTCGCGGCGCTCGGCGTCGTGGGCTGAGGCATACTAGCGGACTAGCCACCGCGGCACTCGCGACTGCCCGCCGGCAGCGTCATCCAGCGACGCGGTCACACCACCGACACCGAACATCGGGCACGCCATTCGATGCACCACCAACAATACTGCTTCACTGCACACCCGTTAACTGAACTTCACTTAAAAGAAAGTTGCTTCCATGCAATCAATAATTTATTTATTGTTCAAACTACACAGGCAATTGACTACTTCATTCACTACTGTCATGAAACTCTGGAAGTCGATTACGGTGTATCCACATCGTTTATTGGCATTTCGTAAGGAACGAATTGGGTAATGTGTTAATGCCCTATAGAGTTAAGTTACCTATAGTGTTAATGCATTTTAAACCATTTGTTTAGTGATAATATTTTTACAATACGGTTACGACACGTGTCATAAGGTGGTTACCGTAAACAGTGAAGTATATTTGCCTAAGATGACGCCATCGAAGCAGAAGCCGCGTCACCCGCAGCTCTCGAAGGTCGCGTCAACTTCGGAAAATTTAATAGCGCCTTGAAATATTTACATTACCCGAGCTGTTTTAATCATAAGCATATATAATTAGTACAGTATAGTTATAACTATATGAAAATATTTTGGTACAAACTATAGAAAAACGGAATTTCTATCATTTAAGTGTTGGATGCAAAAATTTAAATGTACCGTAGCAGGTTATCACCTGCTACGGTACATTTAAGTTTGTTTGGTTTTCTTTTTTCATTTAAGAAAATTACCCAAAAATTTAGTTAATTTAAATTTTTACAGAAACCCTTTTAGCAATTCATCAATCAATCGTATTCTTTAGATTTCGTCGTATATAATTAACTGTGCCGTGGTTATTTCAGAGAAAGATGGCTGATTTGAACCGCGCACGCGAACATAGGGGCCACGGGCCACCACAACTAAAATACCACCACAAATGACCTGGCTTCGTGGTATTGATCGACTCCACGACGACGAAAAGGTGTTACACTATACATAGGTCTACAGTTATTTATGAATTATTTCTTTTCTTTGGTATAAAGCCCAACTAGGCTAGCGTTTGGACGGGGGTAAAATTTTCACGCTAATATATTTAATGCTACGGCCTCAATGGCTGATTGAAGCGTTCGATTTATTATTACTGCTTCTTGCAATAGATGATTAATTTCAAGAGTATTAACACGAATGGTTTTTCAAATTGAAGTTTCTATTTCTAGCGGTAGGTTTCTAATATTTTCATATCTATTAGTTGCCACGATCGCCTGCAGAGTTCGTATTAAGTTATTCATTATTTTTGTATCTAGTATCGATCTCCTGTAGTCGATGGACGAAGTAAAATGTTACAGAATTGGCTTAGTGCCTGCAATAAACATAAAGCGAGTTAGTCATCATTCGCTTTTGTTCTTTGTAGTTTGTAGTAATGCTTGCACTTTGAACAAAAGGTACAGGAAAATATTGTAATTCCTTTATGCATAGGAACCGATTAAAATATCGCTCTTTCATCAGACGTGAACAGTTTAAAAACAGGTCTATTTATATAATTGCGTCCACACGTTTTAGCGTTCAATTGTGCCGTTTGTCAAGGGTAATAAAGATTACACATAGCAGGCCGCAGTTTCGTGTAGATAGCTAAAATTAAGGAAATAAGATTGTTTTAAGGGGACATAATCATCGAATGACTCCTCCCGCCATGAGTTAGGTGGGAGGGAGTATCATACTCATACCGACTATAAACCACCCGGTTCCTTCTCCTGCTTTGAGCCTCGTCTATTGATCTAATTCTCAAATATGCAGTATTCCATTAGGAAATATCTAATTGGCTTGTTGTTATTGCATCATCGTGACCAATATCGCTAACTAATTGACTAGGTCACTCGTTAACAAACAGTTATCTAAGTGCCCACTTTCTAGGCAATACGATGGAGCTCTATAAAATTGCGGTTTTATGCACATAAAACTGCATCAGTAGGTGATCCAGTTTGCGGTCTGCGGGTGATTGCTTACATTCCTTTACAATGGGGACTTCCCAAACTGATGTTGGCATCGTAATTTGATTATCGGGATGCTTTTTGCTTATTGTCTCAGAATTCGGTAGATACATACCGAAAATCAGTAAATTCTTCTTCGTCTTTGTTACATTAGCATTTTCTGGCTGTCATATTTATCGACTACTTCAAAAATGCGTCATTTCGATACTATTTTTAGGTAACCAATACCATTATTCTCCTGTTTTCATTGAAATTAAAGTAGCTTTTCCTTGTTTTTTCTCTTTATTTTCCCCTATTCGGTAACTGGTAGTACCTACAAGGTAAATATTTCTATGACTAAATTTGCTAGTACCGCAGATGGGGCCCAGTAGGGCTGATGCCTAGTGGGCTTACTGGGGCTCCAGCTCAAAAAGCAGGAGGAACGGGGTGGTTTTAAGTCAGTAAGAGTCTGGCACTCCGTCTAGCCTCGCCCTAGGCGGGAGAAGTCATTGAATTTTCCCCCATTAAAAAATCCTAAGGCTTTACTAGAAACAGGCAAAAATAATTATGACTTATCTAACTAACCGAAATAATTGAAGACGCTCATAAAAGACTCAAGAGAGAAAGTTTTTATGGAGTTTGACATGTAATTCTTGCAAAGTCGGTAATGAAAATCGGACCGCGAAATCAGCAGCCGAAGAAGTGTGCCGAACAATACATATTGCGAACTTTATTGTGGTTGATTCTTAGAGAACTGTGTATGAAAGTTTTTCGCATTGAGCTGTTCGTGACCCATGCGATTTGGTACAACAAATTCTAGTTTCGATTTTGGGTGTAATGGCTTTTAAATTCTACTCTCACTATTCACAGTTTGTCGTAAAAGTAAAAATATAAGAAGCCACTGTGAGGTGATGCGTGCTTTCTATTAATTTCTTTTCTCTTCTTTCTTGTTCAACGACGAACAGCTCGAACAGATTATTTCTTGATATTGAATTTACAATATATTTATACATTAAAGTAGATGTAGCATAAATTGTGACTGTATTCCTCATCATTGTCACCATTCCGACTTATCCATTAGGTACTTAGTTTATTTTATTGTCTTCAAAATTCATGTCTCATAATTCTCAATGTTCATTACTTTGTACTGGTTTCTCTTTGTGGTTTGTCATAAAATAATAATCTTTGTCTGTTTAAGTACCTACCTAATTTCAGTTTGCATTCAGTGTTACCCACGCTAATGTTGAATGCAACCTTCAGTCGATCTTTACCTGAATGCTGGTTGCGTGCAAAAATACTAAAATTACGAATATTTTATAGTTACAGCGCTATTTGCATGAGATGGAGGATGGTCGTGTAGATGTAATGACAAAATATGATGGCACGTGTAAATATGATTTGTATTGGCAGCGGCGGGCAGAGGAAGCAGCGACTTATCTCGGAAATTGCACAGAGGATGCGCCACTACAAGCGACATTGAGGTCCAATCAGACGGACCTCTGTTAAATGGTGAATGCGCAGTCTCTTTTGTACGTAAATGAGCAACGCCGCCTGTATTTCTTTGTACACATCCACTAGACATTCGCTCTTTGATGTCCTTTTTTGTTGCTATATTTAAACTTATGGACGGACAAGATTTTAATGTTTATTATGTACTTTATGGATCATCTTCTAGGAGTTACAGAGCATTACGAACTAGATTAGCTACTTCCTCGTATAAAAAAATATAGGTGTGTGGGCCAACTTCCAATGCCGTGGCGTGGACGGACGGAATCAATTTTGTACCGTGATGGATTCGTGATCCCGTAATTTCGACCAAATAGTTTCCCTATTTCCTGTATCTATGGCAACTGTTATTGTTTGACGTGTTTATCTGAAGGAAGGACAGATTCTTTGTATGAGAAGTTTCATATTAAATAATTAATTGCTTGTAGTAGAATTATTGTATTATTTAGTTATCAACACGAATAGCCATGGCAACTGCATCACCGCCTAATATTTCGGCTCGTATATTTTACGGACTGAGTACAGATATTCAGTAAGTACTAAAATACTTAAATTGTGGTTTATTGACAATAATTTTGTGTTAGTACACGATATAACTGTGTTTATTTATTTGCAAGTAATTTACTATTCAAGGTAACTAACAATAGATTGTCAGAGGACATAAGTAGGGGACTTATGTCCTCTGACTGGTAACACTACCATGTTAATAACGGCTAGGTTAATGAGGATGCATTGATTCTACCTATAATCTAAGAACCAAGAAAATACCTATCACTGTTTTGATGCACAGGTACAATGCCCATTATTTGACTGAATCTGAGATTTTGTACCCTGCTGGTGGAGTCATCGTAATTCACAACCATCTCCAGAAGAAACAGAAGTTCATTAGACTCCAAGATAAACATAAACCTATCAAGTCTTTAGTTCTTGCGCCAAATAGGTAAGGGCTAAAAATGTTTGGACACACTTTATACATATTGAAATGCTGATAGTAATATCCATCTTTATAATTGTATTGTCCGCATTTCAGACGATGGCTCGCTTTGAACGAGATAGCCGAGGAAGGCCAAAAACCTATAATCACAATTTACGACCTAACCACGTACAAACGTCGAAAGATTTTGACCGTTCCCTTCGAGAACTCGCAAGCGAGAGAATTTGCGTGTGTACAGTTTACCTACGACTCAAAATACCTCGTAGCTATTACGGGAGAACCAGACTGGTACTTGTATTATTACAACTGGGACAAGGGTAAGGTTGAGAGCCACGCTAAAGCGCAAAATCCTAGCGGTCAAGGCATTGTTTCGAGCGTAAGAATTTTTTTTTTAACTTTATTGCCTTTGTTAAATTGAAACATATTTATTTCTAACCTTATTTCATCAGGTGCAATGTAACCCCACGGATGCTACTTTAGTAGTCATAACTGGCCCATACACGTTCCGAATAATGAACGTTTCCGAAACAGTTTGGAGACAATGGGGATGGTGCAAGGCTGAAAACGTAAGATAAGATCTCTTCTCATATTTACTACTACAATTTGTGTTTAGTAACGTCTTCCATTACAGAGCATTATATCATTGATATTACGGAGCTAGTAAATAACATAATTGGTTTGTTCCACCTGCGAGTAGATCAACATAACTAGCTGCATGTGGTTGACGCCGGACCGCATCATGTTCGGGACTGAACACGGAATGATCATGATGGTAGAAAACGGTGAACTCAGACAGAACTGCATATTTCGAGCATCTGAAGTTACGGAGATGTCGCTAAAGAAGGTAGAAGCAGAGTAAGTAAGAATTGAAAGCATATCGTTTTCTTTTTCTTCTCCTCTAATAACATCTTCTGATTTGTTTCGTTGTGGGATCCAAGACAGTCATTCATTTCCCTGGGACGCGCCGGACTTCAGTGTTTCGGTGTTTTCATGTTTGTATCTACTGTAGATCCTGGCTTACAGGAGTTGCAGCGGTATGGGAGGTTGTGGCGGGCTTGTCCCATAAAAAAGAATTGAAAGCAATAAGAAAACGCACTCGTGAATTTATCTGGATTGAATACCTATTCTAGTTTTATATGTTCGTTCCTTTAGACAAGAGCAACAAGAAGATAAAGTGAGCACTTCAAGTAAGCAAGACTCTGCTAGTAGTACTGACAAGGATGAAGAAGAAAGCTATCCCGTAACATGCTTTGTAAACTTTGCCAAAGGTAATATTTAGAAAAAAAATAATTTGTTTCTTCAATACTTCTGGGTATATCTTTTTAATCCTTTAATGGCATTGGATGTTTTTATAGGATTTGTTTTCGGCTGCGGCCCAGGCTACGTCCACATGTTTGAAAAGGAGACGCTTCATCATTGGAGAAAGAGAAACGTTTTTAGAATTTCTAAAAAGTCTTATAAGTGCGTATCTAGAGGCTTTTTCATAACATTGACTTTAATTTCGATTCGATTTTATATAATCTAATTTATTAAACCTATGTCTAAAAACATATAGACATACTCGAGAACACCCGCTGTGGTCTCAGCTCGACGAAATACAACACATTACGATTGATCCCAATCAAGAAAATCTGCTTATCACAACATTGAGGAAACAGCTGTACTATGTCAAGTTGTTTGGACAGCATATGTTGCAGGTAAACCCATCACCTGATATGACCTTGAGTTTTTTGATCCAAAAGCTTTTCAAAAATCTACAATATTTTTAGATTTAGGCAAGTTACTCATACTGGTTTTCCAATGTCTTTCAGAATCCAGAAATACCATTCATAGAACTCGGACCAGCGATGCATTTTGGTCGGATAAACTCATTGTCCATGTGCGCTTGGAAGCCAATATTTATGACGTCAGGAGAATTGGACAAGAGCATAAGAATTTGGAACTACATGACCGATGACGTAGAGTTGATAAAGTTGTATCAGGAGGAAATCCATTGCGTATCCTTACATCCAACTGGTAAGATCAAGATGCGTTATTTTCAAGGAAAAATTAATGCGTAGTAATTACCGATACCATATATCAATGTTTATTATTATTACCAGTTAATTGATACTACTACGTATCGAGGTATTATGCAGTTAGAATTTTAATTAGATGACGTTATTCACTATTAACTATTTTCAGGTCTGTTTGCTATAGTTGGTTTCTCGGATAAACTTCGTTTCATGGTGGTATTGATAGATGACTTTGAAGTGATGAGAGAGTTTCCCATAAGGAATTGTAAACAAGCCAAGTTTAGTACGAACGGACAGATATTTGCCGCCGTCAACGGTCAAGTCATACAAGTGTTTTCTTCGGTGTCTTTTATGAATGTTTTCAATTTGAAAGGACATAATGGAAGGGTTAGATAGACCTATTTTTTTCAACGATTAATTATTTCATGTTAAAAGAATAAAGACTTATTTGGCTTAATCTCATTCGTAGATTACGTGTCTAGCATGGTCAGCGAATGATTTAACAATGATATCATGTGGCTCCGAGGGCGCAGTGTACGAATGGAGCATGGTCACTGGACAAAGAGTCGGAGAAATTATATTAAAAACTAACCAATTTTATGGATGTGCCGTAAATGGGTAAGAAACTTTACAATCAGAATACAAAAGCAGAAACAAATAATAAATTATAACCAGCTTGGTTTAACAGGAGCGGTAAAACAACTTACGCTGTTGGATCAGACGGCGAAATTAAAGAAATTGGTGCTAACACTATTAGAAGAAACATGGGGCTGATTGGCGCTCCACTTGACACCGTGGTACTGTCGCGGTCAGACTTGATGCTGTTCATCAGTGGGGGCCTCGGTGGCATCACCTCCATACAGCTACCATTGCTAGATAAACCTATTTTTAACGAGTTTCACATGCACAACACGAAAATAACCTGTATAGCACTTTCATATGACGATCAAACTTTGGTTTCCGTCGCCGAAGATGCTTCGATATGCTTATGGAGACTGACTAACGCTGATGGTAGAGCTATTGCTCTAGACAAGGACTTTGCATACTCAAAAGAAATATTAATTAGCAAGAGAGATCTACAGGAGAAAATAAACAATATCAATGTAAGTACGAGTTAAATAGATTTGGAAGAAACAATATAATTCAAACGTGACACACAACTCAGTGTTCATACGTATTTTGATGCTTGCTTATTCATAAGAACTACAGACAAAGCCTTTGTATGTAAATAGGGCGCAGTAGGTATCGATAATGAATTAAGACCACTTATCGCGAATTCATTTTGAGTTAATAAAATGGTATAAGTAAGTGGCAAAATTGAAAGCGAAAAATTTTGTGTGAGTGTTAGGTACTAATTGATTGAATTTCTTTGTTTAGTTATTGAGTACGCGAATGAGTGAACTCGAAACGGAGCACACGTATCAGCTGCGCCAAGCTGAAGCGACGCAAGCAGAAAAACTGAAGGAAGTTCACGAAGGCTACTGCGCAGCTATCGAGGAACTTAAGGAAAAGAATGAGGTGGCCGTTTCATTCCAGCTAAACCGTAACAAAATAATTGATTATTCATACTGAATTAACGTTTTAATTCACCATTACAGCAAATGGAAAACGAACACACTCACGAAATAGGCATGATTCAACAAGATATCGCGAAGTTGCGGTCAGGCCATGAGAGGACGTTGCAAGCTTTAGAAGCAGACTTCAATGTCAGACTCATTAGCGAATATGACAGATACCAGGTATGATTGTTTACAATGATCATGTTATAGTCATTTGTCTATTTCCTCAAAAGGGTAAGCAAAGATGTAGCTTCCATCCGTCTGTTATGCTAGAGCGTGAAAATACAAGTATGTCGATAGAACTGTTCAGAATTCTTCAAAATGATATACTGTAAGATCTGGCAAATAAGCACGATATAATCATTTCATTAACAAGATACTTTCTATCTACAGAGCCTTGAAGACAAGACGGCGAGAATGCGGAAAGATTACGAGCAAAGGCTTGAAGAACTAGCTGAAAGTAAACGTCTAGCTCTCAGAGAAATGAACAATAAGTTCGAGGCAAAGTTGGAGGAGAAAGAGCTCATGTTGCAAGAGGTAAGTACGCGAAACTGAAACTAATTGACAATAATTACAAAGTCACAAATCGTTTGAAATTGATTTATTAATTTGTAATTATTGTGCTAACAGATATTTTGTAACCAAATAGATTTAACTAGAGTTTATGCAAGCAATACTTTTGTTGGTAAGTATCTAGATTCTGGAACTTTAATTTGTTGTTTGCATAATTTCAGTTACAAGAACAAGCAGATATGGAGAAACGAGAACATGAAACAATTAAAACGTCTATCGAAGAAGACGCTGACCGTGAAATTATTGAGATTCGCACAGCATACGAAGTACAGCTAAAGGAAGAGAAGGATGCTAACGTGAGACTCAAGGGAGAAACTGGGCTTATGAAGAAGAAATTGATAAGTGCTCATAAAGATATTGACGAATTTAAACATCAAATATCACAACTAAAAGGTACAAATGCTACTAAATTAGTTATAAATAAAACATTTCATTTAATGTTATCGTATCTAACTATTTTACCATTTGCAGCTGAACACAAACAGTTTCAAAAAGTAATTTCAACTCTTGAAAGAGATGTCGCTGATTTGAAGAAAGAAATTGGAGAGAGAGACAACTCGATACAAGACAAAGAAAAGAGAATTTACGAATTAAAACGAAAGAAACAAGAACTTGAGAAGTATAAGTTTGTATTGAACTTCAAGATCACTGAGCTGAAAAATCAGGTGAGCAAAAGGATTTATATTTAACTTCTACTTACATAGAATTCATTTTGAAATGTACCTTAATAACGTTAAAATTATTAATTTCTCGATGCTGATAACTTTACTCATGTAGATTGCGCCAAAAGAGGCGCAAATACAAGAATTAACTCATCAAATTGATGATATGGAAAACGAAGAATTAAAACTGCTAAACTCGAAACATGAACTTGGTATGAAATTGTAGGATAAAATGACAGTTCACAAAGTAGGCTTGTTTCAGTATTTTCCACTCATTATTAAATAGGAAAGAAGTTACAGCTGTGAACCATTTTAAAAATATAATCTTTGTATAACAGATAGACCCGTTAGAACGCGAAATAAAGGCGAAAAAAATCCGCATACTCGAGTTGGAAGTTTCATTGGAAACTCTTCTTAAGAAAAAAGCGATCCGCGGTAAAATATTGTTGTCGATTCTATTTCAGTTGTAATTTTTCGCCTATTACGTAGATCGTAGGATATTACACCTAGTCGACATCAAGTATTCACAGTAATGCATTAATTTTCGCACCTACTTTGTTTACAGTCACGTCAGAAAATGATTGTGTAGTGCTAATGCCTGTACCAATACTCAAATGTAGATACTAGATATGCAAACCGCTGTAGATAGTTATAAAATAACGTAATATTTACCTAATTATTTATTAAACCCATGAAGCAAGTCCAAAGAGGAGCTGTCATAATGTGATTATGCACTGTGACACAAAAAAACAATGATATTATAAGAAAAACGGTGTAGATAGGTTATAAGTGCTCAGAAAGTGGTACAACATTAAAATGTGGAAAATTGGCAAAGTAATTGTAGTATGGGACCGCTAGATAGAAAATTGAGATTTGTAACGACACGCGCTCCCCATTTTATGTGCCACACGCATTACGTTAAAAGGAAATTCAGTTATGACATCTCCTCTTTGTATTTACTTTATAATTATTGATCTTTATTTTTTATCATTACAGAGCTTAAAATTCAACAGCTCAATGAAAAATTGGGCTCAGCTAAAAAGGATTTCTTGGCTGAAGCAGATAGAAACTTGACATTAAAAAATACTCTGAAGAAAATTAAGATTGATCTACACAATATGACAGCAGAATTCCAAGATCCTAATAAATTAAAGTTGGCTGTGAAAGTGAGTATGAATATTAAAAAGTACCTACTTATTTATACATAAATATTAATATGTACCTACTCGAATATTTTTTATAGAAATTAGCGTGTGTAATACAGGTATAATGCGGTTATAGAAATAAGTAGGTTCGCTAAAATGCCGGTAATATTAGCGTTGGCGCAATGCAGAGGTGTTAGTCGTGTAATATGATTTGCAAATAATAACGCATGTCTGACTGATGGCGTAACTTGAATTATGTCTAGGTGTCATTTCAGGTTTTAGACTAGTCGACACTTTAAATTATGACTGGACAAATTCCTATTCTACAACGTAGGTAATGGTACTTAGAATTAGCATTATCAAATAGATTAACGGCGCATTCCAATAAACTACGGATCGTTAAATTTGCTTACGAGCCGTAGAATTTTGACACATTTTGTATGGAGCTTATGTCAAAATTCTACGGCTCGTAAGCAAATTTAACTATCCGTAGTTTATTGGAATGCGCCGTAAATCTACCCTTTTATACAATTTATGTCAATTAAAAGTATTTATACTTAAATGTTAACATATTATGGTATTGTAGTGGAATTTGCTGTAAGATGACATATAGTTAGGTTTAAAAAAAAATAAACAAAGTTAATATAGGACCTAGGACCTAGTTTAGGACAAAAGGATAGTCATTTGAGTATATGTAGCACTTTAACAAGTGAAGAATAAGTAAGAATGAAGAAGAATAAGTAGTAATAACTATTAAAAATTCTTTCTTTTTTACATTACATAGACATTATTTCACAAATACGTAGAGGACATTGATTTCGTACGAAGTCGCATTGCGGATGACGAGGCGGTTCGCGAGTTCAATCGCCAGCGAGATCACTTGGAGAAGCAGGTGGCTGGCTTGAAGCGCCAGCTCGCTAAGGCTCTAGGTGGTTCTAAGAGCGACATTGGCAAGATTATGGACGTAAGTTGTTACAAGTCCTATGATGATTGAAAAATCTCACTGAATCCTAGCTATTTGCCAAGATTCTTGAGAGGATACAAACTTTTCCTTGCTGTGTATTAATTATATTTTATGTAGGTACACACATACAGGGTGTAAGCGGAACGCTCCCGAAAAACGCCACAAATTGTTTATGTTTTTATAATTTTAATCGTTTTTGTGTTTGTATTATTCATGCTATATTAACATTCAGCATTATATTACAACTATTATTACTTAAAATAAACATTGAATTCTTTATTTTTTTTAAAATAATACACGTTTTTTACCATCACCTGTTTGCGACGTTTGGGAGCGTTCCGCTTACACCCTGTATATGAGTATGTATACCTACAATACATAAACAAACTAACGCTTTTGTTACATAAGGGTAGGAAAGAACTATAGTCATTTTTCACATGTCTATAGTTATACAAGCATGGCTTTAAAAAGTAAGGTTAATAAGCAGCCATTTAAAAAGCAGAAGTATTTATTTATGTTACACTTTCTTCTAGGAAAACTGCACATTGCTCACTGAAATAAACAGTCTGCGAACCGAGTTGAAAACGACTCGTACTAGGTGCTTCCAAATGGAATCCATTTTGGGCCTGTCTGCGAGGTACATACCGCCTGCTACCGCGCGGGCCAAGCTTAAACAAGTCGCTGAGGACAGGGAGAAGCTTGATGAGAAATTCAAGCAGAAGATTGAGGTAAATAGACTGTAGAAGTGATAGTTGGTATGTCTTAAAACTGTCTCCAAGAGACGGCTAATAGCATCCTTTCGGTGACCCAGCTGCGATGGTAAAACGCCTCTAAAGAGGCCTTTAGTTTAACTGTAGACGTATTTTATTATTTTTTATTATCTTTATTAATTTAGGGTCTCTTGGTCACACAAAGACCATGTCAGACCCATCGTACCCTAAACACACACACAACAGTTACATTTTTAATTAAATGTAACTGTCGTACATTTAATTTAATACTAGGTAATCTTATTACCTACTGTTTTTTTTTATCATGGTGAGTCGAGTTCATGTAGTCTTCTGCACATCATCAACATTGATACTGGTGTAAATATCAAGAGTTGTTCTGTGAACATAACTTATAGTAGGTATATATTACGTATCGAGTTATATTTTGCAAAAGACGATTTTATTTGTGCCAAATTAGATAATTGTTACTTAACAATATAGATTACATATCTTTTACTTATTATAAAACTGAACGCGTTAATCTCTAGAATTACTAGTATGATTTGAAAATGTATTTTTGTGTTGGATAGTCCATTTATTAGGCCTCGGCCTCGAATTTTGCGGGCAGCGGGGCGGCGGCGGCGGCGGCGCGGCAGCGGCAGGATCTTATGCGTATAATCAAATGGACCGGTTTTCGAAAACAGCGGCGGCGGAGCGGCGCGGGAGCGGGCAACGAGCGGTGCACTCCAGTCAAGCGGTGACCGCCCGCGTTGCGCGTCTGCATTGTAGTATAGTGTTGTGTACCTACATTTTTTTTGTGACGTATCAAAATGTCCTCGGACGTGCAAGAGCAAATGATTTCGGCAATCTTTGAGAGGACACCCATACGGAACAGCAAAGATGTGAACCATAAAAATAGAAGAAAAATTAACCAATTATGGGAAGAAATAAAAAACGAACTGAATATTGAAGACTAAAGCAAAAACTGAAATCACTCTTGATAGTTTCAAGAATATAGTCAAAAGTTTCTACACTCATTCTAGTGTAGTCGTAGAATTTGTCGGGATTTTGTCTCTGTTCTTCATAATTTCGATAAAACTCGCCATTTATTTTCCTTGCCCTATAGTAGGTCTTCTTCTTTTGCCCACAGTAAATCGAGCGTTAGGAATAAATTTGAATCAAAAAGATTTCGTTCGCTAATAAAAACAAATATCTCGACAACACAACCACGAACACAACACTACACCGCTGTAGTGCCGCGCGATCTGCCCGCTAGTTTCGAGAACGGGTCCGCCGCCGCCGCCCCGCTCCCGCGCCGCCGCCGCCGCCGCCCCGCTGCCCGCAAAATTCGAGGCCGAGGCCTTAAAGAAGGTTATAAAAGGCTTATAACATATCACACTACGATTAAAAGGAGCCGAGCAGAGCGAGTGAAACCGAGCGGATGTAGCTAGTTACAGCTACATATCAATCATATCTGCAAATAAGTTCGTAATCGGACTTTGGACTATTGATTACGCGTATATCTATGTAGGTACCATTTTTTTTCTGGTCAAAAAAGTTAATATCCGCATTATTACTTTTTTACAGGAAAAGGATGGAGTGATTACTGCTTTGAAGGAAGAAAATGAGCGATTACTTGATAAAGTAAGATGTGTCCAGGAGAACCCTACGCACGATATTGAAAATAAGTAGTGCATATGTATTTGTAGTACATAATTATGATTATTTGCATGTTATGTTATATTTGAATGTTCAATAAAGTGTATTTTAAAGTTGTGTGTTATATGTTTACTTTTTTCTGCTCGTGTTCTATAATAATTATGTCATAATAAAATCGTATGATTGCATTGATTTTAAATAAGATTATAAGTATAATGTACAAGTGTATAAGTGGGCGTTGGAAGCCTTTTTTATATATCTCCATAATCAATTAATAAATAACTGCTCAATAATACGATATACGAAGGATAACATAAATATAAACAATACAAATATAATAAAAACTTTATTCAACATAAATATCTGGTCTATCGTTGGGTATTTTAAACAGTAAAACTTGTTTAAACGTTATAAAGAAAAATTCCTATTTGATAACGTAAAAATAATTGCAAAAATATAAATTAATATTTTTCTTAACGAAAACTGTCCTTGATGCCCATGCATCCATGTCATTCAGAACATAAGCCATCACCCATAATAGTCTTAGCTAATACCCGCCCATAGAAATAAGACGTAGGAGTATTTGTGACTGATGAGTCCTCGTCTAGCTAATTAACATTGAATGTCTATTATATTTGGAATATTAAACTTAACTACTTATAGAATAAAAGGCAAGATAGCTCTACGTCCCTTGGGGTAGTCAACGAATTCCTTCTTGTAGTTGCGGTGTTTCCCGATGGCCCACACTGCCATTTGATAGAAGCCGGCGGCAGCAAACAGACCAGCTAGAAGATACCAAAAATCACAATTACTACCACCACATTGCATACAGATTAACGGCACAAAAACTAAAGTGTCGACAAATCGCGTTTGGATTGAAGGTTTGTTTAATATTCATAAATAATTACCATTCGTGACGTAATACGCGGCTAATGTATACGAAGAGTCGAGGAGGAACACAAAGTTCAAAACGCTTTACACATTTACGCATTTCAAATTTTAATACAAAAGTTTTAATCGAAAATGTGAATCCGAAAGAATTCCTAGTGAGATTTACGTCAATATTGTTATATTTTGAATTGATTCAACACAATCAGCTTTTTTAATCTAAATATACCTTTAAATATTTCTTACCTGGAGCACATTTAGTCATGACAGTAAAGAACAGCCATGATCCAAACTCGTAGGTGTAGTTAGGACAAGAGACATAGTTGAAAAGAAGAGAGAAGGGGTTGCCATCGGGAACAGGGATACGCCTCACTTTGGTACCGGGAGGTCTCAAATTCTTCAAAAGCAAGTGGATGCTCAGGTTACCCAGCTCACAGAACTGAAAATTAAAAATAAAATAATATTACTACCTCCATTACTAAATGTTTGTTGGCTTACCCTAATATTAAAGGACTTATTTTAAATTAATTCTCACACCTTGGGCGAGGAAATGTCAGACTCTTACTAACTACCTACCCCGTTCGTACTCCTGCAATCATGTTCATTGTTGAGATGATATTTTTTTAACTCGAAACTAAAATTATATTCCACCTACCCTACCATATACACATCTGCATACTCGTTCAAGAATTACGATTGAAGGTATCTATGTAACTAATATACCTACATGGATAAAATATGCTGTATTGAATCAATAGGTTACGCAACTGACATACTGGTCAAGTAATTGCATAAATAGAACTATTTAACTAGGTTTATACCTTTTTGCTTATAAACTATGATAAATATAGCATATCTACTTCATAACATTGATTATATTTTTGCAAGTGATGTCTAACAGTGAGAATATAATTTTGTTACAAACTGTTGCTAGAAGTTATTGTAGAAATAATGTTTAAAGGTAGATACATAGTTTGAGTAAATATAAAATGATTCAAGTCATAATAATTTTTAATTTTATAACAATACCAATAAGGACTAAAATTAAATGTAAAAGATAAATGTAAGTTAACTGTATATTATTATCATTGGTTTAATTATAAAAAAATGCATGTCGTTAACATTTTCAATGTAATGGACTTTGACTCAAGTACAAGGTTAAAGGTTGTATTCAGAATGAGTGGGTAAACAAAATGTATGCCACAGACAACTACCTGCTTTTTTATGGAGTTTTTATAGTAAAAAGATATTGGGCTTATAAGTATTTACTACAAATATAATTAACAAAGCTAGTTGGGTTTCTTTGATTCAGTCAATGCTTTATGAATAAATATCAGCTAGAAGTACAAGTCACTGTAGCATAAATGTATTATTTATACATTTAACACATTCTGAAATTTTTTGCATATTGTTGTTAGTCTGTTAATTTTAATTAGACCACTGTCCGTAACCATGAAGGTTACATATCTATATTTAAAAACTATAAATGTAAAAATAAGTTGGTACTTACGATAAATCCACCAAGTCCGATGTAATAGCAGGTGTTGCAGGGAGCGGTGTATAGAGGGTGGTTGATGTGGTATGCCACATACAGGGTGAACAGCCAGTAGTAAGAGCAGTTCCTAAACAAGTTGCGCAGTGGCATAGTGCCATGAGAGAAACGGTGAACAAAGAGGGTCTCTAGCAACCGCTTGCCATAGTGGAAGGACCAGCATGCAGTTGCCACTCTGAAATTTTAAATTTTAAGTCATTATCTACTCTGAAATTTTAAATTTTAAGTCATTACCTACTCTGAAATTTGTGCCAAAATTTACTTTGATTCTTATTAGAATTAGAATCTAAAAAAAATTTAAGTACCCACATTTTATAACTATGTTAATTTTGTAACTTACATCTTAGATTAATAAAGGATTGTGAGTTTCCTATCTTTATTAATATACAAATTAACTTATATAACTTGTGCAAATACTGACTATAAAAAATAAAATATGAACTTTAAGTGGAAGATTCATAAGTTACTCACGTAGCCACCGTCCCCGGAGCTGCTGTGGTTTCTCCATAGAGCATCCAAGGCCTTTGGTAAACCCATAGGTAAATAAATAATGGGCCAGCATACTCAGCAAGGAACACATTTTTCCAGGAAATCTGTGGTCCTAAATCTTTCACATACAGTTTAGAACCTTCTTGGATATTAAGAGACTTAAGTGTCTCTTCATCTTTCAGCGACTTTCCTTTCGCTTCTAATTTAATAGCTTGCCGGTCGGGGTGCAAAGATTTCTTGACGGTCTGGTAAATCTTATCTTTCACATTTTTAATAGTAGTACTTTCATTTACTACTATTTTTCCCAAAGGCTTAGATCCAGAAGCGTTCAAGATCTCGATCTATAAAATAAGAATATTTACATAGTATTAAACCGGTTGTGCCGCACGCACTTATTTTCTAATTTTCAAGTTTCTTACCTCCATCTCGTTACTTGCGAGTGTACTGTTAGATTTGAGTCGGTTTTATTTATTTGCAACAGAAACTCAGAAACTCGCGACTTACTCGCTTAGGAAAATCTTAATGTAATGCACCTTAATCAAAAAGTCAAGAAATGGACAAATTAATTCTCAAATATTCCAATTCTCGATAAAATTTCACATTGACTGATTCTGATTGACCGTCTGTGACCGACCGACGAACGAAAACGTACGAAATGACCGACGAAGATCGAAATCGAAGAAATTGAACGAATGAAATCAAACTTGTCATCTTCTTGACTGTAGACGTCACAGCCGTTGGCCAATCAAAAATGTCACGTCATTCAATAGTCCTTGAAGTTAGCTTACAGTCTTTTAGTCATTCGATTTACAATAAATATTTCGTATTTCGTATTAAAAATAGTTGATTATTCAGTTAATGTTATTTGTATTTTTATTCTTTGTTAAAGGTTCTTTCAAATTATTCAGTTTAATTACAATTTAAAGCCACTTAGATAAATTGAACGTAGTATTTTATTTGATGTTGGTACAGATTTTCTCTATGTGTGTGTATTTCACTGTAAGTACATTGTACAGTATTGCGAATTTTGTTAGTGTGAACAAAACCATTGACAATGTGTGAGTTTATAATTAAAATGGCGAATTGAGAACTGTATTCTTGAGTGTTTTGTAATAATTCTCTGAAATATTGATATAGGACTTGAAAAAGTCGTTTTTATTGACAGTGTTACATATTGAGCTAACTTTAACATGCGTTCAGTAGTAGAAATTGGGGCTAGTGTGCCTGCTTTTCTAGGAAAATTATGGAAACTGGTGAATGATACGGAGACGAATCATCTGATTTCTTGGAGCCCTGTATGTATTTTTTATTTTATATCGTACATAAAAATAACCTTGTTTATGTTATTATTATCTTACAAGACTTTAGGGCATAATACCAGCAGAATTCCTATTAGAAAGTCATTACGAAAACAACCTAAAAATGTTGCAAGTTGACGGACTGGCTGTGAAACTTGATAAATAAATAAATAGTTACAGGTCACGTTTTGTACCATGCTCGCGGCCCCTGACGTGAATTAATAAGCAATGGTTTATATTTTTGATAGACGAAAGCTATTAGACTATTGTTGAAAACGTTTCCCATTCAGATGTTATTGATTGTGAATAGGATGTTTGTCTTTTTACGTATTACGTATATAAGTAGTTAGATAGTATGGAAGGAAGTTAGTTAAACAGACTTCACAGCTGCTAAATAAAAATGATTTGTCTTAATTAGAATAATTTTCACTAATGAGACTTTAGCTTGCAAGTAGCTTTGAAAACACTTTCTAGATTTCTTAGGAACATAAACTAGTACTTGGAAATTGAACCTTGACCAGCCAGGTCATGACAGTATTAAATGAAAGTTTGTTAATGTATGGTATGTAATGAAGTAGGCACTGTAAACAATCAATGCATTGTGTGTGGCTGGTCAATCTGCAGTGTGCTATATCAATTTAGGTCTTATCTTCAATCAGTTATGACTGTTACAGAATCAATTACTAAACCAACATTAAATAGTGACTCAACATGGCGTCCTGCTATCACTGTTTCTTAAAAGATGAAGTATAATGTTTATTATTTACAGGGTGGGAAAACATTTGTTATAAAAAATCAGGCAGATTTTGCAAGGGAGCTCCTCCCTTTGTACTACAAACATAATAACATGGCGAGCTTCATTAGGCAATTGAATATGTACGGATTTCACAAAATAACTTCTGTGGAAAATGGTGGTCTGCGATATGAAAAAGATGAAATTGAATTTTCTCACCCTTGCTTTATGAAAGGTCATGCTTATTTATTGGAACATATTAAAAGGAAAATTGCCAACCCAAAGTCACTTGTTGCTAGCAATGAAAATGGTGAGAAAGTTCTTATGAAGCCAGAGCTTATGAACAAAGTGCTATCTGATGTGAAACAGATGAAAGGCAAACAAGAGTCTCTTGATGCTAAATTCAGTGCTATGAAGCAGGAAAATGAAGCACTTTGGAGGGAAGTGGCAATTTTGAGGCAAAAACACATTAAACAGCAGCAAATTGTAAACAATGTCAGTATAATACATTATGTAATATTTAACATTAAACAAATCAACACAACACACAACAGATTAGTAATTTCTTTTCACATTTTAGCTTATCCAATTCCTGATGTCACTTGTACAACCACCTAGGACATCTCCTCAAACTAAGAATGCTTGTGGTGTAAAGAGGCCCTACCAGTTGATGATAAACAATGCTGCACATAATTCTGCAACAGATGCTTCTTACCCTGGAAAGTTAAAGAACTTGAAGCTAGATAAAGAAAGTATAATGGATGAATTGAGTGAAGATAATCCAGTATGTATTTCTCCATGTTTTTATTAACCAGTTATTATACATATTGGATGATATATTAATTTTGTATACACATTTCCTTTATAGGAGGATGGACCCACTATTCATGAATTGGCACATGATGACATGTTACATAATGATGGCGCCCAGGAATCATTAAATGAATCTGATTTTATTACTGTTGACATGCCTAATATGTCCAATGCCATGAATAGTCACAGCCCAACTGATCCCTCAACATCCATTTATCATGTTACAATGGAAGATGGGGATGATGCGGATGCAGGTACTAGTTATTCCATATTCATAATATATAATAGGTATTAGTTGTATGAAACTGTTATTCATAACTTGTGTTATTCCAGGAGTGACCCGATTAGTATATCCAGTGACTCCCACTAATGGTATGCAGAGGGCAAATGACAATATGCCCATCATAACATCAGCTTCACCAACCCCAGTCACTCCAGTAATGAACCAACCAGTAGCAGTTGAACCAGCTGTGAACAATGTGATGGGTTCACCACGAGTTGTTGTTAAAATTGAAGGACAAATGCCATCCAAGTCAAAAGGCCGCAACCAATCTGTTAACAAGGGTGCTACGACATCAACTGGAAAATCTCTTCTTACTGGAAATTACAACTCATTGAACCCATCAGCTGATCTGAAACTACCAGCAGAGATATTTGCAAGTGATGATTCTGTTAGTGATGCTGGGGTTACTGCTGCTGATGACATAAGCATGCAGAATGCATTGCAAGATCTCGTGGATGAGTCTCTTTTACCAGCTTCTAAAGATAAAATGTTGGGTGGCATAAACATCAAGATAGAGGGGGCCGGAGAAACATCAAAGTCTAACAAAAAGTCAAAGAAGAGCACCACTAAAAGTAATGAGAACACACTGAATCTGGCTGATATCAAAACTGAACTCCAGGATGATTTTGATTGGAACAACATGACACTAGCTACCGTAAACAACAATACTAACAAATTCCAAACAAGGTATGTAATTTTACTCATTTTTTTCAATTACACAAATACACTTCTATTGGAATTAAAAATAATCTATGTAAAATATTTATTGAAACACCCATGTGAATAAATACAAACCCAATTATATTATTCTATGTACATTTTGCTATTGCAATGGTTGGCAAAGTTACCTGTGACCATTTTTTCATGTGTATAATTTGAATGTGATTTCGGTACTCAGGAATAGGAGAGATAACCTCAGCAAAAATCGGGAGGAATATTCTTCCCTCTATGGAACAAATTCAAACAAGTATGTGAATATATATGATAATAACTCGGAATTGGCAATTCGCAGATGTGGCCTTGTATATATATTTATTAAAAGTATTTTTTAAATTGTGCTATTTGTAAATCAAATGTCGAACACTTTGATAAGTATCTATATTAGACAGGCAATTGCAAAATTAAAGCTTTGCTAATTTTGTCACTGATGCATAATTTACTAAAATGACTCATATTGCTTTGAGGGGAAAAAGGAAATTAAAATCATTTATAGGAGCTTAAAAATATAATTTTCATCATTGAAACTGCTGTATCATTATTATTTAAGTAAACACAAAATTACTGTACTCTAGTTTCTCATACATTCGTTGTTGTAAACAAAGATAATGAGTATATTTTTGTATAATCACTAATTGTTTTGTACCTTGAATATTTTTTATTTTCATATCTAATACAATAATTTAATTTATAAATGTTTCAGGAATGATATTGATGACCATTTGGATGCAATGCAGACAGACCTTGAATCTTTGAGAGAGTTGCTGCGAAGCGATAGCTATACATTTGACACCAACACATTATTGGGGGTATGTAATTATACATTTTAATGAGGAAACTTGATTAATTCATGCCTAAAAATAACTTAGGTACTAAAATGTAATATCCAGCTTAGCCAATTCTGTATCTCAAGATTGTTTAGATCGTATTTTATTCGCTTTCTTGTTTGTTGTATGAAATACTTATTGTGAAATAAAAATCTTAGCACTTTTGAGATACAGATTTCATAACATATTGATTAAAATACTAAAAAACTTTGTTTATTGTGAATGTGCCCATCAGTATCGTACACACACATCTACAGATTCAATCTATAGCGCGCTGTAAACATTGATATTTGAGGTCGTTAGGTTGGTAGCGCCGCGGCAGTCACGTTGCAGGCAACGTGTAGGTACCGCGTGCGAAGCCGTGTGCGGCACTGGCCGCACTCACACAGCCGCTCTCACTCACACATATATACCTGTCTGCGTATTAGAAACCGGCTCGCATACTTACGATTCACAGTTTATATAATGTTATGATTGTTTTTTTCAATAGTAATGCTCCTTTTGAGTTCTATTTTTAGGTAGGCTTTATTTTATAAGAATACTTGTGTTTTTCACTAAGCACCTATTAAGGAAAAATGAATAAAATTATTTTTGTATTGTCCATAGACTCCAGATGCAAGAGTATTACCTTCGATGTCTCTCGCTATTCCTTCCTGTCAGCCCACAACAAATAATTATGTAAAAATTATATAATAAAGCAGGACTATTAGATGCTAGATAAAATATGATTTATGGATATTTGATACTATTGACGTATAATGAGTCGCTTTCATTATAGTCGTAGAAGTAATTGGATGGTCTTTGATATTGTACGCGTAACTAGCGCTTGTCGCATTAGTTAATACTGTATGTGTAAACGAACATATAGTATAATTTTCAAAAAATTAAATGCATATTTGATATAGGTATCCATCATTTTATCTCGTATTATCATTGTCATTGTAACCATTGGTATTTTGTTTTTGCCGATAGTAAAGATAATAAAGTGTTATTGTTATTGCAATTACAGCTATTTGGTTCCGATGATCCATTCTACGGGCTGCCATATAACTCGATGGAGGACAGGGCGAAACCTACTAACAATGGTGAGTTACTACAAAACCCTTAACTATTTTTGCTCCGTATGTAATTTTTCAAATACATACCAATATCCAAAGGAAGCAGATTTATCCAAAGACTTCGTAATATTCTACTACCAACAAGTGGTATTCAAAAGGTTGCTATTTCACTCATGACGCATTATCACTAGCACTACCAAACACGAGGTAACTCTTTCGCTAACTCAACTACACACATACATACTAATAGAGCTTGTAGGAACGAGTAGGGCAGAGTGGTAAACTTGTGTCCAAGGTGTATGCTATCTTGGTGACTATCAAATAAGTAGTTAAGAGCATATACCTACCTACAACATCACTCAAACCGAACGCACACGCACGACTTCCATCAAAATCATTACGATCTAAAGGCCAAACCATATCTGCATGTGTTTTCAGAGTTATATTTCACATTTATATTAATTGTAGATACAACCAAACAGTATCCGATGATTGATTTTGATTGGCTGATCGGTAACAGCGAGGCCTCCTCTACAAAGTAGCCTGTTGCTAAACGTTATAAAGAAAAAATCCTATTTGATAACGTAAAAATAATTGCAAAAATATAAATTAATATTTTTCTTAACGAAAACTGTCCTTGATGCCCATGCATCCATGTCATTCAGAACATAAGCCATCACCCATAATAGTCTTAGCTAATACCCGCCCATAGAAATAAGACGTAGGAGTATTTGTGACTGATGAGTCCTCGTCTAGCTAATTAACATTGAATGTCTATTATATTTGGAATATTAAACTTAACTACTTATAGAATAAAAGGCAAGATAGCTCTACGTCCCTTGGGGTAGTCAGCGAATTCCTTCTTGTAGTTGCGGTGTTTCCCGATGGCCCACACTGCCATTTGATAGAAGCCGGCGGCAGCAAACAGACCAGCTAGAAAATACCAAAAATCACACTTACTACCATATTGCATACAGATTAACAGAACAAAAACTAAAGTGTCGACAAATCGCGTTTGGATTGAAGGTTTGTTTAATATTCATAAATAATTACCATTCGTGACGTAATACGCGGCTAATGTATACGAAGAGTCGAGGAGGAACACAAAGTTCAAAATGCTTTACACATTTACGCATTTAAAATTTTAATACAAAAGTTTTAATGGAAAATGTGAATTGGAAAGAATTCCTAGTAATATTTTGAATTGAACTAAACAATCAGCTTAAATATAACTTTAGACATTCCTTACCTGGAGCACATTTAGTCATGACAGTAAAGAACAGCCATGATCCAAACTCGTAGGTGTAGTTAGGACAAGATACATAGTTGAAAAGAAGAGAGAAGGGGTTGCCATCGGGAACAGGGATACGCCTCACTTTAGTACCGGGAGGTCTCAAATTCTTCAAAAGCAAGTGGATGCTCAGGTTACCCAGCTCACAGAACTGAAAATTAAAAATCAAATATTAATACTACCTACATTACAAAATGATTGTTGTCTTACCCTAATATTAAAGGACTTATTTTAAATTAATTCTCACACCTTGGGCGAGGAAATGTCAGACTTACTAACTACCTACCCCGTTCGTACTCCTGCAATCATGTTCATTGTTGAGATGATATTTTTTTAACTCGAAACTAAAATTATATTCCGCCTACCCTACCATATACACATCTGCATACTCGTTCAAGAATTACGATTGAAGGTATCTATGTAACTAATATACCTACATGGATAAAATATGCTGTATTGAATCAATAGGTTACGCAACTGACATACTGGTCAAGTAATTGCATAAATAGAACTATTTAACTAGGTTTATACCTTTTTGCTTATAAACTATGATAAACCTAGCAATATCTACTTCACAACATTGATTATATTATATGCAAGTGATGTCTCAACAGTGAGAACATAATTTTGTTACAAACTGTTGCAAGAAGTTATTGTAAAAATAATATTAGAAGGTAGATACATAGTTTGAGTAAATATAAAATGATTCAAGTCATAATAATTTTCAATTTTATAACAATACAGATAAGGACTAAAATTAAATGTAAAAGATAAATGTAAGTTAACTGTATATTATTATCATTGGTTTAATTATAAAAAAATGCATGTCGTTAACATTTTCAATGTAATGGACTTTGACTCAAGTACAAGGTTAAAGGTTGTATTCAGAATGAGTGGGTAAACAAAATGTATGCCACAGACAACTACCTGCTCTTTTATGGAGTTTTTATAATAAAGAGATATTGGGCTTATAAGTATTTACTACAAATATAATTTACAAAGCTAGTTGGGTTTCTTTGATTCAGTCAATGCTTTATGAATAAATATCAGCTAGAAGTACAAGTCACTGTAGCATAAATGTATTATTTATACATTTAACACATTCTGAAATTTTTTGCATATTGTTGTTAGTCTGTTAATTTTAATTAGACCACTGTTCGTAACCATGAAGGTTACATATCCATATTTAAAAACTATAAATGTAAAAATAAGTTGGTACTTACAATAAATCCACCAAGTCCGATGTAATAGCAGGTGTTGCAGGGAGCGGTGTATAGAGGGTGGTTGATGTGGTATGCCACATACAGGGTGAACAGCCAGTAGTAAGAGCAGTTCCTAAACAAGTTGCGCAGTGGCATAGTGCCATGAGAGAAACGGTGAACAAAGAGGGTCTCTAGCAACCGCTTGCCATAGTGGAAGGACCAGCATGCAGTTGCCACTCTGAAATTTTAAATTTTAAGTCATTATCTACTCTGAAATTTTAAATTTTAAGTCATTACCTACTCTGAAATTTGTGCCAAAATTTACTTTGATTCTTATTAGAATTAGAATCTAAAAAAAATTTAAGTACCCACATTTTATAACTATGTTAATTTTGTAACTTACATCTTAGATTAATAAAGGATTGTGAGTTTCCTATCTTTATTAATATACAAATTAACTTATATAACTTGTGCAAATACTGACTATAAAAAATAAAATATGAACTTTAAGTGGAAGATTCATAAGTTACTCACGTAGCCACCGTCCCCGGAGCTGCTGTGGTTTCTCCATAGAGCATCCAAGGCCTTTGGTAAACCCATAGGTAAATAAATAATGGGCCAGCATACTCAGCAAGGAACACATTTTTCCAGGAAATCTGTGGTCCTAAATCTTTCACATACAGTTTAGAACCTTCTTGGATATTAAGAGACTTCAGTGTCTCTTCATCTTTCAGCGACTTTCCTTTCGCTTCTAATTTAATGGCTTGCCGGTCGGGGTGCAAAGATTTCTTGACGGTCTGGTAAATCTTATCTTTCACATTTTTAATAGTAGTACTTTCATTTACTACTATTTTTCCCAAAGGCTTAGATCCAGAAGCGTTCAAGATCTCGATCTATAAAATAAGAATATTTACATAGTATTAAACCGGTTGTGCCGCACGCACTTATTTTCTAATTTTCAAGTTTCTTACCTCCATCTCGTTACTTGCGAGTGTACTGTTAGATTTGAGTCGGTTTTATTTATTTGCAACAGAAACTCAGAAACTCGCGACTTACTCGCTTAGGAAAATCTTAATGTAATGCACCTTAATCAAAAAGTCAAGAAATGGACAAATTAATTCTCAAATATTCCAATTCTCGATAAAATTTCACATTGACTGATTCTGATTGACCGTCTGTGACCGACCGACGAACGAAAACGTACGAAATGACCGACGAAGATCGAAATCGAAGAAATTGAACGAATGAAATCAAACTTGTCATCTTCTTGACTGTAGACGTCACAGCCGTTGACCAATCAAAAATGTCACGTCATTCAATAGTCCTTGAAGTTAGCTTACAGTCTTTTAGTCATTCGATTTACAATAAATATTTCGTATTTCGTATTAAAAATAGTTGATTATTCAGTTAATGTTATTTGTATTTTTATTCTTTGTTAAAGGTTCTTTCAAATTATTCAGTTTAATTACAATTTAAAGCCACTTAGATAAATTGAACGTAGTATTTTATTTGATGTTGGTACAGATTTTCTCTATGTGTGTGTATTTCACTGTAAGTACATTGTACAGTATTGCGAATTTTGTTAGTGTGAACAAAACCATTGACAATGTGTGAGTTTATAATTAAAATGGCGAATTGAGAACTGTATTCTTGAGTGTTTTGTAATAATTCTCTGAAATATTGATATAGGACTTGAAAAAGTCGTTTTTATTGACAGTGTTACATATTGAGCTAACTTTAACATGCGTTCAGTAGTAGAAATTGGGGCTAGTGTGCCTGCTTTTCTAGGAAAATTATGGAAACTGGTGAATGATACGGAGACGAATCATCTGATTTCTTGGAGCCCTGTATGTATTTTTTATTTTATATCGTACATAAAAATAACCTTGTTTATGTTATTATTATCTTACAAGACTTTAGGGCATAATACCAGCAGAATTCCTATTAGAAAGTCATTACGAAAACAACCTAAAAATGTTGCAAGTTGACGGACTGGCTGTGAAACTTGATAAATAAATAAATAGTTACAGGTCACGTTTTGTACCATGCTCGCGGCCCCTGACGTGAATTAATAAGCAATGGTTTATATTTTTGATAGACGAAAGCTATTAGACTATTGTTGAAAACGTTTCCCATTCAGATGTTATTGATTGTGAATAGGATGTTTGTCTTTTTACGTATTACGTATATAAGTAGTTAGATAGTATGGAAGGAAGTTAGTTAAACAGACTTCACAGCTGCTAAATAAAAATGATTTGTCTTAATTAGAATAATTTTCACTAATGAGACTTTAGCTTGCAAGTAGCTTTGAAAACACTTTCTAGATTTCTTAGGAACATAAACTAGTACTTGGAAATTGAACCTTGACCAGCCAGGTCATGACAGTATTAAATGAAAGTTTGTTAATGTATGGTATGTAATGAAGTAGGCACTGTAAACAATCAATGCATTGTGTGTGGCTGGTCAATCTGCAGTGTGCTATATCAATTTAGGTCTTATCTTCAATCAGTTATGACTGTTACAGAATCAATTACTAAACCAACATTAAATAGTGACTCAACATGGCGTCCTGCTATCACTGTTTCTTATAAGATGAAGTATAATGTTTATTATTTACAGGGTGGGAAAACATTTGTTATAAAAAATCAGGCAGATTTTGCAAGGGAGCTCCTCCCTTTGTACTACAAACATAATAACATGGCAAGCTTCATTAGGCAATTGAATATGTACGGATTTCACAAAATTACTTCTGTGGAGAATGGTGGCTTGCGATATGAAAAAGATGAAATTGAATTTTCTCACCCTTGCTTCATGAAAGGTCATGCTTATTTATTGGAACACATTAAAAGGAAAATTGCCAACCCAAAGTCACTTGTTGCTAGCAATGAAAATGGTGAGAAAGTTCTTATGAAGCCAGAGCTTATGAACAAAGTGCTATCTGATGTGAAACAGATGAAAGGCAAACAAGAGTCTCTTGATGCTAAATTCAGTGCTATGAAGCAGGAAAATGAAGCACTTTGGAGGGAAGTGGCAATTTTGAGGCAAAAACACATTAAACAGCAGCAAATTGTAAACAATGTCAGTATAATACATTATGTAATATTTAACATTAAACAAATCAACACAACACACAACAGATTAGTAATTTCTTTTCACATTTTAGCTTATCCAATTCCTGATGTCACTTGTACAACCACCTAGGACATCTCCTCAAACTAAGAATGCTTGTGGTGTAAAGAGGCCCTACCAGTTGATGATAAACAATGCTGCACATAATTCTGCAACAGATGCTTCTTACCCTGGAAAGTTAAAGAACTTGAAGCTAGATAAAGAAAGTATAATGGATGAATTGAGTGAAGATAATCCAGTATGTATTTCTCCATGTTTTTATTAACCAGTTATTATACATATTGGATGATATATTAATTTTGTATACACATTTCCTTTATAGGAGGATGGACCCACTATTCATGAATTGGCACATGATGACATGTTACATAATGATGGCACCCAAGAATCATTAAATGAATCTGATTTTATTACTGTTGACATGCCTAATATGTCCAATGCCATGAATAGTCACAGCCCCACTGATCCCTCAACATCCATTTATCATGTTACAATGGAAGATGGGGATGATGCGGATGCAGGTACTACTTATTTCCTATTAATATTATATAATAAGTACTAGGTATATGAAACTGTTATTCATAATCATGTCTTATTCTAGGAGTGACCCGATTAGTATATCCAGTGACTCCCACTAATGGTATGCAGAGGGCAAATGACAATATGCCCATCATAACATCAGCTTCACCAACCCCAGTCACTCCAGTAATGAACCAACCAGTAGCAGTTGAACCAGCTGTGAACAATGTGATGGGTTCACCACGAGTTGTTGTTAAAATTGAAGGACAAATGCCATCCAAGTCAAAAGGCCGCAACCAATCTGTTAACAAGGGTGCTACGACATCAACTGGAAAATCTCTTCTTACTGGAAATTACAACTCATTGAACCCATCAGCTGATCTGAAACTACCAGCAGAGATATTTGCAAGTGATGATTCTGTTAGTGATGCTGGGGTTACTGCTGCTGATGACATAAGCATGCAGAATGCATTGCAAGATCTCGTGGATGAGTCTCTTTTACCAGCTTCTAAAGACAAAATGCTGGGTGGTATAAACATCAAGATAGAAGGGGCTGGAGAAACATCAAAGTCTAACAAAAAGTCAAAGAAGAGCACCACCAAAAGTAATGAGAACACACTGAATCTGGCTGACATCAAAACCGAACTCCAGGATGATTTTGATTGGAACAACATGACACTAGCTACTGTGAACAACAATACTAACAAATTCCAAACAAGGTATGTAATTTTACTCACTTTTTTTCTATTACACAAATACACTTCTATTGGAATTAAACATAATCTATGTAAAATATTTATTGAAACACCTATGTGAATAAATACAAACCCAATTATATTATTCTATGTACATTTTGCTATTGCAATGGTTGGCAAAGTTACCTGTGACCATTTTTTCATGTGTATAATTTGAATGTGATTTCGGTACTCAGGAATAGGAGAGATAACCTCAGCAAAAATCGGGAGGAATATTCTTCCCTCTATGGAACAAATTCAAACAAGTATGTGAATATATATGATAATAACTCGGAATTGGCAATTCGCAGATGTGGCCTTGTATATATATTTATTAAAAGTATTTTTTAAATTGTGCTATTTGTAAATCAAATGTCGAACACTTTGATAAGTATCTATATTAGACAGGCAATTGCAAAATTAAAGCTTTGCTAATTTTGTCACTGATGCATAATTTACTAAAATGACTCATATTGCTTTGAGGGGGAAAAAGGAAATTAAAATCATTTATAGGAGCTTAAAAATATAATTTTCATCATTAAACTGCTGTATCATTATTGTTTAAGTAAACACAAAATTACTGTACTCTAGTTTCTCATACATTCATTGTTGTAAACAAAGATAATGAGTATATTTTTGTATAATCACTAATTGTTTTGTACCTTGAATATTTTTTATTTTCATATCTAATACAATAATTTAATTTATAAATGTTTCAGGAATGATATTGATGACCATTTGGATGCAATGCAGACAGACCTTGAATCTTTGAGAGAGTTGCTGCGAAGCGATAGCTATACATTTGACACCAACACATTATTGGGGGTATGTAATTATACATTTTAATGAGGAAACTTGATTAATTCATGCCTAAAAATAACTTAGGTACTAAAATGTAATATCCAGCTTAGCCAATTCTGTATCTCAAGATTGTTTAAATCGTATTTTATTCGCTTTCTTGTTTGTTGTATGAAATACTTATTGTGAAATAAAAATCTTAGCACTTTTGAGATACAGATTTCATAACATATTGATTAAAATACTAAAAAACTTTGTTTATTGTGAATGTGCCCATCAGTATCGTACACACACATCTACAGATTCAATCTATAGCGCGCTGTAAACATTGATATTTGAGGTCGTTAGGTTGGTAGCGCCGCGGCAGTCACGTTGCAGGCAACGTGTAGGTACCGCGTGCGAAGCCGTGTGCGGCACTGGCCGCACTCACACAGCCGCTCTCACTCACACATATATACCTGTCTGCGTATTAGAAACCGGCTCGCATACTTACGATTCACAGTTTATATAATGTTATGATTGTTTTTTTCAATAGTAATGCTCCTTTTGAGTTCTATTTTTAGGTAGGCTTTATTTTATAAGAATACTTGTGTTTTTCACTAAGCACCTATTAAGGAAAAATGAATAAAATTATTTTTGTATTGTCCATAGACTCCAGATGCAAGAGTATTACCTTCGATGTCTCTCGCTATTCCTTCCTGTCAGCCCACAACAAATAATTATGTAAAAATTATATAATAAAGCAGGACTATTAGATGCTAGATAAAATATGATTTATGGATATTTGATACTATTGACGTATAATGAGTCGCTTTCATTATAGTCGTAGAAGTAATTGGATGGTCTTTGATATTGTACGCGTAACTAGCGCTTGTCGCATTAGTTAATACTGTACGTGTAAACGAACATATAGTATAATTTTCAAAATTTTAAATGCATATTTGATATAGGTATCCATCATTTTATCTCGTATTATCATTGTCATTGTAACCATTGGTATTTTGTTTTTGCCGATAGTAAAGATAATAAAGTGTTATTGTTATTGCAATTACAGCTATTTGGTTCCGATGATCCATTCTACGGGCTGCCATATAACTCGATGGAGGACAGGGCGAAACCTACTAACAATGGTGAGTTACTACAAAACCCTTAACTATTCTTGCTCCGTATGTAATTTTTCAAATACATACCAATATCCAAAGGAAGCAGATTTATCCAAAGACTTCGTAATATTCTACTACCAACAAGTGGTATTCAAAAGGTTGCTATTTCACTCATGACGCATTATCACTAGCACTACCAAACACGAGGTAACTCTTTCGCTAACTCAACTACACACATACATACTAATAGAGCTTGTAGGAACGAGTAGGGCAGAGTGGTAAACTTGTGTCCAAGGTGTATGCTATCTTGGTGACTATCATATAAGTAGTTAAGAGCATATACCTACCTACAACATCACTCAAACCGAACGCACACGCACGACTTCCATCAAAATCATTACGATCTAAAGGCCAATCCATATCTGCATGTGTTTTCAGAGTTATATTTCACATTTATATTAATTGTAGATACAACCAAACAGTATCCGATGATTGATTTTGATTGGCTGATCGGTAACAGCGAGGCCTCCTCTACAAAGTAGCCTGTTGCTACATCATCTCGCAAGATTAATTCAACGCTGACCGCGTCTGGGCCACATGACGTGGTGGATGTTTTTGGTAAAGGGTTAATATAGTCGTGGTGGTTCCGGTCAGTGCTACAGATGTTAGGTAGATTGTGTCGCGACAAAACTGACTCTGTCTCTAACTACCTTGTCAACCACTATTATGTAATACTTGTCAGAAGCGCAATTGTGTAAAGCAGTTGTATTGTAAATATCATATCAATTATATTTTGTGAATAGCATATTGTTTTAAATATTTTGGAGATTTTATCTTTGAGAAAGATATTGTTACGTAAATATTTAATGGGTTCTTACAAACACGATTAACCTATATCACCAAGTGGTTTTATACTTAAGAATATCATTTTTGCCGCGACATCTTATAAAGACAGTGTTTGCTGTGAAATTACTGTATGTCTTTAAGCTAGAATCATGTTAAAGTAAGGCACAATAGTTATAAATGTTATATGTTAACTGTAATTATATTTTAATTAAAGCAAAGAAGCAGAAAGGTGAGATATCAAATGTAAGCAGTGACGACTCTCGCGTCCCGCACCTGTTTACTGAGGATAATGGTAGTAATTAAGTTCTCCTACCTTTATATCTAACGCAAAGTAGAATTTAAAAAATAATTTGCACGAAGAATTGTAGAATTTCATTTATATTCTGATATTTGTAAATTTGGAACCGATGATTCATGATGCCCCGTTTTTTGTTTAGTACATTTTATTGCTTATTTTTTCCAGAGGCAATTATGTTTTAATTCCCCCATCATCGGTTTCTAAGCGTTACGTTAGTATTATGTTGTTATTTCACCTGAGAAAGCATATTATAATATTTACTTTAATTAATTTTAAATGCTAAGCGCTTAGAATGTAATTTACTCTAAAGCTGCATTTGATAGCGTTTATTATCTTTTGTTCCATTTTGTTTACCAATATTGGGCGTGGGTTGTATTTGTATGTATAGCGTACGTAGTGTTTATTTTAAGTTAAGGCGTTATGTTATAGGTATGATATTGCTCTCAAACATATACCTACCTACTGCAATAGATAAGGATTTGAGTTGACAATATATTATGTTTATGTACCACATAGCTATATACTGATTGCTTTTCAAGTATTTGCATGGTTGAATATGACGTTGTTTTATTCTTACATTTATACAGTTACTATAATATATTATTGGTTAAGTAGATTTCTATATAGAGTATCTTTAATATTAGTATGTAGTTAACTGCAGTCGGTTTTTATTGATAATCAAATTATTAATAATATTTTTTTGGGCAACTTTCAGTTGAAGGCAATCAGCTAATCTCGTATACAGGGAATATTCCAGACTTTGAGGATATAAACATGCCAGATCTGGAGTGCGATAACTCTCAGGATCCGTGCGTGTCGCCCACTCCCAGCAGCTCGACGCTGAACACGCCACAGATGCAGGTTCGTTCGCCTTCCTTTTCTCTGAAACCATGAGGAAAGCCTAAAAAGCGACGGCACAAGAAGAAGCGCTCGTCTAGCAAGTGAACGTTTAGTACATCACTTTGATAATACTTCGCGTGGACTGAGTTCGATAACTGATTAGTGTAGTCTAAACATGTAACTGAGGAAGAAAACATAACAAGTAATTTATAAAATTACTCTTATTCCAATATTTGTTGATTGGCTTGTCAAACGTAACAAACTCATAATTTGCTGTATCTTTATTTAAAACTTTAACCAATGATTTCCATTAACAATTTTATATTAATGACATGAATGCTTGTTTTAATTTTTCGAGAAATGTTTCTAATGCAAAATTTAACCAAAATGTAGGTAGGTGTAAGTTTTTTGTTTTGTCTATGTAATATTTTCCACCCAGTGCAATAAGGAGTTGCGAGCAAAAGCTATTATTACATGTAGCCGCATATTTATTAAGGTATCGAGCTTTGAAGTCTTATTTGTTTTGTCGCAAATGATATCAGTGTAATTAATTATCACAGTACATACAAATATATTTTTTATAAACATTGACTAATGAGAAACTTGTGATTACTTATGTAAGCTCGCATGTTGAACAATAAATTAAATAATTTGTTTTGTTTATAGTAGATAAACTTTTATATATGACCACTTTGTAAAGGAATAGGATAGTGATAACATGTAAGTATGTTTATCGAGTGACTGAGGTTCTTTGCACTATCAAGTAATTAATAAGACAAAGTTAATGGAAGTCATCCCACATTAAAATATGAATATATAGCACGTGATTGTCGCTACAATTGCTTGGTGCCTTATGAAGGATAATAGTTACAGTGATTTAAATTGGAATATAAACAACATCGCGACATGCTATTATTCGTATAGTATGTGTAGAGCGTACGATAAGGGTGATATATATTTTGTTTAACAAAAAATTACTTAATGCGATCTCAGATGGTGATATGGATGTCCTACAGAATTGAGGTCAAGGCATACTGTACTGGCTTCATTCCAACTCGGCGATTAATTCATTTCAATTTCACTATTAGCTTGTATATCGGATAATTTCATAACATCGACGGCGCGCGGTGTATTCCCTCCTGTTAGTCTTTCTTTTAACTTGCTATGCATCAAACATCTTCTTTATTAGAGTATCAAGTGCACTGTAAAGGGAGACAAATTATTAAAAACTTCCAAGTCTTATGTACTAAATCCTCACGGTAGATACGGGAACTGGGAAATTTAGTCTCCCAGGCAATGTGTCTACTGTTAGCAAAAACCTGAACCAAAGTTGTGTTGTATTGGAGCTATGAGTTTATGGTGTTGGTACAGTATGCCAGGACCTTTAGGCATTTAGAGGTGCACTAAAAAGTTAATCCAACGCTAGTTACTCTCAACTCTTCAAGAGTGTCGTCGTGAGTCGATATTACAACTTCGTCAAATTCTTTAGTGTGCCTCCATTGGCACTGCTAGCTAATCACACAAAATGTGTTTATTTATTTTGGTGCAAACGAACCAATTTTTTGTTTATATTGTATCTAATTTAAATAGCAGTATGACTGCCTTTGTTGAAATTTGCACAGGGATATTTAAAAAATATTTACCAAAATTTATCTAAAAGATTTAGGGATTGATTCGCTCATGTATAAAATGTTAATTCGTCATTGTTGACAGGTTATATACTTTGTGTATATAAGATATAAGTATATAATCATTATGATTATTATAATGTTATGTAAGTCTTAATTTTAGAGTGTTATATATTATTATAGCCTACGCAATATCATCAGCAAATTACTAAGTATTATAATGAACTTGCATTTTCTCATTTTTGTCACGCTCAGTAACATGTTTGCATTGCATTTCAGCAAACATACGTTAAAAGTATGTATGATAAAAGCCTGTTTCGAAAAGTTATATCAAAAATTCCTACTCCTACTCCGTCACTGTAACTAAACCGCTTTACATATGAATAAGTAAATGCTACTTAGGGTGTACACTGCAGAACTACATATATTTACAAAATAATTTTATTATAGAACTGGTATATACAACCACAATAGATTTAGCAATTATTTTTAACTACAGCCATTGTATTATAACATTAAAATATGTTTATGAACAAAGTTTGGTAAGATTAAGGTAAATCAAGTATGTAAGAATACATTATCTATGTTTAATATAAGTTATTTTTAAATTCAATGTAATAAAATATTGAAATTTATATTTTTTGTTTTATTATTTTATTTTAAATTCTGCCCCTCCCGACGTCGCATGAGTAAATTGTAGCCAAAATCACTACTTGATATAATTAGCTTTCTATTTGTGAAATAATTGTCAAAATCGGTTCAGCAGTTTCGGATCCTTTAGGATAAAAACAAACAAAAAGGTTTGCCTTTAAATTCCTCTTTGTGTATTGAGAGTCAATGTTTTGTCTGCTTAAAGGATTAAAAAAACAATTTAATATTTAAAACTTTTATTGCAACATAGGTATTTTTTTATAATTTGTACTTAATTTATAAATGTTATCACAGCTGACATAATTACATAGTCCTGTTTCAGGAAATCCAAATTTTAATTCCAATACTATAGAACAGGTAACATACACTGATTTAATAAATAATATATTTTTAAAATACAAATAAAATAATAATGTATAACAATTTATCACTGTTAGCTACACCAAATAAACAATTTAAAATAATTATATAATATCACTCACATACACAACTTTATAGGGTTTGCTCAGAGCCATGTTTATTTCTGTACATAATGAATTAAATGTCGGCTGTTGTTGTCGGCCTCTACCTTGGCCTTGAGACAGTCGCAGATAGTAAAAGTAATTCTACAAGTAATTGCGTTTTAACTAGATGACTACGTACAGGAAAGAGTAGATTATTATCGCTTTTGTAACGGTATCTAGTTACTTCCTATTTTCCTACAACTGACACAATTGACTGAAAATGCTTTATTATTGCCATGAAGTATATCTTTCGTTACTACCTATAGATGGCAAGCACAATCACATGGCTTCATACTAGCAGAGGTAGCTCGTTACAGCCCAATAATATGACTGACAATTATTCCACTACAGAGCCTTTAAAATTTTAATGTAAGCGTAGTTTTCTCATCAAAGCAGGCAAAAATGCTGGGGCGGGAGCTCTATTCTTTTTCCCATCTTCTATGTAAGGTCCTGGTTTAGACATCAATACTGTATGCAGAGAAGGCAAAGAGCCGATAGAACACGCCAGTTCGGGTGACATGTGGCGACATCCCTGCACATCCAGGAATTGAAGTTTACTGCAGTATGTTTTCACAGCTTCCAAGGTCTTGTCACTTAACTGATTGCAACCCTGGAACATAGATAGGTAAGTGTTATACTTATTAATAAAATGAGAGGTCAAACAGAAGGGTATTTATTGGAGCAATGAGTTACTTATTTAGGTAGTTACGATATGTAATGAGGGATCAATGCCGTTACCGATTCAAAGTGTATTTTCTAGCAAACTATTGCAGCTATAGCAATAAGTACATATTTAAAATTAGATAAGCCTCATTCATTACGGAATTACTCTCGAAAACTCGCGACCGAGATGGAAGAAAAAAGAGGTGGTAAAGTAATTTAAATGATTTCGATAATCAACTTACCCTTAGCTCCAAGTGCTTCAATCTATGCAAGTTTTTGACTATTTCTTGCACAGCCTCATCATTCAAATTATAACAATCTATCAGGTTAATATATTCAATACTGGGACAGTTTTTGACTAAATGTTCAATTCCTTCATAAGTAATTTGCTGGCATCTGCTTAAGTTTAGATTTATCAGTTCTTTGAAGTTAAAAGCATAGGTCAAGCTCACATCTGTTATCCTATTGCATCCACTTATATCCAACTCTTTAAGGCTCCTCAGGCGAGCTAGTGAGTAGCCTGTGTATGAATCCATTGACAGTTTTTCACACATGAGCATGACATCTCTCTTTCGTTTAGCATCTCTCACTATTTCTTCTTCTGCTCTTGATCCCAAGTGAATCTTCGGAGACATGTGTGAATCATCCATATTCGACATTATTGGACCGTCTTCACCCTCTTTTATTTCGACTTTCCCCATACCAGTTAATCCAGCATCAGACACCTTGTCACAATGGCTCAGTTTTAAAATTTGAAGGAGCAATTGATTCTTAAATATGACTTGTACTGATGTATCTGTTACAGCATTGAAGCAGTAGCTCAAGTTCAACATACGTAAGTTAGGAAGCCTTTCAGAGATCATGATGACACCAGTCTGATCTATGTTCAATGAGTTTATATCCAGTTCTTCGAGACTTTGGTTTTCTCCAGCACAAATACCTTTTTCGAGACCATCTTTAGTTAGCAGTTCACACTGTGAGATGTTTAAAGACTTTAATTTCTTTAACTTGTGCAGTTCGGCTATTCCCAAATCAGTCACAGCTCGACATCTTTGTATATTGAGGGATTCCAGGTTGACTAGATTTTTACATATATGTACAAGTGATTGGTCAGTTACTCGCGTGCACAAGCCTATGTCAAGCTCTCTCAGAGATGTTTGATAACTTGTCAGAGATAGTATACCTGTGTTAGTCAGCTGATCACAGGAATGTACTTGCAATGACTGTAGCTCTAGATCTTTTATTTCTGATAGAGCCTTGAGTGCGGCTCCATCAATCAGAGTACAAGAGAAATGCAAACGCTTAATATTTTTGGCTCTACTTATAATTAGCTGCAGTATAAAATAAAATGTCAATACACTTTCTGAAGGGTTTTGAAATATATCAGTACCTGGAGGATAGAACTTTTTAACTAAACCTGCATGGAACTGCAATGAGCATGCAGACAAGTTTAGCTCTTCTAATGCAGGTGCAGCTGATGAAAATCTATTGAACAGAGCATCTGTCAGGTACTGGTTTCCAGACAGACTCAAAGTTTTTAAGTTTTCTAGATTTTCAGTTAGAAATCCTTCACTCTTGCCTTCCAACAGGCGTCCAGACATGAAGAGTTCTTTGCAATTCTGTACATTCAATGTTTCTAGATTTGTACACTTTTGTAGTATGTGAACAAATACTTTTTCACAAATATCACAGTTCCTCAGTGTCAAACATTGTATGTGTTCACCCAGTTTGTTCCAGAATTCATTTTGTTTACTTGATATTTCCACTTCATTGAATAAATAGTTGTAATATGTGATAGGTGAGTCCTCAAATATTTGAAGTGGTGAAGCTGACTCTTCATTGAAGATTGTTTTGTAAAATATAGCAACTTTCTTCTTCAAAAAGCACTGATCATTGGCAGCTAAGTACCAAGAGCGACATGTCTCACTGGCTGCTTTTCTATCAGATTTAGGTAAGTACTTGAATAGATAAACTAACACCTGAAAGTTGTGTAATATGTTATCATAAAGATATTGTCAAATTCATAAGCAAAACAATAATATTCAATAAAAATAAGGGAATGCGTCATTTCAAAGTATTGAGTAATCTTTGGACTTGCTGCTGCATAGAACAAATTCTTTACGTGATAGATAAATCACGTGAAAAAAATCGATCTTTAGATCAAACAAAGAAAACCATAAAAGAGTTAACAAATGCGGAAGTCTTGTAAAAATATTCCATTTCACTAGAATTAACTTATATACGCACCTCAAACGGTAGCTCCATATCCGATTTAAATAAACTGCAGCTAATAATCAAATGTTTCAAGGGATTCTTTTTTTATTTTATCATTTGTTATGAAAGTACTAAAATCCAATTATAATTTCCTACTCCTTGTTTTTGACTCTTTTGACATTGACATTAATTTAATGTTGCCAACTTTACTCTTAAAATTTCCTTGTACTGTAGTTTGAATAACAATTTGTATTTGTTTACATGAATATACAATAAATAATAAGAAATAAAGAATACACTTTTATATTTGTAATATATTTTTAGTTAAAATATGAAGAATGCGTTGTAAAGTTAAATTAGAGCAGGAGTATTACGTATGTAATCCAAATCCAATTTTCTTATAATCCATATCCATTAAAATTGTTCGATATCTACTTTTCAAAACTTATGTTAATACATAAGTTTAAGTTGTTAACTTATGTTAATACATAAGTTTAACTTTTTAGTTTAAATAAAAAAAATCAAATATGGTTTTCCCTCAAATGGGGAAAGATCTTCATGTGGTAAACCCAGTATTAGAACTTGTCATTTTCTATTATGACAAGACTATTTTTTTTTCAAACTTGACTTCAAGTATTTTGTATATCTAGATTTACGAAAAAGATGCACGGCCCCAAGTCATATAAAATTAATTTACGTCCATGTATTTTATAAACGTTCACTGCGCCGCCACTGCCGCCTAGCCTCCGCGTTTGTTTCAATTTCATTACCGGCCGCGAACAAACGTGCGCACAGTCCGGTAATGGAGTGAATCAGACACAGGAAACAAGCGCGAAGGCAGCGCGGCGGCGGCACTGTTTGATGGAACGCTTATAAAAGTATTTTATATAAAATGATAAAATTGAGTAATAATAAGGAAACTTTTTGAACCTATTTTTTTTATTAACTTTGCGCCACACAAGAATTTTTTCCTACCTAGTGGGTTCATTTACGAAACCCTACAAATTCACGCATATTACAATATTGTACAATGTATTGGCGCCAAAATGAGAAAACGCAATCGTATTCGTTGTCATATTTATACAACAATCGTATAAAAATTACAGATTCGAAATTCAAATGTAATATTTTTTTTTTTTAGTGTAACAGTATTTATGGCTAGAGTAAGTATATTACATTCAGGCCCGGAACAACAATTAGTCGAGCAAAAAAAAAAATTTGTTTCGTGCGAATTGAATCTGTGACCGTGTGATCGTAGTTTTGTAGCACTTCGTATTTTTGTAGCACATTTTTTTATCATTCGGTAGGTTGAAATACGCTGTGTGAGAAGACTACTTATTTAATATCGTTTAGTTATAAGTATACTGAAAATGTTGTAAAACTAACCTAAACAAATCCGTAGCAAATTCGTAGCTCTCAATCCCTCACGTAATTTTCAGAGCACGGAATTACATCACAATAGAATATAATGATTTCAAAAAGTTATGATAACAAAATAAGTATAGAAAATCCTTGGCACATTGTTAAATGGGATAGTTTGTTTGTAAATATTGTGACGTAGCGAATATACAGAGATCGTAGTTTCGTAGCACTTGATCTTGTTCGTAGTATTCAACGTAAAAACGTAGTAGTAAACATTTTAGTAGCGTTCAATCATTCTAATAGCATTTGAAGAAATGTAACACGCTGTTTGAAACGTATTTAATAATTTAATAACGTTGCAGTAGAGATATTGAAAATATACAAAAGTAACTTAAGAAAATCCGTATCAAATTCGTAGCAATATTTTTTCCGCCGAAGGTATGTTTGCCACATTTAATTTAAGAAGGCCATTTTTTTAATATTGTTGCAGATATGCTGGAAAACATAACTGAAGTGATTTTTGTTTAAAATCGGTTATTAACATCGGCCGCAAAGCGGTTTTCATAGCACTCAATCAGTATTTTATAGGTACTTTTTTTAACCGACTTTAAATATTTATTTACGAGTATACTGTAGTATTAGCTAAAATATGTAAGTACGGCTTAGTTTTTTGTGGTAAACATTAGTTTATAATATGCTCGTAGCAATTAGGTACCCTATGCAGGTTAGTTGCATTGCAAGTAAAACATCTGCTGACGTTTATTTTGCAATCTGATAAGGAATTTAACTCGTTTTTAAACGATTGTGTGATGTGCACATCTCATGCATTTAACATTAATTTAATGTCACATTAACCTATCCACCTGAATTCAAAAACTTTTTAAAAACTGTCATAACAGAACATTCAAAGAAATATCAAAGAGAGGGTACTTCAACAAGACTGTAACATGTGTCGACGTATGCCAAGGAAGAGTGAAACATTTGTCGAAGTAGCAGGGTAGCACATGTCTTGCGAGTTTGCGCGCAAGGTTACAATATTGTTATGGCCACTTGTTGGGCGCCACTAAGCTCAGTTCGCGGGCGGACCCGCGCCTGGCACGTGTCCCGCGCCTCTCCCGACTCCACACACTCTTACTTTCCCGAAAAACTTTACCGCTACTTCATAATCGTGCGATATTGTGCAAATAAGGTTCAAAGTGATTGAATAATGAAGTGATTGTTACGTTTTTTGTTGGTGTGTAGCGTGGAAGGACCATGTCTCGAAGGAAACAAGCTAAACCGAGGTCTTTGAAACGTAAGTTTTGTTTATCTTTTGTTCTAAACAACACGTAAATAATAATTTTAATGTTTTGTTTGTAAATATTTTTAATGACAACTTCAGATATTTATATGAGAACGGTTTTATCTCTGTTTTCATTATTGTGAATAAATAAATTCTGAAAAACATGAATTAAATCTTTGGGATCTTATCACCCCAGTTGTGTTTAACTAGATTCTATTTATATGTTATTAAATATTAGATACGTTTTGAAGAACAATCTACTGTATTCCGTTTGATTGATGATTTTAATTGAAAGAAATATTTTTTTTCTTATGATATTGTTTTGTAAATTATCTATATGTATTCCTGTAAGTATTGTTCAAAGTAAAAGAAGGTTAATATTAAGAACCTTCGGAAAACCGTATAAGTATTTAAAGTATTTTTTTACATATGTGATGATAAGTAAGACATTTAATATTGGCTCTATTATTGTATCGTTTGAAATTAAAGTTTCTGATTGAGGTGGCATTTATCCATATTAAAACACCTTCCTAACGTAGGTATTTTTTCATCAATTTACAACTAAAAGTATAAAATCTATGAAAACCATCTATATTTATTACATTAAGCTTTAAAAAAAACATGATAATAGTGTTCTTTAAGAATTTTTAAAATTAAGAAAAGTTAAATAAGCAAAATCCTAGCATTAAAGTTTACCATATCCTAAAGCCAGTAAAGTTAAAAACTCAAATAAGTAAACGCAACATGCAGTTTTTATCCAACTTTCCAACTATACCCACTCGCGAATATTCGCACCTGAGTTCCATTCAAATTACGTTAGTACGTAGTTTAAGTAAACAATTAATGGCGCCGCGTCAATGGGAGGGCGTCGCTCCCTGTGATGGACGGTCCGCGGCGCGCTGCGGTCGCGGCCGTCGCGGCGCCCTAATATCAACGTTTTATCAGTGACGGCTCGCGGTTGCATTGTATGTATCCTCTGCAGCCAGACTGCAGGCTTAAACGATGACCCGCCGTCATCACTGACGCATTCGGTTCCTAAACTAAGTAGATTAGTTTAGTTGGATCGTTTTAGAGATGTTTTGTTAAACATCTAATTAATTGTGAGTATAATAATCACTTTTTGTTATATCGGTACATACTAACTATTGTTGTTCATGTCTCTGCTTACCCCTATTGGAGACAGGCGTGAGGTTATGTATGTATGTTAACTAACTAACTAACAGTTTCCGATGACTTGAACTACCATTTCTTTACCAGGACCATTTCTTTTAGAGTTTCATCGTAAGAATCGCCATAAGGCTCCAGTAACTCCCTTTAAAGTTTACATAGATCTACAGATCTACTATGTAAACTTTAAAAGGAGTTTTACCCAGCATCTAAGTGGTGATACTAGGGACTTTTTCAGTACACAAACACACAATAAGACAAAAGTTATTCACAAGACGTATTTACAACTAACCATTAGTCTTATAAAGGTACAAATAATACTATAAACCATCTCCTGGGCAATACGTCGAAAGCTTTATCACTTAATCACACATATATAAGACAATGTCACATCACAACACAACATCCAAACTAAATTACCTTCAGTTTTACAGTTCACAGAGTAGCGAGAACAATGTTATTTGTTGCAGAACTAACAGCTATGTAATGTAGTAACTTTATGTATCGATCTAGTGGCGTCTAGTACTTTCGTAATGCGTCCCAAAGGACCACGAGGATGCTGCGACTCTCCGACTGGCTCTGGGGATACCTAATGCAATACTAGCTCTTCAGTACGTTTGTCTATACGTACATATAAACTAGTATGTAGGATTTAAATGTTGCTTATTATGTACGTAGATGTATTTGTGTGAGTTTTTTTCTGATATGGTCTTGTCGTTAATGAAGAAAACTTTCTAATTAGCGAATCTTTTGCCACGATATTTCTGTTACATCTATGTTTCATTTTTTTTTCGTTCGTTTCGCCATTTAATGGCACCTACTTAATTCAGGTCCTTATGTTTGAAGTTAATAGGTACTTAGGTCGTTAGGTTTTAGTTAAGTCTTTAATCGGAAAAATAGGCAGTAGGTAATTTCTATTCTTTTGATTATGATTTGTTCTGTACATACAACATTCGGCGGCAGGTTACCGCTGCCCTCACTGGGGTCCAATAACACGTCAATTTCAGCGTCCCGTACCCCGTCCCTCATGCGAAGGAATTAAAATTTTACATCCAGTGAAAATGTTAATCCTTCCCTGTCCCAGGCATACAATAAAAACGAATTGCCGTATCTTGAATTGTTTACTCAATGTCGTTTTCTACCTGCCCGACTTTTCAAGGATCATAATGCGTTTGTCTCGTTACTTTCGCAACTATCATTATTTATTGTATAGGTACATATAGTAAATAGTGGAAGTCTATTTTCTATAATCAGCTTTTCGCAGATTTGTAGGCACCATCAGTAACAAGCACTTTTCGTCTATGTCTGTTACCAAACATTAGCTGACAGAATAATGTAATCAAAAAATCTGAAAGTTTAGAGTGGCTAATCCTAATCACAATCACTTCAAAAGTCCCTTTCACAATTCAAGATCTCTGATACAGCCTTCATCCAGGAAGAATCTCCAAAACGCTATCCTCATTACAGTAATAACTATTAATCTAAAATTTTAACGAAACCCCATTATTTTATGGGCACACCGCCAACTAACGAATACACATAGAACGTCGTAAGTTTCATACAATATTCAAAGGTCCAGATTGTTGAAATATTCAGCCGGGTCCATGGTATGCATAATTTGTAATTACATTATGTACGGAACACAACGGATTGATCGGGGGTGGAAGGTGTAAAGATCACAATAAACCGTATATGAATGTTTTATTCGAGGTAAAAGCTTCGAATGGACGTATTTGTAAGCCTTTTGAAGAGGGTTAAGTCAATTTGACTTTGTGCGTCAACTTTTTTACTGAGCTTATGTGATCCGCTGTTAGACTGAGTACACTAATGCAGTTGGGATAACTTCATTTTGAAATTAAGTGACGTGGTGTTTTGTTTTCCTTTGTATCAGTATTATCTATAATTTACATTGTGTTCTTTACTTATTATTGAGCAACAAATGATTGCCTACAGTTTTTAGGGTTCCGTAGCCAAATGGCAAAAAACGTAACCCTTATATATTCGTCAGTCTGTCTGTCTGTCCGTCCGGATGTTACAGCCATTTATTTCCGAAACTGTTGGGCCTACATAGTTGAAGCTTTATATTAAACTACTAATTAATGCAAATTATGAAAATTAATCAATGTTCGGTGGTTCGGTACTTAGAACGTGAGCACCGTTAGTGTAACGATAAGAAGTCGATGGCTACGTCAGGGCGCGGGGCTAGCGCGGGGTGCTCGTAGGGCTGTCCAAAATAATCAATTTACATCACCCATCATTACTCATTAAAAGTTACTTAATTGCTATTCAAATATGAAATTGAAACCTTTTTTAAACTGTAAGGTTGAAAATATTTCGGATGAATCGAATGATTCATACAATTTGGTCTTCTTATGCAAAGAAGACCAAATTGTATATCTTCTCGTTGGTAGTCGAAGGCTGTATCTATGTACGAAATCACCGTTTATATTATACGCTAAAATTAAAAAGTAAAGGGAGTGATTAATAAATTCACTAATTAGTCATTTTCAAAATCTCTGTGGTAACTAGAATCCAGTATGGTTTTTGGCACTAGACTCACCCAATACAAGTTTGATAAAGGGACTTCATAACATATAGTAGGTCTATAGTAGGTGTATGGCACTTTGGAGAGTAGTAAAGCTTTGTCTTATTTCCTATACATGGCGGTGAAGGTCTACCAGGCACACAGAAGTCGTTCTAGCAGCAGTAGCAACCCTAGGTGTTGCGCGTCCATAAAACTTGTAGAGGCCCCGCAGAGAATCGCCGGGAAATTTCCCCTGGGTGGCTCGCACCTCCCCTGCGCCTCTGGGAAATACGCTAAAGCCATATCATAACAGTTTTATGTTGATGTTGACCTCTCATCTACTGCTGGCTGTCCGTGAGTTGCTTAATCGATGTCATTTACTGTGTGAAACTGCGAAATCGGCAGCAATTTGTCGCAATTTGTCTCATTATTTATTATTAAGATTCATTATGTCTTTCTTTCTTCGTGGTCTTCCCTCATCTATGTCGGAAAGAATGTATATATTACGTGCTTAGGTATACATTTGTTCCTTATTCTTATGAGTAGTGTTCTCAGAGTTATAAATTATCTAATTATCTACATAATTTTGGTAAACATTGATATATCCGCAATATACCAAGCCCATTTTAAAATATAGGTCTGTTACCAACTTAAAGATTTTCACTAATACTGTTAGCGTGTTTAATATCGCATCCTTATCATAATTAAACTAGACATACCTATGATGTATTATGTAGCCGCGCTTCCATTCCACAAGGAATTGTGTGAAATGAAATGACACTGTTACATGTTTTATATATTAAAGTTCGCGCATTGGATAAGTAAAACAGAAAAAATGTAAAACATTAATGCAATCTGTTAACACGGCGAGGAATTCTCTTTCAAATCCCAGTTGACTGTCATAAATCACTCACCTGTTTTGCGCAAAAACATCCATAAAAGGTAACAACAATAATGTGGGCTAGGTACCTACATTATGAATCACATTAAGTAGGAAGGATTTTTAATATCATTGTGTGAATATCAGTCACGGTGTGATGTCTTATTTTCGGCTTGTCTTCATGCTTTGTGTACTTATTCAATATAGGTACAATGTACGGTGTAAGTATCAAGATAGCATTGTATGCAGTAGTGCACTCTTTTCATGGTTTGAGCAAGGATTTGATCATCTTTCGGAGCTGTAATCCATCCTTCTATGTAATTGAATCGCACGGTTGGCGCGATGGCTGGGCAACTCTGTCTGTCGCGCAACATGTCGCGGGTTCGATTTCCGCACTGTTGACACCACAAATTGTTGCTATTATTTACGGGTCTTGTATGTTTATAAATCATAGTTTTGGGCAACGTTTGTAAAAAAAAAAACAATTAAGCCAAAAGACCCATATATGTAGATAAATAAGTAAAAAAATAAAATAACTTATGCTTTCACGGAAATTTCAGGAATGCTTTTGATGCCCAAGGTTCTTTTTCATTGTTTAATATGGCAACCTACAATTGGGGCTGTTCTTAGATGAAACGATCGGCAACTGTCGAGTCCATTTAATAAATAGTTACAGAAGCAACTAAACAATACTGAAGTATCAATAGGTATACCTAGTACAAACTGTGTAGTAACTATGAAAGTAAACTTTCACCCACTTACATCGAATCGCTCTCAATGTGAACCAGTCTTTACGTAAAGCACTTAGATAAAATCTGATCTTAGAAGTTTTCAGGAATTATTTAGAGTACTCATGTGGCTTAACAATTTTCTGAGAGTCGAGCATAACAGTATCTGTTAAAAATATCACGGTACCGTCGTTGTGAGGTCCCCACTAGGTGGTGGGTAGTGGGGGGATGGTCCCAGAGGATGGCAAGTTCTCGCCCGCCGCCCGCGCGTCGTCCCGCGAGGCCTGGCCCAGGCAGCCGCGTGCCGCCTGCTCCCGCGGGACTTCGCCCCCGCTACCTCGCCCCGCACCGCCCCGCTCTCCTCGCGCGCCTCGCTCTCCAAGGAAAACACCAGCTGAGACGTTCGACTTTTAATTGATAGCTAACCCTTATCTATCTTTACTTGTGTTTAGAAGCTGAGACGTTAAAAGCTGTATACAGGTGAAACGAGACATTCGAGACGTTTAATTACATTTTTATGTCTGCTTTAATTTCTTTGACTAACCTTAACGTTGTGTCTTTATTCCCCAACGGTGTCAGCAGTGTAATAGGAGGAGAGGTTATTGCCAAACACTGGACTCATTTTGAGACGCTTTTACGATTCGACTCAGAAAATGGATGCTGTACTGCTGTGGGTACTAAACCAGCGAGGCTGCAGTTCTGTAATTACGCAATACTTACATTTTTAATGATTTTCTTTCTACTTTTTTAGTTATTAAAACTGTATCAGTTCATTCTCATACAATATCTACAGATAGATCTTTAACAGATATAAAGTCAACTGTGTATGAATGAAGGTATCCTTTGACATCGGTCACACAACAACGAACTCAGATATTTCGATTACGGAAGCAGCATGCATAATACATTGGTAATGGAGACTACATTGTACATGTTGAGTGTACATTAGTTAAGGGTGTAGCTCGGGAGCCGGGCGCCGGGCGCCGCCAGGTCCTGCCGACCGGCCACCTCGGGGACACCCGGTTACTCTACTATTCCCACTCGACATCATACCGACGCCTCCGAACACATTAAAATTACAGTTTCCAAGGATATACAACTGAGCGAAACTACAATGACTTACGCCGAGATGGGATTGTTATTATTCCTTTGTGCTCCCAGGGTACTTAATCAAAATTATTAGTTACGTACCTACAACATTTAGTGCCTCCCGTGGAGTAGGTTAATGCCTTCTGTGCTACACTTTGCCCAGTTGCTTACACGTCTGGTACTGTGGTACCTGATGCTTCGTGTATGGAAATATATTGTTACTGGTTTTCCCGTTGTTGCATAAATTAATTTAGCTAGTCTTAAAAATGCTTTGGATTTTGCAACCCTGATTCACCATCATTGTTCGGAATCAACGTCAGATAGCCAATGTGGAAAACAACCTTCAACCTTTATTAACTTCATGAGACGTTCTCCTGAATTTATACTTACTTGTATCATTAAACTAAGCTGAAAAATTCTTTCAGCACTTCTTTCGTATTAAGTACAGAATATCTTTAAAAATCAACTTGTTTATCTACCAAAATTCGTTTCGTATAAATAATAAGCAATACAGTTAGCTAGAAAATTGAATTGGCGTTGGTATCGGCGCGGGCGGCTCTTTGGTGCCGAATGGTTCCCGCGCGGCACATTGCGCGCTCGAGTTATGATGGGCTATCGCGATGGTGCTAAGATGGCGTGGACCTCGTGCCTCGCTATTCTCTCTAAAATTACTATGTGCTATAAACTGTCTATGTACTGCACCTTATTTGGACGTAGGCGATTTTCTCAACGATTGATGAGACAAGAAACACCTATGTTTTTCTTCTCGAGGATCAAAATATACTAATTTATGATTGAGAATATCATCATCATCATCAGCCGGAAGACGTCCATTGTTGAACAAAGGCCTATATTGAGATTATAATAGTCTTCAATTCTCGAGATGATATAGAATTGGGTTAACTTATTTCCAACTAGAGACGGTATACATTATTCCATATCCGCTAAAATTCAGGCCAGGCTATAGGAAGAATGAAGATTTTCTGGGACTAATAACGTGTCTAACTGATTATGAAGTCCAAAAAATGTATAGTCCCATTATTATACTTTTTCTTATCTCATCAAGCAATTAAAGCCTGTTTATAAACTGTACCTACATACTGAATTACAGTAATGTATAGTGTTAGTCATGAATAAGTCCTCTAAGTATCATAGCGGTACACTAAGGTGTACTAGTCACAAAATATTACGTTTGTAACATCAGCAATGTATACAGAGCCCCGGGCAATGTACGGGTTCCCTGGCATTGCTAGGATTTTGCCTCTGGCTTGCTTTTGATGAATCGATGGACATTCCCCGGGGCCACTGGGCTGGACTCGGTCCTTGGGGACGTCGTACTATGCGTAGCCTGAGCTCATCTAAATATGAACGTACCACCCGACTGATTTATTAATGTGATGATGTTTGACGTCATCACATTAATAAAGGTTTTTAATGAATACTTGGTTACTTAAGTTTTTGATAAAATCTAGTCTCATGACACAAATAAGACAAAGTTGAGAGATTACCGACAGTCTGTCGCCGACAGAACATGATACAGAATGAAACCGACCACCAATTCAACGGTCGCGCTGCTTATAGCAGTTCAAATTGGACATTAGAACAAATAGGTGGAAATGGCCTGATTTAACGAAAATATTGTGATTTCCTGATTTCGTGCTTTACATAGTTTACATTGACAACAAACCGGGAGTGACGATTTTTCCGTAATGTCCTCAGCTTTGTGTTTAATTGTATAATTCGAAGTGTTGTGTGCGGAGTGAGGGCGCGGCCGGTCGACGGGGCACAATCACGCCACGGCCCCGCGCCCTGCCACTGCCGGCCTGCTAATTATGTCACCAAACTAGTTCCCATTGTGGATTTGTGTAACCTTATTAAGAAATATTCATTTGCATTAATCCGTGGTTGTGTTCCAAAAAAATAAACATAATATTGATCAAACAAAATTAGTTTACTTATGGAAACAAATAAATCACGTCGCATCGGATACCAAAGGTGTACTCAGAATTATGTTCTGTTAAAACAGACTTAATACAATTTTTTTCAGGATTCCAAAGTCAGTTAACTTGTAAAAATGTAACTACTGTTATGTTAGTGTAAATTCAGTCATAATAATGTCGTTGAATTTTGTTTTAACATTCTTAATACTGCTATCACCCGAGCAGTTTACCGAAATTGGAGTTACCCTATAATATGACCATTACCGTGGATAGGACAACGTGTTACCCCCATTCACGTGTTACCGTGTGTCCATTCTATTATGCTTATTGTAAACTGTGCCATACTTTACAAGAAAATCCCTCGAAATTGTGAAAACAACTATTGCGTTTTGAATTGGGCACTTTTACGAAATGAAACTAAGATTTTGCTGTTGAATGCACAGAAAAAAACATAAACGAAATTTTATTTGTGTTAGGTATTTTTAGTTGGAATATGTATACCTGATTGAGTCTTAAAATAATAAATGATTTGAAAAAAAAAACAATATTTAACCTCAAAATTAAGGCACCAAGCAAATCTTTCGTGTTGTTTGATAGGTAACATAAAAAGTTTATAACGTTTGATTTTAACACTTAACCTATTTTCAGCGGAAGAAGAGGAATGGAGTGAGGACGCTGGAGTTGAGGGAGGGAGTAAGAGGACATACAGTGATCAGGAAGAGGGAGACGAGGACAATGACGCGGCTGATAATGATATGCAAGATGATGATGATGCTCAACGAAATGAGGACAGCAAAGGGGATGACAATGAGGAATGCAATGCTGAGGATACTTTTGAAGGTGAGATTTAATATATTTTTGAGTATTTAGAAACTGAGACACGCACATCAAGACATCAAGATGGTGCTATTGGCAATGATATACATTAGTGTCAGATAGAGATTTAATATTTAGACTTATTCGTTTTGGGACATTTGAGGATGGTAGCTTAATGCTTGAGCTGTTATTTTCTAGCAACTGACTGACTCTAGTACTTCTTTTTTGACGATTCTAGACTGTTTGCTTAAGTATGATTTGAGATTTGTATTAAAATGCTTGTCTTGACTTTAACTAGCGATGGTGATGTTGATGAAGTTAGAATACATTAATATAACAATTTAAAATCCAATTATTCTCTTTCACTATCTCATTAGTCCATCACAGTAAAGATAGACGCAATACCTACAATTCCTACAAGCGATTAAACGAGTATGCTCGTCGAAGCGGATTCGAGGATACGGGGAGTGGGTGCAGTTTCGGCTGACACTGACGTAGAGGCGCCGATAACGGATGACATACGACCGGCGCATTGGGTGCACGACGTCCGTCTGCGAATGACACACGACACGACAGTGCGAAGCCAACAACGTTCTGATTTACGAATTGTTAGGAAATAGGCTTGGTTCCAGATAGTAGAGATTATGTTGACTACGTTTCTTTAAAGTTTGTGGACATTTAAGGGGTGATTTGAAGAAAGATGCTTCTTCTTAGAATTACATCGAGACATTGAGTCAGAGAGTAAGAAGTAATAAACATTACTATTTCTTTTTTGTCTACAAAATATTTTCCTGTTCTTGGAATTCTCTACGAATTTCTTGAAATTCTCTCTTAGTGGTTCACTATTCTTTATTACTTTAGCTGTGTGTTGTTTGTCAATCAGTCGGTCAATATTTTTGATCATAGACAGTATTGTGGTAGTTGGAAATTGTGTCTTTTAAAGCAGGGACGTCGTATACCTATCTGTACGTGCCTTCTTGTAATTTTATCCAGTCCACCATCCTTTATCCGATTATATGTCAAAACTATTACTTATACAGACATCTTTAATGAAACACATAATTCTGTTCATTATAACGTCTCTGGAGGGATAATTTACTAAGATATAAATACTTATTCCTCAGTAATGAAATATCTCTTAAGTGAAATGTGTTTAATACGCAGTTGGCACACATGTGAATAATTTATAGTTGTGGTATCGTCCGCACCCAGCACTTAGTCACGTGTCAGATGCATTTGATGCGCCGCACTATTCACTGGTCGCTTTATCGACTCCCATCCATCGTCAGATTAGTCAGCCGCCCGGTACTCGCAGATCAGTTTAAATTCCTAAATAGCACGAATACATTACACTGCTATATTGGAAAAAGCCTACCTCGTCGGTGTCGTGGTTGAATATGTTTGGACAAGAGTAGATTTGTTTTACTTTTAGTGATATTCGTATCAACCATAATATTGAATTGTGTCCTATGAACAATAAAATGTTCTCCCTATCAATACAAACAATTGACGAGTAAATTGCATGTACGTTTTGACGCTTCTCTCTTCTAAACCAGGCGTGATGTTGTCATTGAAAAGAACCATTTGTTTGAAGCTTCCTTACGCTTCAAGACGTCCGCCCTCGAGTGAATTGTGGGGAACCAAGAAAAACTCTTGAGCTCGATGCATTTACATTATCGTCTTTACTTTTGGCTTGTCATACGCGGCCCCAGGTGACGGATCCGTCGCTACAGTCGCGAAGGGTTTTATGATTGTTGCGTACATGTATAATGAATGGCGTACTTTAGAATTTAGGAAGATCGATCGTCACTGCGACCTACTGACGATTTTTTCATACCAAATACTTGATTAAGTTTTTTTTTGCGTAAAGGAAATTTTATAATTTATTGTAATATTTTTTGTGGGTTAGATACTATGTTAGTGTTGTTGTAAGAACTTCGGAACGCAATAGGTCAAAATTTTGACAATGGTTACCTCAGCAGACTTTACCTAAGAATAGTTGGACCGGACAACTGTAACTTGGTATGAATATTAGCTAATATTTAGTGATAAAGACTCTGTACTGGGTTGTTATACAAGTTATAAGATTGTATAACAAGTTTGGATTCAAGAGTGACCTTGTCAATATAAGCTAAGGGAATTAAAAGTTTACTTATGTTTGTAGACAAGTGCCTATATGGTAATTTGTACACTTCTCTAAATCTGACACACTTGTAAGTTCATGTAAAATAAATTTTCTCTCACTTACTCGATCTATTTCGAATGTAACTCGATTACCTACGATCGTTACTCGATCGATATCGAACATTTTCGAAAACAATCGTTTGACCTCGAACAATACTCGATTACTTTCGAGCGTTACTCGATAAATTTGAAGCGTCACTCGATTACTTTCAAGGGTTACTCATAAACGATCCAATGTCCTTGAAAATAATCAAGCGTCCTCGATTAATTTTGAGCGTTACTCGATAAATTTCAAGCGTTACTCTATCAAAACAGAATTTATTCTACAGTTTCATTACATCTATAGATAACATTAAAATATTCTTAATTGTTGCAGATGGTGAAGACGCAGAGCCAAATGAGACAAAAGAAGAACCCTATCAGACAGAAGACGTCCCAGGTAAGATCAGTACAATCAGGAATATGTTCGGTACAATACTCTGCAACCAACCGAACAGCTCAGCACTTTTGCTAGTATGCATTTTCATTAATGTATGTATCGCAATTATCGCGAGTTAGTGCGTGTTCAAATACCAATCGTGTAACTCTATTCGGACCATCTTAGTGCTACATTAACTTAGGTTACCATTTATTACTGCCGTATTCAGAGTCATTTAATGATTCTTAATAAAATCTATACTAAGAAATAGTTTAAGTAACAAAATCGATGCTAAGGAATAGTTTAAGTAATCATTATAATGTCTTTCAATATAATCTCATTTTGGCGAATCTAGTATTCGTAAGTAACCAAACCAAAGTCAAATCAACTAACCCAAGAACATAGTGCTATCCCAATCGAGCATTAATTTCTACAATTAGCTTTTATTCTACCCTATTTACAGACCACCAGATACTATAAAGATTAATGTAGGTAAACGATGAATAAATTATCTCAAAACTTTCCAGAGTTGAGATAAGAGTACACTATTTAATATCACGGAGACCTCTGAGCGAGGCTCATTATGTCTAAATCTCATTGAAATTCATAAGGAGGCCACTAAAATAACGAGCAGCCCCGGGCCTCGGCACGCAGCCGATGCGTTTTTACTGCGGTTTAATGCTCTTTTTACAACTTCGTCAAAGGGTGTGCTGCTGCGTCGCGGTTGAGCGCGCGGAGCCCGGCCACGGTGGCAGCGCTGCTTTACGACTCCGTCCTCGCTTATCTCCCGCCATTCGTGATAAATCTCCACCCGGCTCCTTGGACCTCAAATATTTACATGCTAATTCGTAGCCAATTCTGCACCAGAGATTATAAATAAATTGGCCACCGCGCCTCATCATCGACCAAAGCTACCTTCATTTTATCTTTCATGACTTAAGAAGTTTTTCAAACACAGGGCCATGCTGCCGCCGCGCCGCGTTGACGTTTTAATTTTATACCACCCAGATAATTTAGCTTTTATGTTACCTAGTCGTTATGAAATCTTTGTAAGAGTTACCAGAGTTGTAAATTTTCTGCTCCTATTTATCATCGAGGAAAATATAAAATAAGCATTCGTCTTATATTATTTTTTACAAAGGATGTTTCGAAAGTGTTATTGTCAAATAAAATGAACATTTCTTTAAAGGATACCAGACAAAGGGAAATTTACATTGAGGAAACGCCGAAGGACAACACATGTCGAATGGTACGTCGTTATGTCTAGGTAGTCTAGGCATTGAGTACCTCATACCTACTCAGGCTCGTAAACTATTGAATAATATGAAAGTTGCATGTGACAAACAATGGACCCTTTTTCTAAGGCACCCTTAGAATAATAAAGACTCATTGTTTCAATATATTGCAAGTCCTTTGAAACACTCTATAGAACTTGAATGGGATGTCGTAGGAATAAAGTGAAGCATGCAGGCTTTGTTTCGCCACACGTCTTAAACTATCTGCGGCAGTATCGGAAAATGAGTAATTTTTCCCAGTGAGTGGTTCCCGGTGTCGCAGTCGTTGTTAGGCCAACACTCGTGTTGCGCAAATGTATTCTCTGCGGGGGTGAGTGGTGGTGCGCGGGGCGCGGGGGCGGGCGCGGGCGCGCGGGGGCCGCCGCCGCTGAGCCCGAAGTTGGGCGCGCGGGCTTGCTCCCATGGGACAGCGCCGCAGGGACCGCACTCCATACCAACATATTACAGACTTTCCTTAAATTTTACTGAAACAAATACTTTATTATGTCTGAAATTACCTACAGTATAAATTACAACAAGTTTCTAAATTGTCCAATCCTTATTTAGCCAATTTCTGAAAAAATGCCATTGATAACGTAGCATGTCAATTTAATCCTAAACATTATGTAAGTTATGTTGTCAACTTAGACGGTCAACAATGCTCGCTATGCTGATCGGGTGGAGGACGGTGTCTCGGCCGGCATGTGGCTAATTAAATGCCGATGTTCGACATCGGGGGTGCATTCGGAATTTCACGCGGCGCCGGAGCGCGTGCCGGCGACACCGCGCCGCGTGCCACGTTGTTGTTGCGTCAACAATCCCGAATTGTTCACGAACTTCGACCCGAATTCTCCCAATAATCGTGATTAAATTGTTACGTAACCAGATAACCCGTTTGAGTTATTCAACATCTCTCCCGACGTGGTAAGACTTGGAAACACAAACATCAACAATTTCCGTAACCATACGTATACACGCGATATGGAAATACTTTGTGTTTGAAACATAATAAGAAAGGAAAACAAATACAGACAGAAAATATTATTCAACATTCAAATTCTTAAATATCCGAAAAAATATTAAGTATAGCGATGATTGGAGTGCGGCTCTGCATGATCCCAGGTGGCGCGGCCGCAGCGTTTGGAATTATCACATAGTGGAGGAGTGGGCGGCCGCGGGGGACGCAGAGGGGGGGAGGCCCGATACATTCGTCACAGGCCCAGCAGCCATTAGGCATTTAGATATTATCAACAGCCACGAGGGGATGACCCGCGACCTGAGCCCGTTGTTTCAATGCTTAATTACTAAAAGTGTTTGTTGTTTACACAAGGGAGAAGATTTTAATCCACATCGTGGATATCGTTTCGTCATCGACTGACTTGAGTACTTTGTTCTGTTTTGCTGATACAAAAGCGTTCATCGTTTACGTCTGTTGCCGTCTCCCCTCGCCGGTGCGGGGTCCCAGGTGCCGTTCTCCGGCCACACTTCCTTCTGTCTCCTGGGAGTATTCCTCGACCCGGCCACGCACACATTTACATTCTGCACTTGTATGGAACGTTACACAAGTTTGTTACTACTTATGTCTTTGGTACTGACTATGTCAACGTTAGTTTATATTACAGCATTTTCTAGTCAGAGCACTAAGAAAATGTTTTGTCGCAGAAAGTGTGATGTTCGCTAAGTCAAACATACAGAAGAAGTTGTTATAGGATATACATACCCTTGCATGTTTCTAATTAGTAATTAAACGCAGTTTAGTGTGTGGCGTATTGTGTTTCGCGCGGCGCGTAGTCGGTGGCGCGATGGCGGCTCGGATCGTGATTAATGCAGCCTCCCGGGGCAGACGAACTGATTGCCGTTCCGTCTCCCCTGGGCACCACTACATACACCTATATTTCAGTTTTATCATAAAAATGTTTTTGGACAATCTTTTCAGTTATTACACATTCCTGAATAATGCCTGTCATATCGTAAAGTTAAATATTGCGTACGAAATGTCCTTGTTACCCTTAAACATTTGGATTTTGTGAATTATTTGAAACAATCTGACAGTAGATAAATATGATACAATTCGACTTATTAAATAACTACGTTGATTGTGTATAAAATAATAAAAAAGAATATGTAAAAAGTAATTGGAAACATGCACAACAGACACAAAGCCAGTGAAACTGAAAGTTTAAATGTCAATGCATTGTTGCGGACATAAACCTGTTGAAAAAACTTTTAATGATGCTTTGCAAACAAACTAGTCGTGTGGCACGTGCCATCGATGTTAAAGCAAACTTTTACAACGTCAACATTAAATGTTATAATGCTATCAACATTTAAAATTTACATAAAAAAACGGCAAAGACATTGTCTCTTATTCTTCTTAAACGTGACATTTCAGGCATTACGTAACGTAAGCACACAGCTGAGCACTACATAGTGTGCGCTTTGTTATTTTTATTCAGTGCTACTTGAAAAAGTTTTCTCTGGAGAGGCATATCGGCATCAGTCCGCGGCGTTACCGGAATAACACCTTCAGTCTGAATGGGTACGCGAAAGGTAGCGCGTCTCAGGGGGGCAGTATGCTCAAGGCGGCAGAAAATTAACGTGCCCCCGCGGGAAATCTAGCGGCAGCCTTAGAGCCCGGCCGCCCGGCCGCGCCCACTCCACGGGGATGTATTTAATATCTTGCGCTCGTGGTGACGACTAACCGACTAACGACATGGTCACAGACACCATACGGAACCCATTTTTACTTAGTTACTGTTAGTTGGTTAGCGTGCTAATCGATAAGCGATCATATTATTTTAATTATGATATAAAATAAATCGCTACGATTTAAGATTTACAGGTTCTGAATTACATGTTTTCATAAGTGTATCTTTCAGAATTAGGTTAATGGTATAACTAATTTTAGACCAATAACATATTTTCATGAATGATTAAGTAGTGAATTTTCATTTATTTTATAAATGAGGAAATATTTTTTAATAATTAGCTTTTAATTTCACTTTAACAATATGCCAATTTCATTACAGCAGTGACTCAGACCAAAGACATTTATAACAAGTCTCTTGTATAAAACCATCTAGTACAGATCTAGTTCAAGATTCGACGGTTCAAACAAGACTTGATACCACAAATCAAATGCCACACTGATATTAATTAAACAAGCACCAATCAAACGGCAAACACAATACAAGTAATCAGCTAATCGATCAATTACTCGCGGCGTGGGGACACTTAGCGATAGTTACCACTCTCACGCAGATTAATTTAGCATCGGCAAGGAGACGCCGTCCCATACGGCTTTACTAATTCACGACATCCAATCGCTGCGGTGAGCGGCGCCTCTGCACATTAATGTTGCATGCTGCCCCGTGCTCCTCTATTATCTACTTACTTAGCTCACGTGCCACTTATGCTACTTATACTTACTTATATCCTAATTATGTTGTGGTTTAAATGTATCAGTTATGATGTTTAGCGACATTATGTTTGTTTAAAGTTATGTAAATCGTAATATTTAGTCTTAAATCTTTTTGTGTAAAACATTTTTGTATTTATTTATTACGTGTCGTAATAGAAAAATAATGCGTTCGTTAGAGTACGTCCCTGGATTGTCATAGCTTTTTCAAATCAAGTTAATTCCTTACATTTTTTTAGTACATTCGATGAAAGTCCTTTTATCGAAACAGTTAAAGGTGGCAATAAAATCATTAACATATATCCGATTACAGTTACATAACCATGATCATTACTAATTTTCGTAGCAAATCGCTACGAGATAATTGTTTCGCGTAGCACTCGTAGCAAGTTATCCAAAATTCTTATTTAATGTTCTACTATGTTAGTAACTGTTTTATATAATACTAGCGGACCCGACAGACGTTGTCCTGTCTACACGTCTTTAATTTGAAAATTTTAAACTTTTTTTAATAAGCTAAAACATTCTGGACCTTTTTGATGAACCTTGTCATTCAAATGTTATGACAATATCTAACGTCAATAATATTTGACAACTCCGATGGTAGCGCCGTCTGTCGTATCCAATGTAAAACAGTCCAGAATCAACAACTACAAATGAATTAAAATTTAATTAAAAAAACAAGTGTCAAGCGGACAAAATTTGAATGTAAACCATTCTGAGATCCCCTTGAACACACACAAAAAAAATCATCAAAATCGATCCAGTCGTTTAAGAGAAGTTAGTAATACACACGTACAGAAGAATTCTATATGTAATATTGTAAAGGTATTCGTATGTTGATGGTGGTAACTGAAACCTAGTGTTCGGTGCACAGTGCACACCGTGCCCAGCTTTATACTGTGTAACCCACTTGTCGCGAACATGCGCCAGAATGTTTTGTTTCTGATTGCTACTTTCATTATATTTTTCTTTTAGTGGTTAGACTGCATCGTGGATGATGCCAAAATTCTTCCTTTCTCCTATATTAAAAAGATTAACAAGATCATATTGACTTAATTCATAACATACATAGTAATGACGTGATGATGAATGATGATGATAGTAATGACGTACAAATAAAGAACGTGACTATCTTCATGAAAAATTGAATTTTGAATTCCTATTTGGTTGAGTCAGCAACTATATTTTAAGCGTCTCTGGTTAAATTTTTGGGTTGGGCGATGCACTATTGTCACCAAAAACATTCACCTTTCATAATTAGGTATTTTGTTGAAAGCATATACATTTACGAACCTCTTTTTGAGACTAGGCGATACGTTATAATATTGAGTGAAAAATTTGTTCTACCTGGGTATATAGGTACATACATTCTACCTACGTGTGTGGTTATAGTGTAACCGAGTGACTGCATATCTGGTCTGTAACGAAGTCTCCAGGGCCGGTCGGCGTCTGGGGACGGGCCGGACCGACTTCCTCCTGTCTTACATACATAATCTGTACCTATAGCGGCTATAGCACTATATGTAATGTGAGGGGGAAAGTGGTTTTAAATTCTGAACATATATTTTTATAATTAAAAGTTTATTGTAAAGAAAATATAATATGACATCATGTTAAATTGGGTAAACAAACTCCATGTTCAATTAATAATTATGGTTAGTAATGATATATGGTTTGGCTAATTAGTTACTTACGTATTTGTACTACTTATATGTATTTGTTTATACTAGCTGACATACGTTCGTGTATCCAATTTGATCAAATAATGAAAATTCTAATAAGGTATTACATATAGATAGAGACATACGAGGCGTAAACGGAACGCTGCTGAAAAACGCTACTACGTTATTTTTTTATTAACGTAACGTTACGTTAACGTTTTTAGTAACGCTATTTTTTTTGGGCTTTATAAATATAATCATTTTTCATGCAACATCAGCCTTAAACAGTTGGTTAAAACGATTATTACATAAAATAAACATTGAATTCGATTTTTACCATCACCTATTTGCGGTGTTCGGAAACGTTCCATTTACACCCTTTATACCCCTGCATGCACATACGTATAGGTACGTAGAACAATGTAGGAAGGGACAAACCAAACTAGAAAATTAGACTGAAAGTTTAAACTGGATCACGTATCCGAATTTAAAACAGAGGAAAAGTGTGTCTGGTGTCGGGGTTGTCTCGATACGGTGCCAAAGTGGATTAGGGCCTTCGACCGCGGTCCGCGCCGCGGGGTGGCACACCAACTTCTGTGCGGTTACTGCTCCCTAACTGAAACCGAAATCTTTTTCTAACTTTCATAATAACACCTACATTTCACCTTTTTTTTTGTAAGTTAGCATAAGTTATAGACAAGGGGAGGATTTATAATAATGTATGGTTTTTACAATTGCAAAATACAAAGGGAAAGAGTTTCAAAAAGTGTGTGGCTTGCTGTTTCACAAAAAGTCTGCATTCAAGAGTGTTGTTTATTGTTTAGATATGTTATTACCTACAGTATACATATGAATTAGTAACAAAACATGAAAATGCAAAGTGTCATTAACATAATCAATATTAAAAACAAACAATCAATTTTGTTACAGATGCGGCAGACATCAAGTCCGAGAGCATGGACAGTTTTGAGTCAGGTAAGTTCCAAGTACCTACTTAATATAATTCCATTCAAACACAACGTAATAGCACACGACTTCATAATAAACCTGTCGTAAGAATAAAATTAAACTTAGAAGAAAACTACGAAATGGCGCTCTCATATTAATATTTGAATAGAGAAGTGTAAAAAAGTGTTGAAGTCGGAGGTGATAGGGCCGGCCGCGGCGTTAACGGAGCCCTGGAGGGCCTTTGCCGAAGTCCCCGCTTCGCAATACAACCGAAAAGATAAAATGAACATAAAGTTGAGGAGCAGATACTCTCGCTCAGAGGAATCGTAGTTTCCCTCTTGGCGACACTAAACCGGGTACGACTAGCGACGGCGACGTACTCGTACACGCAGTTTGCGGAAGCGGTGCGGTTTATAGCGAGTTGCGATGTGGCCCTATCTGCAGCGTCGACGGTAATCCTTACTATACGTCGCGGTAACTGTTTAGCGCCGGACATTGTACTGTTTAATTGTTTTGTAGACGAACTCTGAGGAAGATTTTCTACTAAGTTTTTTGGTTTACACGATTTTCTCTTTCTTACTTCAGTTTGTTAAAGAATTTGAATGTACTATCCCGTGGTACTATTTGCATACAATAATATTAGAACTCGAAACGGGATATTTATCATCATGTTTCGTAAATGTAAATATCCCGTTTCGAGTTCTAATACTAGTGTTAGTGACCATGTCAGTTTAAAAACTTATACTTACAATAAACTGAAAATAAATATCAACACACATCCATAATTAATTTACAAAGCTAAATATAAGAATCAAAACATTTTCAAAACTATATCCAATACTCAAAACTTTAACTAGAAATAGACGACACGTTTTAAAATAGGTCTAAAAGGGGAGTCGGGTTAAAGAGTAAATACAGTTCTAACGGAAAATGTGGAGGCTAAAATTGCATTGCGGACAGTGACCGTTGCGAACTTACAATTAAAATGGACGCCTGAAATTGTGTACACCGTTCGTCACTTAGTTCGCGATGAATGGGGGAACAGTCGCACAGATATTCTTATCACGATCGCGATGCAATTATTGTCATTTTCACGATTTTATTCGTAAACTTCTCATTTTTTGATTTGATACGTTTTGTTACTAATGGAACTACTTTACTTGATCCTTCACAATTGGGTTGATGACTTATTTTTATTTAAATGTCTGTCTTGTGGATTATTTTTTTAATGTTAGACACGTATTTTTTATTTTCTTACGGAAACAATTACGAAGTTCGAAGATATATCAATTTGAAATATCACATGACGTCACTTCTAGGTACATTTAGGTAGTAATTACGTACTTGTAGTAGTGGGAACTACTAAACTTTGATGCCTAATATTTTTTCATTACTTAACTAACGGACGTAGATATTTAATTTTAATACCCCGTCATCATCCTTATTGAAATATCGACTAGTGATGTTTAAATAACGAGATACCCAAACTTCTAAAATTATTACACAAATTCTGATATTAATAATACTTTTATTTATAATCACAGTACGTAAGTACCTCACAGTTCAGAAATAAAATTAAATAACAATTCGATCAACATTACATGAATAAAAAAAGTGATTGACAACGATACCTAATCTATACTGAACTAAATTGTAGTTCTAAAATCATTATCAATAACAAATGAAGTAAAAGGCAAAGCTTTAACAGTTCCAATTAACAAATCAACGTCGGTTTGACGTTCCGCACGAGATATAACTGGCTACTGTAATAAAGCCAATTTTCGGTTTAAATAAAGCGACAGCACGACTTTTAGCTGCGGATAGTAACACGACTCTGCAATCAGGTGCAGTTTAAAATGTGCATTTGCGATGTGGCGTGGTGCAGCGGGCGCAGGGCGCGGACAGAAATGCATTTTCAATAATTGAGGGTCAGACAGGGAGGTGGGGGACATTAAAATGCTCGCAGCTAAACTTTCCGATCGTCACCGCGGCGCGACATCGAACAGCCGCGCCAGATTTGTCAACTAATGGACCCGCGGACGATGTTCAACTGTCAACAGTAGAGGAAACGCGCATAATGCCACTTCATTTGACGCTAACTTATCTAACTGACGTCATGGTATTTCACAGTTTTGATATTTTGCTAATTCGAGGATGATGTTATACATATTCTTCATGTATGTTCGATAATTGAGGCAATTAAGCATCAGTATTGCTAATCTAATGTTGCTCCAAGTTTTTGATGCCGTCCTGTGTACTGTAGTGTACAGACTGCAAAACCTTAGTGCTTTAACAACTTCCGAATGCGTGACACCAGACGTGGCGTGACAGTCACGAAACAGGAACAGGAGATTCTGTAATTAAGTGAACTGAGTTGCAGTATATTGTTACGTAGCACCGTAATAGGCTTCTCATTGTGAGACATCTAATTAACAACCTCATTATGTTTAGCGTAAAACAGTTGACTCAAGCTGTAATGGTTTGTGCTAGACGTTTTGAATCGGGGCACAGCGTCCTGAGATGGTTTTCCAGAGACATATAAGCATTATAAGAACAATAACACAACACTTTCTCCCCAGATCATCTATTTCACTTTACAAAAAATAAAGGAGACAAACAAAAAGAAGTTTCCCTCGGTTATTTTGTCGGGGAGAGCACGTAGGCGCGCACCTCATCTGCGGAGATCCCGGTGCGGCGATAAAATTTAAAATTCAAGGCCGCGTTAACGAACCGGCCTCGCGAAGAAATAGATATTCAAATGTGAGAAGATCCCATATTAACATTTATGGCAAGTTTGCGGGGACGAGACAAAGGCGAAGCGAGCAAAGGCCCCCGCGGATCGCGCGCCGCACGCCGCCGCATCCCTCCGACCACTATGCATATCTCTACAATATGCAGTGACCGTTGTACCAGCCTGCCGTTTGGGATACCTTTTATCTCCAATTTGGGTAACAGTCCTCTTAATAGTAACTCTTACTTAAAGGTTGGGACTCCATTGTGGATAGTCCACGAGAAGTCATATTTATTCATAGCCGTAACTTTGAAAAACTTAACTGAGTCGTATTTTTGTAGTGCACTGTATTTTCCGTGTTGCATTATGTCAGTATTGCCTGATAAAAGAATTATTGTGTTATAGATACTTTAGCTCACAAAACTCGCGTAATGTCGTCGCTCTCAACCTGATATACAATCACCCTCTCGAAAGTCATTAAATTTTCCACTTCGTTAACAACAATACTATAAAGGCAAAGCTTAAGTTCTAAAGAATGAGGAGCAAATGAAGGTGAACACTAAACCTTTGTGTTCAATACTCGAGCTAAAGATAAATAAAAGTTAGGAAGAAAATAAATCAAAATCCCAATTTTGTTGGCTGCATTATTTATGTGATATTGCGTGGTACTGTCAACGTTCCCCTTTTCTTTGCTATGAACTTGTGGTCGGTGTAATTCACACTTTCACAACTTTTGCTATCAATACAAAAATAACGCGAGACGTTGTTTTGGTTTATGGTTCATAACAACGACTACAACAAATACTGTGAACGGTGGAAATGTTTTAAAATATTAATGTTAATGGATTTACGAAAGCTCAGTTTCTCGTAAGGAAAACAAAATCGTAGCGGCATTTTCGTTCAGCGATGGCTGTTAGTCGGCAGCGGCACACACGTTTCTTATTAATATCAGGCGGTTGGAATGGCCGAAGACGTCCCCAGCGCCCGCTCTCTCCCAAATAAAATTGCCGCTATCTAAACAAAGAGCCCTAATTATTCGGCCGTGGCGGGCGGGGTCGCTCTCTTATGGGTGTTCTGGGGCCCATTTCGCTTCTCGTATAGGGCCCCGGGGAGCAGCGGGCGCCGCCTAGCCAATCGCCGGATGGAGGAGCGAGCGATCCGCAACCTTTTTATATGCGATATCGGCGTTGGCGCCGGACCCCCCGCCACCCCGCACCACCGATCTCGGGGAATTAAAAGTTGGAAGGCTCACATCTGATTACCCAAACACACACATTACACCGGATCGCCAATCTCGATAAGCCCCCCCCCCCACAATTTATTAGCAGCTCTGACGAGTTGTTTTCGACTCTTATCTCATTAACCGTATAAAACGGACTAAAATGGTATCGCGATATGGCTAATATACAGAACACAAATAGTTGTGGCCTCATTCTTCGTGCGCACCCTTTGTGTTTACATATTACATCCTTCCCATTTCTTGTAAAACGTACCGCATCTGTTACTTCCTATCTCCGTGCTCTCCCCAACTGCAGCTCGTAGCTGTTGTACATCATGCGTAGGTATGCTTACGTATTATCTATTATTTATACTGGAATCATAAAGGGACGGTTATAAAAACCTTGGCGATACCGGTCCTATGGCTCAATACATATTTTAATTTGCACCCGATTTTATTTTGAGACAATAAATTGGATATAAAGGGTTTCCGAGCGTTTTCTACCTCCGGGATCATTGTCTTCACCCTACGCCTTTGCAGCGATTCTATTGTGTAGGAATTATGAAATAAAAAGGCGATATCGTATGTCGGTGGCGAGAGGTGCGGCGGAGCGGTGCGGCGCGGCGTGGGCGACGCGCGGCCGACATACGACACCTAACCGCGGCAGCGGGCTGCTCCTCATTGTGCCGCCACCATTCACCCGCTGCCGCCGCCGAGTATTCGATTGCAATGTTTTAAGCATTCGATTGCCCTCGCCACTCATAAAGGGTTCCCAAGAAGTACGTACAAAATAAATTATTTTTTTGCGTTTTATAGTCTTTCAAGCGGGCGCGGCGAAGGGTACGCTTATTGTTTCTATGGTGAATTGTGCGGATGAATGGGTCTCGGGCATTTATGCGTTCAGTGCTTAGAGATCGTAGGAAGATAATACGGAACAGGCGGGTTCGGGCGGACCGGCCACGTCTGAGGTGGCAGCAACAAACCTCCTACTGAACATTCAGACGCATTTAAATTATAATTAAATAGGAAACACGTTCACCTTTGAGCTTGATTGAGTTTGAAGTTGTATAATTGCTTTGTTCTATTTATATGCAGTTGATAAGATATTATATCTTAATCCTAGCGGGTATGAAGTTAGGTTTTAAGCTCATTTGAAGTAAAACTATAAATATAGAGAAGTGTATCGACTTGTGTGATAGGTTATCAGTAATTCTCGCAGGATATATTCAGACACCGACGAGACGTTATCTCTGAATCTTTGAGGCTCGTCTCATGTCTCATGTTGGCCACCTTTAATGTAAAATTAATAGATACAAGTGTATCTTATCACCGATAAAATGTAGAGTATCAACCAATTAACGTTCACACCTCACTGTTCATTTGTGATCAGATCCTTCGAAGTAGATCTCCAGTTAAATTGATCTTGACACCATGTTCAGTAACAAAACATATGATGTTGTTTACAATGTAATACGTTTTTTAACTAACACAACATCTTTAAGAAGAAACAGAGCGCCTAGCCAAATGCCATTTAGCGCTTGTTTACATATAAATAGAGTAGAAAACTAAATTGTATTATGGGATTGAAGTAAAATTTGACACTTGTTAGAGTCATCCCCATACATCATGTTTTCTACTCTCTCGGTGGATAAACACTATAATGGCTAGAGGCTCAGACATTATAATAATGATGCTTTTATTTTAAGGTGATGCCCATATTTATTGTTACTAGTGGTCGCCTAGTGGCCGAAATTCGACCATATACGATTTAATTTACAATACCACTTAACATACGTTCAAGGATAATTTTTATTTAACTCAAACAAACTCTTTTATAACGCATCATGAATAACCAAACCTCCTTCAATGAAAAACCTCTTTTCATATGAGACGTGAGAATATCATCGCAATGTCTGTCAATTTTGACGTTTTGTCAAATACGATCAGATACTATGCATGTGCATGTGTGTGTGTAATGTTTTATTTATTGATTTAATGTACTTTATAAGCATTATTATTGAAAAATATTAGCGTTCTGTACTTCTCCTACACATAAACTATAAGTGTACCTAATTTTGTGAAAATATTGTGAGGAAACCAGGGCTTATAGTTTCTAATTATAAGTTTGAAATCACCAACCCGCATTGAGCAAGCGTGGTGATTAATGCTCAAACCTTCTCCATATAAGAGGAGGCCTTTGGTCAGCAGTGGCCACTTATAGGCTGTTGATGTGAAGTATGAACCAAAATACGTAATATCTGTGTCGAGTGGTTTATTCAAAGCTTTAGTATATCAGTGGCATTACGTGCCATAATGTGCACCTCTGCCTACCCCTTCGAGTATTAAAGGTGTGATAATATGTATGTATGTATGTATTATATCAGTATAAAGAATGAATATTCAAAATCTGTATTGAAATCTTATTCAACGTTGAATTCAGGAACCGTGAAAAGGGTTGTGCTGGATGTGCACGCATCAGTGGGTATTTTGTCTGTTCAGGTGTCGCAGGTAAACGTAAAATACTTTAGACAGGAATATATACAACGTAGCTAAGTATGAAGAAATAAGTTAATGTTTTTATGATTTTTGTACTAGGGGGCGACCTTCCAGTAATCCTAGTAACAATGGTGACCACCGAAGCCGTACTATCCTGAGGGTAACAAGGCAAGTGCCTTTTTGGGGGCTTTAGGTTACAGACGCGACCCCGCGAGACGCGAGTATGCAACTGCCCATGGAAGGCGCGGGTTAAAAAAAATTAGGTACACATGAAGTGCTTGATAGTGATGACTACCATAATGTTACAGCCTGTCTTTTCGGAGCGTAAACACATAAACGTTTTAGTAAATAAAACTGCTCCTTTTAAAAAAAACTGTCCAATCTCCTATTTCTTTACTATCTTTGAACGATATTATTTCAGTACCTTTAAGTTTCTTATACCTACTTTATCTATCTTTGAAACTAGCTAGAACACTTCATTGTTGTTGCCTTTTGAATTGCTATTTCATAGAAATTTTATCTACGTTGATATTATCTGGGAAAAATAAAAAAAAGTTATGATCTTTACCTATATTTTTTTATGCTTTGTGATTTCCGAAATTTCTATCTCAGTCTTGAATTAGGTGTTATAGATAGTCTAGATTTGTGGACAGATAGTGTGAGGTGGGTCTCATGAGTGGCGTGCCGATCACGGTCGAGTCCCGGCCGGGCAGCCGTGTCTCAGTTCAATTAAACTTCAACATGCTGTGGCTGCGAGCACAGCTCAGCGGCCATCTGCCCACCGCGTGCTGCTTGCTAATCTACTTCAAATTATTTCACAAATATATACTAACTTATTGTACTTACTTAGGTATTGTAGTAAAGCTTTATGATTCAATTAATCTGTATACAGACAAGTGATGTTAGAAGTGCCCGCCATTACATCAATGTGGTAATTTTGCTCTACTCGTAAAGAAAGTTTTTAATTGTCAATTTTTGTTTTTATGTTGTCTATCAGTAGATTCAGTTTGACGTCATGAGTTCTGGTCTAATTTCTAGTTTGAATTCTTGAGATAAAATAGCAATAAAATTCAAAAGAAGAAAAGTTTTCGCTTAATATTTTACAGATTAAACTTTCATAAATAAGAGCACCGCTCAGCTAAAACTTGTCATGGTAGCGAAAGAAGTAATATCTCAAGACACGCGGCAGGCTCTAGGGAGGTGGTCCACGCGCAACGCAACAGCCTTCTTATCTATGCATGAGCAGGTCTGCAGCGTGTGAACATCACTGGCTCATGATTGTTTGTCCACCGCGCCGCCCGCCGCCGTCGCCCGCCGCCCAGCCAAGAAGTTAAATCGACAGCCTTCAGCCTCCAGGGAAACTCCGATATTGCGTCGACACTTGACACAGATGCACTTAACTATGCATGGAGAGAGATACCGGACTCCCAAATACGAAACCTTGCCAAAGTTTCACACTCAATTTTAAAGTTAATAAGATTTATTTTATAAATGCCGTAGCATACGAGCTGCTGTGTTCAATGTTTAAACGTTATCGTTTAGGAATAGTGACATTATTTTGCCTGACATGCGGTAATTGATTCGCCATCAGTTATCCTAACGTTTTTGAACACACCAGCAAAACTTTAAACCGAAACTATCCTAACAAAAACTAATATTTTTTGTAATAACACCAAAGGCATGAAATCGTAGCGAACATCGATTTTCACCTTGACCGATCATTCGTTTGCGTAGGCATATTGTTTGATGAGCGGAACACCACTGCCCATGATTATTCTATGAAATTTTGCTTGAGTGATCACAGCAGTGTGCTAATACGTAAAGGCTATAACTGTTGAGTATCTAGAGTGAGTGACAATGGCGGCGCGGCGGGGTCGCCGATCGCCCGGGGAAAGCGGTCGCGTGGGAATCGCGAGGTCGCGTCCGCGTTACTTACATTACTATGAAACGTCAATTAATTTAAAAGAAGTAATCACAATTAAATACTTGGATATCTGCAGATGAAATTGAAGATGTGCGTAGTATTTTATCAGTTATTTGATGCAAGGCGCGTGGCGCGCGGCGGCGGCGACGTGTTGCAAAGCCCGGCGATGGTATCAGCGGCTCCTTCATCTCGCCGCGGCCTACCGCCGCCGCCGCCGCACACCACTAGTGGATCTCGCCACTTCGCTAACTGAATTTGCTTGATGATAATCGCTTTATTTAAATCGTATTGCTTTATCTTTATTGTTACTTATAGCTACGTGGAATTACTAATCGCTATTTGCGTACCTTTCCGTTAAGATCAAAAGTTTATGGCCAGAAAGTTTTTTAAACTAAAGTCAACATTTGTATTCAAGAAGAATGGTATTTGTAGCGCGCTCTGTCGACGCTTGGGAGAAAAGTGAAATTCGAGGGGAGGTTCTGAACTGGGGTGGAGCTCTCGGGAACTCTGCACCGAATACTGACATCTACCGGTAAAGTAGCGAAACAACTTGCTAACAAGTTACTTTCGTAGTGTTGGGGAAAGTTTCGAGATTTGTATTTTTCGCTACATTACAGTGTGGCGTTGTAGTTCCGGAATGGCGAATACTTTCAGTTGGTGCAAATTAGCATAACTTCTGTAAATTACTTAATATTGTAAGATGTTCTAATACTATTTTTTTATGAGTTACACGTTAACGTTGATGCAATACTATATACTATTAATTTTCCTTTAAATAACTGTTTTATCAAATGGCGTCTATGTACTTAGTTGAATGATGCGGTTTGACCAATTTTTTTGGCATCCGATTCCAATATTTCTCCGCATCAATGACTGCTACTAATGCTACTATCGTCATGGTGTTATTGAACATTATGGCGTTATGGTTATGGCCTAATGGTTATTCATTTTTAGTTTATTATATTCTGTTATTTGTATTGTGTAACCTTAGATTAGATACTTACACACTTACTTAAGAAGAATAAGATTAGACCTTCAGAGTTGGAGAAACGAAAAAAAAAACTAAACATCGTATCGTCACGCCTTTTATCCCCGAAGGGGTAGGCAGAGATGCACATGACAGACGTAATGCTACTGTACAATGTACACCCATTTTTACCATTTATGTTATAAAGTCCCATGTAATAGGGGGTGAGCCTATTGCCATATACTGGGAACAATTCCAGGCTTCGTGCAACTACTGAAAAAAAATCGAGTAACCGAAAAAAGCCCAGCAATACTTTTAACCGGGAATCGAACCAGGGATCTCTTGCCCAGCAGTCGCACATGCGATCACTCAACCAACGAGGCAGTCTAGTCTAAGAAAACTAGACAAATGTTTCTTTTTCTTAGTTTTGTAAGTGCATTTAAATTCCGTGTGTTGTCTCTACTGCCTTGCAAGGGGACTCGAGTTCGAGTATCAGATTATAGCAAAATGGAGGCTTTCACTTATTCTCTTATGATGATGGGTGGTGGTAACCCTTTGATCCTACTCGTAAACATCTCATATCAGACTGCATTGTTGATTGAGTGGATGCAAATGCGACTGCTGAGCAAGCAAAAAGGTATTGGGTTCGATTCCTGATAATGCCTTACTGTATTTATTTAGGTTTTCACAAATTTCGAAAATACGTCGAATCACAGGTCCCGGTTACGTGATCTTTGTTTTTATTGAAAGTGTTGAAAATGTATGGAATTATTAATACTTAGTTGTTTAAGCTATCCAGAAGTTGAATCTAAGATTCCTTGGCAGCAAAGTCACGCTTTTAGCCTCGATGCTGAACCGTTCAACTGATCAACGACTCAACCAAACCTATTTCATGTTTTGTTATAAGAGTCACATTGTAAACTATATAAATATCGCATATCTAGTATGTAATATATTGGCACATTCACGGTTTTCATAGTTTACTACTAGTAAACTAAAAACTAAAACAAGACGGGTTGTTTTAGTTTTTAGTTTACTGACCAATGTACCGTTATTTTTCGTGCGTGAGAGGGAAAACTACAATAATGGTATATTAATGACACTTACGACCTCTCTCGATGGATATGGAAATAAATAGATTAATATGCACTTTTAAACACGTAAACCATATAAAGTCAATTTCACATTTTTTGCAGATGTGCCAATATGTGAGCGATATGTTGTTGCCTATAATTTACTTTCTTCCATTTACTGTTTCGAAATACATAAAGTAGGTAGATAGATATAATATATAAAGTACTAGCTTCTGTCAGCGGCTTCGTCCGCGTTCGCGTGGGATAAAAAGTATCCTATCACCCAAGTCAGTTGATACTCTGTATGTATGCCAAATTTTATCAGAATTCTTTCAGTAGTTTCAGCGTAATTTACAGACAAACATCCAAACAAATGCTTACATTTTATAATATTACTTACTGTATAGTGATACACTATGCGATAGGTTTCAAGAAAACGATACTTATGTAAGGACCATGTACTTAAATAATGTTTCATGAAAACCAACATAAGTATTTCTCTTTAAAATCAATCGCACAAAACTGAGACTCAAAATTCCTACCACACCACATTAAAACTACTTCAGAAATAAAGTTTTCCGTAAATAGTTGCAAGGGGGCGTGGCGAGGTGGGCGTCGCGATGGGCGGTCCGCGCCCCGCCCTCTGCACCCACGCGAGCACCCACCCAGCACCCATGCACCCAAGTTGACACTTGAGGTACACGTGGCATGCATCCGACATGTATTTGTTAAATATTGTTCACATATTTACTTTTGTTATTATACACATGGGGTTGTTTTTTTATTGTCTTGGAATTAATTATCTGGATGATTATTTCCCTAGGTAGAGTTTTCCGTTATAAACTTTGGATTATGTACATACATACCTATATATATTAAATAGATATAAAGAAAGAAAATTCGTTTAGGTACGCTATAATACAAAACTGGAAAAGAACAAAAGTGTACAAAAGTTTATATTACGTCGCAAAGCCAGTGTTCAGCTTCAAGCTGTAGCCTGGCCACAAAGGCTCGAGTTCATAGTTTTTCAGGACAAACCAATATGATTGTCTAAAATTAATTAATCAAGATTACATTAATTCAGTATTAAGTCGGAGTTCGTAGACTATTCTTTAATAATGATATCTAAAATGCGTGAAATGAACGGACGCTAGGCGACCACCCACAAGTAGGATGTTCTTGCTCATCCGTTCATCCGTCCACTTGACTCTAGTAAGAAATATTGGTGAACCATTTGTTTCAAAAATGTCCAAATATTTTCAAAAATTTGGACGTTTGAGGTCACCACTTCAGTAATTCAGCGGGAAAGTGGAATCATTCCTTTGCAACAAAAAACAAACCTATATGAAATCGTTTAAAGCTGCTCAAGTTAAGATTAAGTACCCTAAGTACGTAACAGTACCGAAATAATGTTTCAGTTCAAAACCATGTTCTAAAATTAATATGTGATTTTATATTTTTGTATAGATTAGCTCTCTGTTACCTATGTGTAATACGGTTAATGTCTACACATGTTGCTGGCAAAAAGGCAAAAAAATCAAACAAGCGTTAATGACCTATCTCCCAATATTTCATTGCGCAGTTTTACCTAAATGTATGACCAAAAAGGCACCTCATAAGGTTGCGGTTTTAAACATAAGATTGAAGGTGGTGTGGCAATTGCGACACGTAATCATCAAGTAGCACGGTGGCGTTTTAAAAAGGCATTTTATGGGAACACATAATTACAGTATTCCGTCGTTCTGCGGCCAGCGCCAAACCCATCAGTCACGTTTCCATCGGTCACCAGCACAAAATCAGCGCATTCAGAACTTTATTACTCATCAACCATCCTCTTTGTGGCGAAGATTACCTTCTTTTATCAAAGCACTTCATAGATTAAGTTATTTACTTTCGTTGTAACACCAAACACAATTTAAATTGTACTAAACGTTAATAATTCACGGTTGAAGCAGTTATACGTGAAATACTCAGAATGGGAGACTGGTTTTTTAAATGATTATGTCTTTGATTACATGAGACCATTATGGGCGTGAGTCACAGGTTGTGGGAACTTTAGCGGCGACCACATTACGTGGTCCGGTGTAGTCGCCGTACTCCGCCAGACGTCACGCCGTGATCTATTAAACTTATTAATTTTTTCTCAGCTCGTCATTACATTGGGAGTTCATAACGACGCCAATTTTCACCCCTATAGAGACGTGCTTTACGAAAATTGGTTTCTTTTAAGTGCATTATTATTTCACAATATCTTTATTACACAGTAGTATGCAATCAGCTCTATTTTGGCTCAGTGACCGCAGATAGTCTCGCCTCTCGCCAGGTGGACGCAGAGCGAGCAATCATGAAGCAGGTGATCGAATAAACGGTGCAGACATCTTCATTGACACGTGCGCAACGAATCTCCTTTCACCCCCAACTTATCGCTACTATGAAACAATTTAAATGTAATCAGTTATCGGCTAGCGAGCGATTATGTTCCCTGTGTGGCAATCAAACTAACTTCCGCACTTTTTTCCGTCGCCACGCAGTTAAATGGATGGTGTTAAATTGAGTATTTTGTGTCGGTTAGGTTTTTATGCAGCTGTAATACGACTTTATTGACGAAGGTCTTCATTATTGAATGGCAGAGTAGTTGTAATCGATTATTCAATTTAGTTTCAGTTAATTACAAACTGATCGGTAAACGCAAATAGATAATTAACGCAGTTAAACGATGTTTATAGCTTGTAATGTTTGATATTATCGAGTCCTTTGTATGTTATTGTTCGGATGCTTAATCTTCGGCTCTCTCGGCATTTCCTGCCAGTTTCCAAAGCGGCCCTACGTCTATTGTTGTTATTGTTTAGACGTATTCTCTGTCCGCTTGCGTCGGCTTTGAGTTTATAGTTCGAAATTCTATACAACGAAGACGCATATCCGACAATTTGCAAACATCGCCGATTCTCGTAAGTAGGTATCCAGTTATTCAGAGAATATAGAGAGAGGTCTGTGTACCGTAAGAAAGTTAATCAGAGTCGTGTACATGTCACTTAATACCAGCGAATAATTATCTCCAAGACGAACATGCACTCCTTAATGTTACTTTTATGTAAACAAGTGCCTAATTGAACTGGTATAATTTCAGTTTTTATTTAGCCAGATGAAATCTTTTGTCCTAAAAGTGCAAATTTCCCCTCGTTACTTGTTGAAATTAAGCGGTTATACAATGGCGTAAAATGTAATAAATCATGGGTGATTTACGCTGTTTTGGCGTACAGTTAAATAAATGAACGAGACGGGTCCGAACCTCGTAAGAACAGTTAAAAGGCGGAAGTCCATCTAGTTGCGATCTCAAGTATAGCGGGAGTGCGGTGCGGGTACGGTCCGGACGGGCGGACGATGGCCGGACGCACGGGCCACTACCGGCTAGTTACGAGGGCGAGGCTTCCTGTACGACTCGCATAGGGCGTAATTCAAGTCCCTTTTATGCAAATAACTTCGGCCTCAGTAATTCTAAGACGAATATTGTCTTAAGTTATGTTCCTTTGTGAAGAAAGCTATTGTTGTTCAAGTTTCTTTAACAAAATATAAAGTTGAGAATTTATTTTTCGTTCAAAATAACTTCTGGATTGTTGGCACTTTGTTTTTTATTGAATGATGTTAAATTATGGTGATAGGGAGTTTAGGCTCGATCGGTGCGCACGGAGCGTGCAGTGCAGGTGTTAGCGATAACCGCAGCATCACCACCTGCGCCCGCGCAACTCCGGAACTACGTGCCGATTCGCCTGTCGCACGCCCCTACCAAAAGCCTCGTCATCTAATACACATCAATTACTGAAAAACATATTTTCTATGTAATTTATTTACCGGATAAGTCACAGGCAAGATAGAATTGAGGTAAAAGGTAGGTACCTAGTGGGTTACATCAGTATGTTGTTTTTGCATGAAAAGTTTCTACAAAAATGTAAGGCACAATAAAAGTACACTAATCGTAAGTCAGAGCGTGGTAATACCGAGGGTCGTGCAGTAACACGGCATAGCTCACCAAAGGTGGTAAAAAGTCGCGCGACGCGGCGCGCCGTGACAATCGCAGATCACGATCGCACCACGGCCGGCCAGACAACTGTATTTGTCGCAGATTAGTTATTGTCGCTGCTGTGACTAAACCGAAACACTTAACACAGACGGTCTACTTCCGCTGCACTAAAGTTGATTGCTAGAAACACTACCTTTTGTTGAACAAAATACAATGCAACAAGGAAATTGTTTACTTATAGCCGTTGAACATTGATTTACTATTTAACTTCATTCTTCGTTTTTGCTATTAGTCTAAAAATCAACTTTTATGTAACTGTACATTAAAACGATAACACTGGGTTCATCGCTTTCTAATCTTCTAGTCTTGGAGTTGGTATAATTATCCATTTTGAATCGGAAAAGTTGGACACAGTACTTTAGAGCGTTGAGGTGACCTCGGCGTACTAGGCGCAAAGGCCGCGCGGAACTGTCACCAAGCTGCGCATGCGCCTCGGTTCGTTCCACCGCGCTCACGCTCATGCCGCCCGACTAAACGTCTTGTTGCACTACCGAGCAGTTTCCCACGGACTACCTCGTTTGTACCTACCCAACACAAAAAATATTGCGGTTTGAAATGGTCACTCAGTCAAACGACAAAAAGCTTAGCATTTGGCAACGGAAAATTGTAGCAGTTTTCTAATTTTGCTCGACTTTACAAAGGCATTGGTAGATCACGAAGGGCAGTCGCTTAAATGTTATTGATCGTCCAGTCATTGATGTGTTCCGGAATCGCAAGCAATTGGGGGTTCACGCCCAAACATGCTTTCTAAATTCCTTCGGCTCAGCGAAGAAATTAATGGACAAGAAGCGATTAAGTAAAGCGTTTAACTGCTACAATAAAATGGTGTAAATATCAGCGAGGGTCATGCGCATGTTGGTCGTGTGATACAGATATCACACGCACGAGAAACAGATACGAGATCGTTGCGTTTACGACGGTAGAGGCGTGAAACGTAGCACTGGTTCATATCGGTACTGAGATCAGGCGTTACGGTCACGTATGAGTCACTCCCACGTCTTAATTGACCCATTTCGTGTGAGATGTAGCGCTCACAGAGAACCGCGTCAGGGATACCATCGCCGCGGGACGTGACTCCTCCTATCGACGCAAACACTATTCCACTGACATCTTTAGATATTCTTGCTACACATATTTGACAGCTTGCTCGTCTATTGTTTGTTTGATAGACCGTATAATTTGTCACATGAAATTCTCTGACAAATAACAAAAGACAATCCTCAACCTACGGTATAATAGAGTGAACAAATCAGCAGTATATCTGCAGCATTACATGTCTTAACTATTCTGAAATAGCTGAATCCGTGTCTTCTTCAACGCTGACACTGGATATAGCTGAAAAAAAAACAAATATATCTTATTAGTTATTAACCACCATTTAATAAGAATATTTAAAATATAATATAAAGTGTGAATCCCTGTGAGTAAATTGTTAAAAACGTCGGTGTCGGTTCTTGGTTCTTGGAGCACTAGGGCAACGTGTTTGATGATATCAAAGCGGTCGCATTTGTGGCCGCCAGTGTTTATTACACACATTACACGCTCGTGTCGGCATCTTGACACTTTAATTTTAACATTTATATTTCGTCACCCAATTTAGGGACACATTTAGTACCTTCAAGGTGCTTTTCAAAAAATACTTCTACCAGTAGAGGCCAAACCGCTTCTTAGTTTCCAAAGGGCATAACTTTATTCAACAGTTGTAACATTTATAAGTATGTAGTTGCAATTACCATTATCTTTATGTCAACAAATGAGTAGTTACCTACACATACTGCTAAGTAATATTTAAGAAATTAACGTTCAGTTGCTAATTATTCAATAGTTCAAGTTGAGCCACATAATAGCATAGCTGTTGTTTGACCGAACATTTTACTTTATCGCGAACATGTGCAAGAACGTCAGAAATCCATTATAATAAGTAAACTAGAATGTTTTACCTAATTCTTAACTAAACAAGTTGTAAAAAATCGTTCGTTGTGTTGGGTGAAGTGGCGTATCATGGGCGGACCACCCTGCCGCTGCTATCTCTCCGCAATCTACGTCAAAAAACGTCACCCTCTATCGATTTGTTTGTCCTGTGTGGCCTTCATTTTACGCTCGTTCCAAATTATCTCTTAAATAAACCGTAAACTACCCTTTGTATTAAAATTAAGGGTTCAAGAAGGGTAAGGAAACAGCTTTCGAGCTTTCTTTTATTACTCGATCAGAGGGGGTTCAATTTTCACAGTTTTTGCTTCTGAAATGATCGTCGTGTAATTTGACACTCATTACTTAATTTACGTGTATGTGAGATGTTATAAAATGTCATAGCTAATGTAATCTAAAAGTACGGTATACTACTTAACAATAATCGTAAAAAATATAAATACATGTATGTCCGAAAGATCCCAAATATAACATATGAATGAAACCGTTTAATCATCATTTGGAAAGCATTAACAAAAGTAACAATTGAATAAGCCCGTGATAGAGTTGTACGAAAGGCGTGTGACGCAAAAAGTGACGCAAAGGGGAGAATAGGGACGTGCCTAATCCATCGGAATGACGGCTGTCCCGTTGATTTATTAGGACGTGAACAGACGTATGTCCCACTCCGCCGGGTCCCGGGAGACGCAGGTACAGACAAAAAATATTTGGGTGTTTGTTGACAACGCAACGTCATGCTCGGAAATAAATATTTAAATACCGATGTAAAAAATATTTTTTTGTAATGATGTGTATGGTTGTCGTGGTATTCATACAAATTGGCGTCTCTTTTTTATTTGCTCATTCGTTCTTTTTGCATTACGCAACATGTCATGCTCAAAAGGAATACGGGTAGCTGCATAGTTCACAATTAAAATAAACACATTTTAAAATTACACCGACAGAATAATTTCCAAACAAATCATTGTTTTCACTTCGGTAAACAAACGATGAAAGTTTAATGAGACGATAGCGGATAGATTTCACGAGTCGTAACGTCCAAATACAAATCAAGGGTTGAACATTAGAGTAAGTTTGGAAGAAGCAGGGGCGCAGTCAGATCACCATCAAATATTCAAGGAGCTCGTGTTGCCGCGTTCGCTCCGTATCTGTCGGGAATTTGGGTAAATTATACCCTTATTGTTATTGTAGAAACGCTTACATTGTATCGCTTCCGAAAGGATTTTAAAAAGGGTTATTATGTCAATTTATTTTGAATTTTGGGATTATTTGTCAAATTATCCTCGAAATGATGATGAAGTAGTTTAGAGTAGAGAGTAGTTAACCTTAAAGAGTATCTATGCACAAGGCCTGAAAAACATAGACATTATAATAAAATTTAAACAAACAGATCAAACATAATCACTTGTGTATGTACGAATACGTTTTATTCCATTCTATCAATCAAAAACCCTAAAGAATTACGCAAACGTAACACCCCAGTCACAGTAGGTAAGTAACATAATACGAAACAAGGCAAAGAATGAGCAATAACACCTGAAAGTGTTCAGACCCTCATCAAATTGAAGCTGGCAACGTCGCAATGTAGATAAGAAGCACTTTTTCATAATACTTTATTCAGGGTTGGAGATTTGGCTCAGTGACAGAGTAATCGGCCGCGTCAGGAGTGAGGTGGGCTCGCTTAAGTATTAATGTTTAACCCTTTTGCAGCGGGCGTTGGCGCGGCGGGCACCCGACAACTCGATGTCAATCCTAACCCGCGAATGCCTTATACATATTTGATGTTCATTAATTTGTCAAGTTTCTGTAATCCACATGAAATGTACGACTTCATTGAATAGATATATGGGAGTGTTTACAATGTGTTTGTTTATGCTGTGCATCGATCTGTTCGGTGGTTGTTGTTCGGGTATTTAGGTATGTGTAGGGAATGTGTTATGTTGGGATGGTTGTCATATTAATCATGATCTCGTGTTGTCAAATGATTACCTACTAATGTTTGTTTCATCAATAATGCAACTTCAATCTAATTGAGTAGTTTATAGTTGATAAGGGGAGTAATTACGATAGCAAGTAATTTGCTGGTTGCTGTTTTTGTTGCTTAAGGAAAATGTCATTGTAGTTGAAGTAGGTACAAGTATTCGACATTTTATGATGAAAAAGTAAAAGCTATTTTAAAAAAATAAATCACCCATCTAATAAAAAATAAAAATGTATGGAAGGACAAATAATACCTATTACAGATACCGTTTTCCACGACACTCGTCCCTAAATGTCCCTACAGAGTTCCCACTAGCCCAAGTCTGGTGTTCATACTTCGATGCGGATATTTCTGGAGTTTATCCGTTAAATTACAACAGCTGCGGTGTAGGCCGCGTAATCCCTCTAATATATGCATAACTAAAAGGCAACGGCGCGACCGTCGCCCGCAGATATCGCCCCCAGAGGAGCGATCCGCGGACGCGCGGTGACCATCACTAGCTCTCATTTTAAATCATACTTTAATCCGCATTAGCATTGTGTTTACATCTCCATTCTTAAACAATACAAACTGATTGAATTTAATACTCAGTCGCTACCACAAAGCTAAAAGGTTCACAAAGAGGCCTCGACAAAGAAACGGCCATAAAAAAGTAAAAAAACCTACTTAGAGTAAAGTATTTGGCGGAGTGCATTGTGTTTAGCAAAGTCTAGTGGAGCGGAGCGGAGAGGAGGGCGCGCGGGGCGCCAGCGCCCATTGGCCGCGCCCACGCCGTGGGTGGAACGAGGAAAATCTAAAACCAGTTTTCCTTCGACGCTCTAGATTTGAAAAGCTTTTAGCGTCATCTTCCTGTCATTCGACTCATTACTCGAGTCGCGTGCCGTATTTGCGACTGTCAGACTGATGTACGATGTTTGATTAGCTATACACCCCGGGGACTTCTTGAACTTGTCCTCGTATCTGTCAGCTGATTTTTCAATTATACATTCGCTCCTGTTCGTATGGCTTTTGGAGAAATTATTTATCAATACTGAGACGTGATCTAGTCGGGATTTATTAAGGGAAAATACCCTTATAACTATTAGACAAACTTTCAGAAAAGTCTTTATCAAAAATACAAGATTTTTTTTCTAATCTAAGTATATAAAAGTCAAATTAGGTACTTAAATATTATTGAATTTGAGTTCAGATTTTCTAAAACTAGAAAAAGGGAGTGGGTGCTAGTGGGGGGAGGTCGTGTGGGCGGGGCGGCCAGGCGGGGCGCAGGGTGCTGCACCTCGGTGCTGGCGGTCGGGCGCGACTCGCCCACCGGAGCTCGGCTCTTGGCAGTCGCGCACCACACGCCGGTCTCGGCGCGCGTTCCGTTGCATCACTGCACTGAGGCACGAGCACGTCGCCACCACCGCGCTCCGGACACTACTCCCTCATTATATCATTTCACCGATACGGACGACACTGGCCTCGAAATTTAAAGCCACCTGTAATCAGGAAATAAAGGTGCGTGCCACAAATGATTGTCGCTAATTAAGTTGATCGGCAGCAGGCACCCAAATAATTGGCGTGGAGGAAGCGCACGAAGCGCAGCCCGCGACGGGCGCCCCCTTCAATTAGTGGCACCTGTCGGACACGCGCCGCGCATTAATTCGCACTCGCATAAATGCACCCGCAAAAAATGCCAAAATAAACTGGAACCGATGCACCTGCGGCAATCAGCGGACGTGAACCAACCTGAGTACGCGACTTGGATGTGCGAACGTCTCCGAGCAGGATTGGGAGCCTCCAAGCTTCTGGAGATATGATCATGCTATTTAAAGGCAACAGTAGCCGGCTGGAGCATCTCATTGAGAAGATCCAGGCGAACAAAGAAAATCACGACGTCACTTCGGAGGACATAAAAGGTCAGATTCTAATTTTAATGAATAATCTGTCTTCCAAATTGTCTACTTCATAGTAATCATTCGTTTTAGTAAATTGTCTATTGATTAACGGCCGAAATTAATATATGATTATAAGTTCAAATGTTTGGATCGTTTTAAGTTTTTGACAGAATGTTAATACAACTAATGCTAAAACATCGACTGAAAAGTCAAAGATCTATCTGGATTGAGATTGGCTATTAACATCGCCTGAAAATGCAAAATCTAAGAATAAAATTAGTAGTTTTCAAAGTCATATAAAGTTTAGAAATATTTATTAAGAAACTAGTATTGTTGCTATGTTCTACGATATGGCCATAAAGTATATTTCTTCGAATAGTTCATAATTTTTTATACTCTTTCATATCTATCAATTTTCACATCGAAAGATCTTTTATCTTTAAGCAAAAATGCCCATGACATTTTCGTAACCTTTTTCTTTCATTGTAGGTAAGTAACCGATATTCTATTTACGATAGTTTGGTAAACCCAGTTAAAACTAAAAGCTTTGTGTGCTTTGCAGAGTTGTTTGACTGTTTAGCACATGGTATATAGTTAAATCTCCGGATTTCTTTTGGCATTCCTATTCAGACTTTCAAAATCAAAATTATCAGCTACTGCTCAAAATTTGCTATTATACTCCGATATCCGACCTATCTTTATAAACTTTAAGGTAGTTCAATGTTCATATCACATCAACAACAAGTAACAATCTACAGCTGGATTAAAAGCCTCTTCTTTAACAGAGTTTGCCATCTTCTCTGCGTTTGGTATGGTGAAATTTGAAAATGGTAGTTTAAAAAGTTCGGATCTTCAGAGCGCACTGCTGTTTACTCCGTCTCTTTGTATAGTATGTATAATCCTTTAGCTAAATCTCATGTCACCCACGACAAGAGCGGGGGTGGTGAAATCTATCCTTATCTGTCGTCATCATACGGCAAATAACACACAACGCGGTCTATTTAAGGGTAACTAGCTAAACTCTACATACGAGTACTATAGGTACTGTACCCCTTCTACAAATTAAAGCCGTAATGTTATTATCTTTAAGAGAACTATGGAATATCAATATAAAACTACTTCTCGAGATGTTTAAGAAACGTTGCGACTGGCAAGCTTAGCAATATTATTATTTTCCATAGGCCATAATATTTCATTTGAAGAGCCATAAAATATTATGTAGGAATCTATATACTTTACTACCTCGATGGTGGAGGAGCTAGTAGTAATGATTATGGATTATTTTTCTGCCAAATATTTTCAGTTTTATCCACCTACTAGGTTGATCATGATACTATGTCCGTTTTCATCAACCATCCATAAACCATATTTTAATTAAAAGGAACCTATACTAATCCCTTCTTGTAGCTGTTCGGTATCATTTATAGGTAGGTGAAAACTAAAATTTCGTTAATTGTCATCTATATTAGCTTAGCGTGAAGCAATAATAAGCTCACATACTCATACTACATTATGCATATCTTTCTACTAAATAAATAAATGGGAATGAAGATTTTTTTAATGGAATAAACCCGTCACTACCTCCCAAACCCACTGCAACTCCTGTAAGCCAGGATCTACAGTAGATACAACCATGAAATCACCAGTTGGTACATTGAAGTCCGGCGCGTCCCAGAGACATGAATAACTGTATTGGATTGGTGCCTAATCTTCTAAAATTTGGTTTAACTGTAACCCCCAAGACGTAATGCGAAGCATGAACATTTAAGCATTTGTTCAACATGAAAGATAGTTCCTGCTACTGATAATAATTGTCTATACGTGGCGCTGATCACTAATTATTAAATGAAATCGCCAACCCCCATTAGGAAAGCGTATACATCAAACCTTCACCGTGTGAGAAGATGTCTTTGGTCAGCAGTAGCCACTTAAAGGCTGATGATGTGTTCCAATCATTCCATCATCATCAGATCGCCCTTCAACCATATAATAAAGTTGTATTGGTACCCTATTTGTGATCGGCTCTTTAGAGATCAAATATATTTATAGGTTTAGGTAAGTTTAACACGGTTTTACACTTACATATAAAATAATAATATTACACAAATAAAATATGAAATAATACGTCGTCTTAAAGTTGTCCCACATTTTATATTTTTAGCGTAAAAACATTCGCATTACGGGAAACATATTTACTGCCCATAAACTGTACAAAGCTTGATAATAGCTAGTTACAAACCGTTGGCTTTCAATAAAATTGGTGTTAATCGATAACGGATAACTTTAAGTATAAGGAAATCAATGTGTTCGAAGTCGTGTTTAAATAATAATATTATAATAATACTGTTTTCCTACTAATGGTCTTTTTATAGTAGACATTGTTAAGAGCCATGCTATTGAGGCGTGGGGTTAATAAAGAAGCTTGTCTGTTTCCTAAAATTTATAACTTCGGTAATGAAAATTTTCATTTGTATTCGATTCGTGGCAATTATCTTTCCATTGTCTCTGCCTACCCCTGTGGGAGACAGGTATGTATTGTATGTAGGTATGAAAAGTTTCAATAAATGACCAAACATGGGAATAAAGAATGGCTGCAGCTACGTATGGGTGGCTATCGACTGGTCATTTTTATTGTAACAAAAATGATACTGTTGTCAAGCGATGCTTACGTTGCGTTTCATTCTAATGTGAAGCTCAACTACTAAAATCATCGGACGCATTGGTAACTATTCTGGTGGGCGGTGCTGATCTCTTACCATCTAGTGATCCGTCTGCTTGTTTGACCACCAGGTACTTTGCTAACATTTCAATTTACTTAGAATAATGAAGAAAACATCATCAGATTCTTTTCATCACAAACTTAATCAAAAATTAACAGACCACTTTTATTAAAAATGCTACCGTACTCAGAGACATTTAAATGATTACTTTAACTATTCCTTAGTAACTTTTCTAGATTTTGTTCGGAAAACAATTGCTAAGGACTGGTTAAGCAACCATTAAATGACTCTGAGTACGGTGGTTAATAATTTCCATTAAACAAAGAAACAAATAAGTACATCTTGTAAGTCCGAATGCTTAAGGTATTAAATAAATTGTTAATAAATGCACATACTTACGAAGTTGGAAATAAAAATTCCAGCCTGCAAGGTGACAGTGAGACAAGGGAACTTATTGATTTATTTATATTTTTAACGACTTTCACATACTGGCGTCATAACATCATAATTTCGGATATTAAAATTATTACAAAAATGTATTTAAAGTTCAAAAAGTATGCAAGAACATGTATATTTTTGAGGTGGGTTTTATAACTGCATCGTTACATTACTGCTCCTCTACGAAGCAGAGCCTCTTCACAGATTTACAGATTGACGCAAAAATACATATGACGTTTCAAAAAAAATTAGGATTTTTAAATATTGTATATTAGCATAAAGCTCCTCTTTGGTATAATCAAAGTATTTTTTATTGTGAGCCAGTGGTTACAGAGATGTTTCCGGAGATAAAAAAGTAGTTGTCGTTTGCTACAAGAATTTGTCAAAATGCAATTGTTATGATTACTTGTGAATTTCAGAAAAGAAAAAAAATAACTGTTGGTATTTTAAATATCTTTTTATTTAGTTTTCTAGCCATAAAGTTGGGCACGAAAATTTTGTAAAATAGTAATTCCCAAAAAGTCTTATAATCTTACTACTATACTTTAAAAACCAGTGGACCTAAGTACCAAATGGCAATATGGCGGATGAAATTAATAACATACTGGTACTTACATTTCTATAAAAAAAACGTTTTTTTAAAGCACAGTATCCTCTTTGATAAGCATCAGCACAAGGTGTGTTATTGCCGGAAACTTTAATACAAACTTAACGACATAATTATCATATAATTTATTATTAATCGATTAAACATGTAATGAACTATTTACAAGGGACTATGATACGACTTCTGAATCATCATCAACAGCCTATAAGTGGCCACTGCTGACCAAAGGCCTCTACTCGAACGGAGAAGGTTTGAGCAATAATCACCACTCTTGCTCAATGCGGGTTGGCAATCTCAAACTTATAATTAGGAATTATAAGCTCAGGTTTCCTCACTATGTTTTCCTTCACCGTTTATAAGTGGTATCTAAATAATCTTAGAATCTCAGACATCTGAATACTGGGTGAATAATCATATCATCACCCTTTAAGCTTTCCCTACCCCTATTCTTTCCGTGGGTGTCCGTTAGAACAAGTGACTACATACCAGAGACAGGGCAGCAGAGGACTGGGATAAATCTCAAACCTGAACTATATAAAACTGCGATCGCCATCCCAAAAGGAACCAAGCTGTAGGGCAAGCCCTTAGTCTAACGGTGGCCATTTCACCTTGAAAAACACATGATGCTAATCTATGATTGTTTTTCATAAAATAATATCTCAAAAAGTGGATGTACTTAATAATTTACCTACTACACGATTATTGAATGACTTTAATTAAGTAAAAGTATATATGTTGTGCACGCAACATATATAAATTTCCACACGAAAAATTCTATAAATCAATTGAAAACACATAACAGAATTATGCAAATATATTTCTTAAGACGGTACTAATCATAATAATTTGCATTTTAAAACAATATGAATTCATTAACAGATTGCAGAATCTAATCTTTCAGAATATCTTAAGTTTTTAGTATTTGTTTTGGCTACTTACAACTATAAATATTATATTTTACTCAAGGGAATCGGCCTCGGTTCCAGCTTTTTAACACTTTTGTTAAATTATTCCTATACTTACAAAACATATTTTTTATGTTAAATGGTTTGTCAATATCATATAAAAATATATCACCATGAGTAAAAGTATGCACAAAAAATCTGATTGATCGGTCGTTAGGAATATGGAGAAATTCAAATTACTAAATTTGACCCAAAGAAACAAATAGGTCAAGCTAAATAAAAAGTTTCAATTGTGCATAGAACATATTATGCAGTTGCACTGCAAAGAAAATCTAAATAATACATCTCCCAACCTACAAAATTGTAACGAAAACCTCATTTTCAGCTCTAACCAAACCAAATCTAGATCAGAAAAGCAGCCTCGCCTTAACGCGATTTGAATGTTTAATGTGATTTCGAAGCATAACATAATCAATCCCGGCTTATCAATTGAAACAAGAATTAAAGCCGGTATTATCTCTCAATATCTAGTCAAGACGAGGCCGGTCGATCTAGGATGCTTGATACGGGATCGTAAAAAAAGCATTCGGCTATCTTAATGTAAATGAATGGTCGCCGTTCCACCATCCACTTATGTAGCCGCTGCAATTAAACTTTAATCAACTCGTTTATCTTCAATCCGTGTCGTCACGAGTAATCGGCCTTAAAATTGCGTGCAAACAAATCTGAATCAATCACGGTGCCAGGTGTTATGGTTATCGTCGTATTCTTTTCGTTTATTTCCTCGTTTGGACAACAACAATTACAACTGGTAAATCCTTGGTTTTTTGCTTTTCAGTTCTAACTGTCTTTTAGCATCAGACGATGCTGAAAATTAGGTGTGTACACTTAGGATTTGATTTTTTTTTCAGTTGGATTTTTGGTTTGAAATTCTAAAGTCGTCATAGCTTTTCTTTCTATAACCTGATTGTCTTTCTCAGCCTTACAAAGAATCATAAACCTTTGATTTAACGCGTTATGACTGTTAATGTTATGTACCGTTAAGTTTAAAAGTTAAAAATTATAAAAGTGTAACAAAGACTGCCAAGAAAGATGTAAAGACAGGGAGTAGGTAAGTATGGTAGCCGTTCTGTGTAAATTTATTTAGCAAATTTCAGAAAATCTACATACTTAGGTACTGATAACACATAGCCTGAGAAAGCTTTTGATTGTAGGAATATCTAACTTGATGTATGTTCTCTGTAACCCTGACAGCTCACCTGGGCTGATCGATGAGGACATTAGCAATAATATAAAAAAATAAGCAGTAATCTCATTAGAGCTTACCGTCGTATTTGCGAAATCAAGGTCTGCGGGCATTATAAAGTGGTTTGTCGGTTTTCCATGTCGGCTAGCGATTGGCGTTGATTACCGAGGCGCCGGTCGAGGTGTCTCGTAGACGGCGCAATTAGGAAGTGTGCTTCCGCCGCCCACCGGTCGCCGGCGGCGGCGCCACCGTCACCCGGCGAGGAATTGCCTGCAATCGCTGCTAATTACGGCTATCCTCAGTGACCGGCCAGTCGGCAGGCGGTCACATCCAGCCAGTGCTGCTAAAATTGCACGAGTCCCGTTACATGCTGCGCCAAGTGGTATTTGTAGCTGAGACGCCGCCCTGCCTTTTTATTAGCCTCGCTCGTGTCATTAGATACTGTTGTTTTACTTGTTCTCTAAAGTACGTCTCACATAGACGTACGTGACTACCTTAAAACTAGGTTATCCATAGGTACCCATAACGTCAGAAATCAACGTTCAACAAGCCAAAACTTATTCAATTTTAAAACATAATTTAAACTTACTAATATTTTATTATTTCTATGTATGTAATTCTCAGCTATGATTATTTTGACCATTAGTGGAAGTCGTTACCGCGTCCGGGGCGTGGAGGGCGACAGATTGATATAAATAGTTCCTCTTATTAAATACGCTACTCGGAGGGAAATAAGTCGTAAAAGAAATGTTTTATTGCGAAAAAAGTAATGAATGGTTTGTTCTTGTAATAAATTGTGGATGTTATACTAAGTAGCTACTTGGTTTATTTATATGTGGATATATTGTAAATTAATGTTTATAATTACGTTTTAATTAGCTTCCGTCGAGGTTTCTCTGATGAGCAAGATTATAGCGTCGACCTTGTTTAACACATTTGCTGTTCTTTATCAAACACGATGTCTGAACCAGTGTTTTATGAGAAAAAAGTAATAAACCCGACAAGTGAAGACAGTGTCACTTTCACATTTTATTACGGCTATGAAATACGACATTATCCATGTCTCCCTAGCTCAATTTTACTTTTACTAAAGACTAATTTTATAATTCTCTATTCACTCTCTGCAACACTTTTAACGAGCAGCATTTATAGTTATTGATTATAAAGAAAATTTGTCGTGTGATATCTAGAAACTCAGTTCTGAAAATTGTACAGGAATATCGTAACTATTTCGAACACATTACGCGTATCACATATATGTTAAAAGTAACAATATTGTTTAATATAAAATGTAACATTTTACCAAAACTAGTAGTCTATATTTTTCTATATCTACATACACGTATATGTATCTATAAGTAACAGCCAGCGTCGGTTCGTTCGACGCTTGGCAGCCTCAGGTCTCGCTACCTTCCAACATTAGTCATCATTTGCGCTGACGCCGCTCGTCATTGCGGGCCATTCAATTTGTTTATATTTCACGGCACTCCGAGGTGCCAGACATATTGCCTCTAGCCCTAACGCCGAAATATGGGCCCTTACCGATATTTATGAAGGCTTTATAAGAAATGCGACTGTCTCCCCTAATGTGCTTTACACTCCTTGGAAAATCTTCAAATTGATATTATTATTCTTAACTATTTGACAGGCAACGACTTTTAGCGGTTACTGATAAATGAATGCTCGTACATTTTGGTTGTGGCATAAGATCACCGCTGGGATTTATTGTTATTGTTTTAGAGGGGGTGACAGATTTTGAATGAAATAGGAGCTAAATAGTTAGATTTTCTTTTGTGAGGAAATTACGTTTTGTAGAGTCCAATTCCATTGAAGACTACGATACTAATTACTATGGGACTGTGGAGTTTGTGGGATATAAATAATAGACACATAAACCAAATGTGGAGGTTTCACAGAGACAGCAGTGACCTCATAAACTTATTTAAAGAATCTAATGTGTATATGTTCGATGATTTACAAATAACAATCTTCCAACAGAGGCGCTGGGAAGTGTGGGCAGTACGGCGGGCAGCTCTTGGCCGTCGTCGACGCCGGAGCCGTCACCGTCGCCAGCCTCCACCCCCACCTCGGCCGACGCTGCCGACGCAGAGGCCGAGCCACCCTTCACTCTCGGCGCCACCGAGCACACCCCCTACCAATGCCAGTTCTGCGACAAAGCTTTCCCAAGGCTTTCCTATCTCAAGAAACATGAACAGGTATGTACATGACGACATACGTACTTTGTTACTTATTACGGTTAACCAACGCATCCCATCCTACACTCGCAATGTTCATTAAAGTCTGCGACATATATTCACAGAAGATCTAGACTAATGCCAGGAACATTTGAGGCAGCTATCATAGGTATACCTGACGTCGAGTCATTTCCATAAAGTAACGAAGCTAACAGCTTCGCAGACAATCCGACTGCTGAGGCAATCATATCTGTGTATCCACGGGGCAGTTTCGCCATGCATGCCCTCGCTTCATTAGCAAGTAGATACCCAAAACAGCCCATTTACAGAGCCGGTGCGTAGATATGCATCGCTCTCGCTGCACCGCGCGCTGCCGAGCTGAGGGCTGTGACGTGAGCGGCCATTATGCCGGCCGTACATCTCGGCTCCTTTGTGTCGCGCCGATCTCGCCGCGTTACGATTACGACACACGCCGAGACAGATCTAGCTGAGATAGGACAAATAGAAACGTCACTTTGCATGCCGCCGCGAGCTGCTCGCCTACATACGGATATGGATCTTCACGTACACTTCAAGTGGCAAAACCGTCACCTCGTTCAAAATTGAAATTAGGGGAGGTCTCGTTCGTATAACGTTAAGATAAGAGAGACGAATATCAAGAAAGGATTTCATTAGATTATCGGTATGCAATTGGCGTGTTGCGCTCGCGTCGATATCGATCAGCGCATCGCGGCGACCGTTGCTGGTGTCGGGTGTGTGCCGACAAATGTATCGCGCGATGATCGCGTCGCGAGCCGCGACAGCAGCGCGGTGACGGCCGGAAATAGGCTCGCGATAACAACTCCCTAGCCTAGCTCGCCACACCTTTATCATCGCGCCGCTGCTTGGGAAAGGCGATCATTATAAGAATAAATCAATTACAAAGTCCACGCATACTCGCCATTCGTCTTGTTCTCATTGCGCCTCCGGAGAAATCGTAAAGCAGTAAAACGTCTCGTAGAAAATATTACTTTAATGCTGAAATACAATTGATAGCTTGGAACAACAGTTCTCGACGGTCCAGCTTAATTAGCTCATGCGATAGTTACGAGTAATCGTAATCGTAAAACTTTCCAAGTTGTGTGAACACTACGGTCTTGTAAGATTCCATTACATTGACAACTGCTGAAAAAGCGAAATAGAGTTTCTATGCTTTGGCAAAACCTCAGTTTTGCCTTAAAAATCAGTTTTCAGTAAAAGTGCAATACGTCTTATGGTCTCTGGGTAATTAGTATATCGTCTTTATAATCGTAATTTACGCATTTAAAGAATTAAAGAATAAAAACCATTTTGTTATTTTGACATACTTACTCGAGATGCAAGATGGATGTAAAAAATTAGAGCGGGCCGAGAGATTCACATCTTAATAACAGTAGGTACGAGCGCCAACGAAGTAGAGCTACTGTTTCGGAGAACTTGTGATTCACAAGAATATTAAGATTTTTTATCATAAAGGCTAACATTTTTCTGCATGCGCTCCGTATAGTGAAGGGTACATTAATATTATTCAATTCATGTAGTACTTAAAATTTTGTTTTGTTTTGTGAGACTTGAGTATTTTGTAGCGACCACTGGCATACGTAAACAAAATTATTAAAATCTTGTTTTCGTATAGTCGTAATACTTGTGGTTACATGGAATGACTTATAACAAACTGGATCTCGTCACTGGGTTCTTGTCGGGTGCTGTTATCGCCCTGGCAATGAGCACCAGCATCTGCGATGACCTCGCAGTCTCATCACCTGACTATGTGAACTGGCGATGTTGAGCAGTTATTCATCTGAGAAAGTTACTCAGTAGCCGTCGCTGCCCATTCCCAAGCTTTTATTGGCTATCACATTCACCTCAAACTAGTTTAAAATGTTCTTGGTGCGCTTTACTCGGAAAGCTCACCACCATTAGGAGCATAATGTCGGTCGCTCTCACGGTGTTTGTTAGCAGTTTAAATAACTAGACGTGATACATACCATTCGCGTGTCTTTTTACCATAAGCACGGTGTAGTGTCGTGGTGGGAGCAGCACGCGGCGGCCAGCAGGGCTCCGTAGTGCACCCAGGGGCCGAGACCCCGCGGTGCCGGCGGACCGATTCGCTTATTGAATTCTCGCACGAAGTATCATGATGACAAGACAATATTTTGTGAAAATAAAAAACATATTTACGAACGTGTAACTCACCTTTGTACAATCAATTGCAAAGAGGATATCGCCAAAACAATAAAACAACGTCGTACTACAACAGCTATCGATTAATCGATTGTCAATCTGGCGAGCGTCTAATTGGCGCACGCTGAGGGTAGCTTCCTCTTAAATGAGTGCGTGGGCATGGGCGCTGCCGGAGCGCGAGCGGGGCGCGATTTATCGTGCACGGACGATCAAATTTATTAATTCTGTCAGGGGCCGATTGCTCCAATTAAGTGAGTGGAGTAAACATGCCGCTGCTATGTTTATGTGTTGCTGTACCGGTGCCGATGTGCAGTGCATCGTGCGCGGGCGCTTCGCGGTAAAATTCGCACGTCACTCACCGGCACCGGCCACCGCTAATCACAACAAGTGATTTAAATATCACTTGCGAGTCGCGTCACTGCTTTATGTGAATGGAATTTAATTAGAAGATAGTTCCTTTTGGTTTTTTTTTTTAAAGAATACGATTAAGTGAATATCTAGTTAAGTGCTTACTCTACTAGGTAATAAAAATCGCGAGATAAACGATCAGCTCCCGAGCTATCAACTCAGATCTTAGGATTTATAAGACACCAGATAGACTCCCGTCTTTGTTGAATGATATAAATATTTAAAGGTCTCAGTAAAAGATGCCTGTCAGGGCACAGATACACAGGGTTATGTTCGTAGGTTCTTATTATAAGAATTAGGTGTAGGAATAAAACTAAATTCAAGTTGAAGTACTTTATATTAACCAATGATTTTCTTCAATAACGTGGAAACGATAAAAGAAGTTGACAACCCACTTTAATAGTCTTATAACTAAACCCATTCATGAATAAACGGTTATAAAGACCAGGAAAGGTAAAGTAATTGTTGTTTTAAAACAATTAATAGGGACAGTGCATTTGAAAAGAAAGCTCGGTACGGCGGAAATAAGGCCACTTAGCCCAATTAGATCGGACTCCTTGCCCATAATTGCTGGCGACTGAGCCAACCAACCAGGATACGTGGTACTTATCAATCTGCGCTAGACGTGCTAGTCATCATAGACCATAGGAGGTGATCTTATTATTTGAGTCGTTGAAAAGGGTTGTGTGATTATGTCAGTGTAACGCAACGTTATTATATTTATATCTACTTTATTTAGTTAGTGTACCTATGGGTTTTTTAACTTTACTTGAGGTTCCGTGGTGTTTAGGTCTTCTTTTAATTGTAGGGGATATTGAAGGTTCAAAGATTTCTGTTTCTGGCTGAGGACGAATAAAGGGTGTACAATATGAAGTTTTCTGTTAATTGTAGAGATTGGAAATATGTGGCGGATTTAAATGATAAAAGCATGTTACAATTTTCCCTTTTTTGAAGTTGAGTTGATAGTTAAACTCAGTTTTCTATGTATGCGAGTAATTATAATAAGCAAAAAAAAGTTATAAAACATTTAATTAGCTTTCCAATTTACAGTTCAGAGTAGGTATCTACAATACTTTTTAACAACTTGTGTCATTTATTTGTTTGACGTCATAAGCATCTGTTTATACGCTACGTACGTGACACTCACACGCTAAATTGTATGAATTTATAGCTTATTTACATCCTGTTGATAGATTTATAATAATAGATCGGTCATTTATTATCACTTCGATGACACCTGAATATTCATAACTTTTGAATACTTAACATAACATGGTCACATCTATAATTCATCCAATGACTTCTCCCGCCTTTGGCGAGGCGAGAGGGAGTGTCAGACTCATACTACCTAAAAACCACCCCGTTCCTACTCCTGCTTTTCGAGCCGTACTAACTGAATTAAATACAGACCTATGGCTATCGGTAAGATACACGGATAACAAACAAAATAAATAGAAAGCTATAAGTATTGCAGTGGAATTAAGTTACTGTTAAATCCTTTACTGTTTTCAAGGGTTCACGAAGACTTTTTGTAGCCATGCACCGTAGCGCATTAGCAGCACGTTAGCATTCACGTTGCAAATATGACAAACACGCGTTATATGTAAAAAGTCATCGTGGGCGAGGACCCTAACATATTAAGAACCCTTTAACGGCTTTGTTTGTCTCTGGAGCCTAGTGATGCTAGAAGAGGTTTGACCGTCGCCAACTATATCATGCTTTTTTTAGGCACGAGGAATGATAATTTAACAAAAGTTTTTTTTTTAAATGTGTTAAATTATGCGCTGTGCGGAAGTAAGTATACTTTACGTGCCTATTTATTCATTCACACAAGGTGGTCTTGCTAAAATGATAATGTTTTAATGTACAAATTATAATATGAAGTGCATGCATATCAGCAAAATCAACAACTAGGTACATAATTAAATACGAACATAAATAAAAGAAATGGCAGGACAATAGCATCGTTATAATAAGTGCTAAATAAATATTACTTTGTTACCAAGCTCTGGAGGTGTGGCAGTTTCTAACAAGGCAGTGCTAACAAATTGTGATGCGGTTCTAATAGGCTCTGGCCTCCTGGTAATTGGGGCCGCACGACCTTAAGCACCCTCGTTCGAGCAGTTAATATCATAATTGTAGCCTCTAAAGCTACGCCAGCGCCACTTTTTGCGAAACTGTATATATTTGGCGCTATTAGAGCGTGATTGCGCTTAAGTTTTGGTAGAGTACTTTACATAATTGAATGTTTTCTAAAAATAGAAGTCAATTTGTTAGTAACTAAAAACAGAAATCACTTTAAAATAGGTATTAAACATTATGTCCCTCTATTACTTTTCCGTCATCCTAATAGTTGGTATGTTTACTCCAACATTTGTCAATAAACTTGAATATTTTTGTAGTTAACTAGGTATCATTCAAGTACGTACGACGTATGGGAACTAACACAAACGTCTTGCTTTAATGTTATTGTCGTGTTTGTTTAGCGCGAAACGTTGGACGCGTTAACCGAAGTGGAATAGAAGCAAGTCAATCATTTGTAACAATTGTTTAGTGTATTCTGAATGAATGTCGCGGAGGTGGTCAATTAGTAAAAGCGTGAACTGGCTGTCAGTTTGGGAGCCTATTATCTGCCGGCCCAGCTCCAGTTCACGGCGGTGCGAAGGCCGGCGACGTGGACGTCTCTCATTATCTCCCCGCCACACGCTATTCACAAGCGCCGCATTAGCATCCTCATTATGTCCTCACTCATGAATAATCTTTTGACTGAGCCCAATAATACTTATTTTTTACAACTAAACGTATTTCGTCACGTCCAACATAGCTTTGGAGTTCTCAAATAACTGCGCACGCGTTTTATGATCATGTGTTTCCCATAATAAATCAATAAGCATAAAATTTGCGGCATAACTTCGCTCGTACAAGTGTGTGTAACATACTATGTACCATTGAAGACTCAAGTCTATTACTATGAGCACTATTTTGAAATTCTGACTCATGTTTTGCCATAGTGTTTTGGAGTTGGATGAGCGAAAAACTTGCAATGAATTTCGCTTTCCGTCTTTGGTAGATTAAAAGTTTGCTTACAAATAATAAAGTTAAAATTGGCTACTAACTGTCGCTGTAAGATAATTGAATACGCAGCTAGTATTGTAACCATGACTACACTTGAAAATATCAATTAACTCGAGGTAACTTGAAGGTAATGTTTTGAGGCGTGTTAAAGGTGAGCAGCTTGAATTTTCATTTGAAGTTTATGATTGAGTAATAGCTAAAGAAGATTATAAGTTTTGTGACCACATAAGACCGATGACATTAACTTGTATGCAGGCATACTATGACAAAGTATCGCCTTTGTGACTAGATGTATGGTGAAATCTGCGAATTGCTCTCATGGCTTAACGGTCGGCATGTTTCATAACCTGTCCAGCCTCTGCCTGGGTATAAACTTTTTGTTCCCAACTACCGTTACGAGAAGACGTAACTCAAAACGTGTTGTTCGCTGCAAAGGCGTTCCGGTGAACATTACCGATCAAATCCATCTCATTGTGATAAGCCCACTGCTCCCGCGCAGGAATGTTATCGGTTACACGTATCGATTCGTTATACCGTAGCTTCGGATTCTGTTCTGAAACTACTTTTCAATGATTGGCTATTGTTTTAGGTACTAATGTTATAGGTATAAGAAGGATTGTCATGTTTCTTAATGTTAGACAATTGAATAATCTTTATCACAAGTTAGCTGATCCATTTTAAATCTCTGCTACTGCTACTCTAAGTGCGCAGTAGTACGAATACCGAAAAGATCAAAAGAACGATCGATACAAAATAATTAATAGAACAATTATCGGTTGAAATCGATCTGCGATGAAGCGGTTCCCAATGGTTGATATCTCATTCGTAGGTCACGAGCTTACTGGGTCCTTATTTTTTCTCTGTATTGACACAAACGCCGGTAGATCGTAACTCTGTAAGCTGACCAGCTCACGCAGAGCCAGCGGTAGTCATTCCATTGTCTCCGAGATCGTTCTCACGATAGTTTTTGTGATCAGCGCACCCGAAGTTATTTCGATTCGATATTGTGTGACGTAAATGTGTACACATTTTAATCGTTCCTCATGTAATCGATTAAATGTTATTAGATTTGATTTGAAGGTGAGCATGAGAACATGGAATTTGAATGATGGAATGTCAAAGTTATTTGGCTTTCTCTAGATCTTATGTTTAGATGTAACTTACTTATTGGGGTTATAGAATTGGCAGAGTTTAATCTAGCTCATCTCATCTCCATTCCTTTATAGTACACTCTGAAAACTGAAAACTCAGTGACTATTGCATGTGTCGGATTGCAAACATTCCCTACTCAGACATTTGATGCGTTAATCTAGTCAAGATTAAGTAATATCAATATGAAATAATTCGTTAAAATCAGATTTATTTACAATCTTCACATATTTCGTAGCGTGTAGCTGTAGGCAACTCGTAGCAATGCAAATATTTTTGTTTTAGTCCAGAAGTTTATCGATGGTTATAACATGGTGTGTTATTGTTGCAGACGCATTCGGATCAGATGCCCTTCCGATGCGAGTTCTGTTCCCGGCTGTTCAAGCACAAGCGGTCCCGTGACCGGCACGTCAAACTGCACACTGGAGACCGCAAGTACCGCTGCGCTCACTGCGAGTCTGCATTCTCTAGGAGGTGAGTTCCCAAACACAAGGTCTTTGTATCTCAACCATAATCTTTACTTTACCTTTAACCATGAGCATTCCACTTACCTTCAAAGGGAGTTTAAAGCCACGGTAAAAAAAGGTTTTCTTCATTTCCACTTCTAAAGTCACCTAATACCTCAACCACTATAAATGGTTATGCATACAAAGAGAATGCTAATGCGTCTAATCCGAAGCCATTCAAGATTAATATATGGTTAAAAGAATGCTCAGGAGATGCGTGCATGACAAAGGCTAAGAGCAAGATTGATCACCATAAGTCACGGGCACCGTGCGTTCGTAAGGCGACGTGTCACCTTTTTCGTCACCTTACCGCGACCACGTGACTAATTCCATGCAATTTGTCGGCCCAACGAACCGGCGACGAGTGAAAAGAGATGATGCGTTGACAAATGACGTTGAGGGTCTCACAAAAATGAAATAATGGCCCATACCTAAACGGGCACGGCGAGCGTGGCCATTAGCGGAGGTGTTTGGGCGAGCGCCTCTATTCTGTAGTTTGCGTGAAAAGCGTCTTTGTTAGTTCTGTTTGGTCCGTGCTTTATGTGGGTACTTATGTCTCAGATGACAAATTGACGTCTTGGCTTATTCACAAAAAGATGATTTGTCTCAATTTTAAAACCCTTACATGGATGTTTTCAATCATTTTACAAACAGAATTCAGATATATACTATTTGAGACGGTTTAAATCGGATAGTCGAAAAAGGGAAGAAAATCATAAAAATAAAAATTTGTTAATCCAATTTCATAACCTTTTCATGTTTCCTCTGATACTGAATTTCATTCCAACCACATATAACTAAGTGCAATATGCATGCTCATGAAGGTAGCTTAGATGGAGAAGATTAATTACATATTGAAATAGTTTAATAACTGAGACTACGTAAATTTCAGTGACCACTTGAAGATTCACATGAAGACACACGACAATCAGAAGCCGTTCCAGTGCACTGTGTGCAACCGAGGGTACAACACGGCGGCAGCTCTGACGTCACACATGCAGGGCCACAAACGGGACCGCGAAGGTCGGGAACCAGACAGGCGTAGAGCACTGCGCTGCCTGAGATGCGGAGACGCTTTCCGACGACCAGACCTGCTTCAGGTACAGTCTGACTTTTGAAATATTAACACAATACATTAAAGTTCAATGTTCTGTGTAGCCGTGCATCATACCAAATCTGTTAAAATTCAAACTAATACTTTATTGTATTTATTCAGGCCCACATGGTGAGCGCCCATGGCGTCGACACAGCGGCTATGACCCCACCTCGGCGTGTCGCCTCTCAACCGCCGCCCACGTTACTCGCCTGCATTTACTGCACCCGTGATACCTTCACCAGCATGGAGCAACTACAACTTCACGTGCGTGCGGCACACTCAGCGCTGCTTAACGGAGAAGGAGCAGTCCATGTGGATCAGCCTACACCCACAGATCTAAGTCGCCGAGCTCCTGACGAAGTACCTCCAGTGAAACGTCCTCGCTCCGGCTCGGGTACCCCTCAAACAACTCTATCACCAAGCACACTGCTCTGCAACCAATGCGATGCCGCTTTACCAGATTTTGAAGCATTTAGAGCTCATTTAAAAGGACATCTGGAAGAAGGAGGAGAGCTAGGACGATCCAGTCCCGCTCCGTGCGTACATTGCGGCGCCACCTTTGCGGACGCTGCAGCTTCAGAGCGCCACCTAACTGCTCACTACTTGGCAGTTTCCTGCGAGTACACCTGCCACAGCTGCGCTAGAAGTTTCTCTGCTCCTGATGACCTGCAAAAACATCTCCTCGAGTTGCATGCTCATCACTTGTATAGATGCGCTCTGTGCAAGGAAGTCTTTGATTCGAAAGTTGCAATTCAGGTGAGGAGAACAAAATTTTATGATTTTTGTTGTAATTATTCTGATTTTGGCAAAAAAAAATAAATAATAAAATCTAAACACCAAATATTTATTGGCAGGTGCACTTTGCAGTAGCACACAGTGGTGAAAACAAAGTGTGGGTATGCCGTTCCTGTGGTGTGGGTGCGGGTGCGCTTCGCTCTGAAGCTGAAGGCGCTGCGCACGTCCGTTCTCGTCATGCAGCCGCTGCTCCGCGCTGTGCGTGCGGCGCCTTGCTTGGCAGTGGTGTGGCTGCCAGGACGCCCCGACCACACCGCGCGTATCGATGCCCCGTGCCAGCATGCAACGATGCTTTCGCAGTACAGTACCTACTTGAAAGGCACATGCAAGCGCATCATGCCATGCAACAACAGGTAAGGGATTCCTGAGATTTATTACACGTATGATCTACGTTACGTACCTACTGGTCGCTTATGGAAATGTGTAATAACAAAAAATATCTTTTCAGGTCTTAAACGGAGAACTACCCAGAGTAAAAAGAATGGAAACGAGTAATGGTGTTGATGGTGGCGAGGATGCACGGTCTCCGTGTACTCCTGGGGCTGAAGGTGGCGGAGTGACTACAGCTGTGGTGGCAGCCAGTGAAGAACGACGGCGGAAGAATGGCGCTGTCGCCCTGCAATGTGCTTACTGCGGAGAGCGCACACGAAGTCGCGCTGAGCTAGAAGCCCATACCCGAGCACATTCCGGTGCAGCCGCTGCTAGACACAAGTGTCTCATCTGCGATGAAGTATTGCCATCTGCCGCGGTGCTAGCCGAACATAAGCTGACACACTGCAAGGTGAGTTGTAACAATTTTCGATGATGAAATACATAAAGTATTTGATTGGTTGAAAGTTATGACGGAGGTCGAAGCATTTAATTTTCTATTGTCATATATAAATTGCTACCTTTTTACATTTCAGGTAATATCGGGTGACACATGTTCTCGGTGCCGTGCTCGTCTATTATCTGAGGAGTCATTCCTTGGTCACATGGCGCGACACCACCCAGCCCTGCCGGCGCCTTGTGTTGTGTGTCGTCAAACATTAGCGTCCGAAGCAGAGGCACGACTGCATGCACGATTTCATTTGCGGCCTGGAGAGGATGAGCAGAGGTGTGCAATATGTCTACGCGCACTACCAGAAGGCGAGGCAGGCGAGGGTGCACGTGCTTGCTCAGCATGCTACGCTCGTCACGCTGCACCGCGGCCCCCACCGCCCGCCGACCACGACTGTCGTCTGTGTCGACGAGCCCTCGGTTCTCCTACCCGACTGCAGGCTCATCTCATCGAACATACGTTTGCTGGCATTGGTGCCTTCACCTGCTACTTGTGCTCAGCTGTATTCACCAGCGCGGCAGGTCTGCAGCGCCACCTACCTGAGCATGCCTCTGCACCACGGCCTTACGACTGTGCACGTTGTGGACTGAAATTCTTTTTCCGTGCGGAGCTCGATAATCATGCGTTCGTGCACCTTGAAGAGGCAGAAATAGCACAGAGGGCCTTCTATGAAGCTTATGCTCGTGGTGCTGCGTCTGCATGGGCTGCTTTGGCTCCACCAGAGCCTCAGACGACTCCACCACAAGCTGAAGTTAAGCGTGAGCCGGAGATCAAAGAAGAGCGAGGAACAGACGAGTACATTGAAGTGTCATCACCTCCCCCTGCACCGCCGCCGCCCGCTCCCCCCGCACCGCCGTCTCCCGCCCCCGTAGTAAAACAAGAGAAGCCAGACGAGGAGTAACTGGATACCGCCTTGTCGTACAGTGAATGTGTCGTCCCTGACGCGGGCATCAATCCCGCTGCAATACTAGATTACGTCCGTACGAGCTATTTTTAAGTGGTTAGTTTCGTTAAAGGTTAGTTGTTAAAGTTTTGCGTTCAGAACGCTGTATTTCCTGTAAGTAGTCCGTACCTATCGTTTATGTTGGCTAGGATATGTTTTATAATGTTTACATGGCTATTTGTATAAACTGTTAACTTAATATATTATGTTAAGCTTCAATAACCTAAGTGTTTGTTTTTATTTATACCTGTTTCAGTAATTATCAATATTTCCTACATTACATAGGTGTGCTGAGTACTAATTAAAGTATAACCGACTACAGGAAAATCTGTATAATTGATAGCATTATACAACTTTATAAATAAGTCGATGTCTAACTTGTCAATACAGACAAAGCTTATAACAACAGTTTGAGTTTACAATAGGTTCACTAGGCAGTGGCGACCTGTTGTTGTATCCAGGGTAAGAAAGCTGCCACGTTGACGTATGCGGCGGGGACGTTGGCGTTAGCACAGCCGAGGCCCCACGATACCAACCCCACTACGACCCATTGGCCATTCACTTGACACACCAAACCTGAACCTCCGTCACCCTGAAAAAGGTTAACAATGTGATCAGTACTGTAATTCTTTTTACAATACCAGTAGTCATTTATAAGGATAAATTCAGCTGATTTTTAAAGTTTTCGGAGGTCAAACATAAGGACATTGATGTACACTTTTTAAATTCTCGTTCCGTATTTTAAAAATGTTCGAATTTCGAATTAATATGAAACCATTTTAAAAACAAAATATTCTGTTCCAAAGTACATACAAAGTAGGTACATAGTTATTAACTCGTGTTAGGGTTTATTTTTTGTTTTTCTCATCATAATTAACAATTTCACCAAAAACTGCCATATCAATAGGAACCACTTAATATTTTGAATTTTAAACTTACTGTACACGAATCCTTGTTAGCCTCTCCACCGGCGCAAATGAAAGACGTGGTGTCCAGGACGAAGGATGCTCCAAGCCGCGCAGTTTGCATTTGAGTCTGACATGTGGCAGGAGCCACTATGGGCACATCCACCTTTTTGAGTATTTGCTGATACTGGCCTTGGATGCCAAACATGTCTTTACCCCAACCTGATACCCAGCATCTGAAAGAAACCGTGTTATTGTATAATTATTATAAGTAAGTGTATATCTTTGGAATACTCTGGATTTCTAATTTAAGTAAGACCACAGTTCAAGTAAGTTATTTATGCTCTTTATACAGATTCCTAGTGGGACATGCCATTTACCATATCATAAAACGCAATAGGAATCATGAATAAATCAATTATTTTACATGTATACATAATTGTAATTATATTTGACACAATAAAATTATGAAGTACACCAATATTAGTTTTGGCAATTAAAAACGATTAATCTTGACTAATTATCATCATTCTTTATAACTTCTTAAACAACCCACCTTTGCCCGGTATAAGTGGTACTAGACGTCGGTGGCAGACAAGCCCTGTTGATAGTGACTGCAGCTCCAGCGTTGGGCGTGATAGGCACAGTAGCAGAGAGCCTCAGCACCATGATGTCGTATTGCAAGGTATTAGCGTTGTAATTCGGGTGGCTAAACACCTTAGTCACTGTATACTCTTGGAAGGGTACTGGTTCATAAGTTCCCGCCGCATCCCATTCGCCAAGACGGACTTTAACATTGGGAGCTGTGCCTGAAACACTGATGTTTTGTTTAAGTTAGTTCATGACTAGGTAAGTATACTCAGTTTAAGAAAATTAATATCTATCGTTAGGAGCACTGTTGATCGTAATAAGAATTTATGATGATTTAAAAATATCTTAAGAGAAATAAAAAACAAAATATAAACTGAATTAAGGCGTCGAAAAAATAATCCTCATCAGAGTCGTGAGGTATGGTGCCCAAAAGACTGGCAGCATTGCCACGTTGAATAGCAATGCTTAACCTTTGACCAAGGTAGTAGCCAGACTTTCGGTCACATGAAGTGTCAACTATCTTCTTTACAATATCTTGGTAAAGGTGATGTGCACTTGGATCCCACGGCCCTAAAGTTTCAGCCCCAATGATGATTGTGTTATTGAGGAGTAGCAAGATGAGGTTGATGAATTTTCTTAACAACACCGCAAGAGTTTCGAGAAAAACGTTTCAAAGAAGCCCCGTGAAAAGAATTGTATAACTTACACATATGGCAGCAATCTATGGGTGACAGTCAGAACATTCAACTGATTAATCAGAACACCTCCAGCTATGTAGTCGTTCTGCCTCGTCAATATTAGCGCCTGTAATGTAAATAGAGACTGTTTTAGTAGTATTCTTCCAATAATGACCATCAAAATTTCTGCATTAGGTACTCATAAAACAGTACGTACCTGCCAAGGAAATTCTCCGAAATTAGCCTGTCCTGCAGCCGGTGTGATGGCTGTGGTAGGCACAGATTGCAGCGTACCACAAGATATCAATGTAGACGTAGTAGTGTTGCCGCAACAATACTCCTGACCAGCTGGACACTGAGTTACTACCTGAATGATGTGAGTTACAACTTTTGATACTGTACCTACTCGTAGGTCAAATTAAATGTTCAAAGTATAATCAGAATTCTACTTACCGGAGTAACGATCCTTATGTCAATCATACCAGCGCCTGAATTAGTGCCAGTTCGGATACAAGTCCCAGTAGGCACACAGGCACAATTACTTTGTCTCTTTACAATTTTGTGTTCTTTCTCCGATCCTAAATTACACAAGAATTCTTTCATGTTTACTCCGGATTTCTGGTCCACGCTTCTGCGTTGCCGTGGGAAATTGACAGCGGTATTATAATTTGGTATTTGTGCACTATATCCACTTATAGGAGGCATGTTTACAGCTGCAGAAGCCGGGGTGGTGCCGAGCCGAGGGTCAATCGGGAGCGGGCCTGTGGTGGTTTCATCAGGATTAATTATACATACTACGTCAGGATCCATACAAATTATGAGAGACAAAAGCATGCCACCTAAAGTAGTTGTGGTTGTTGTTGTTGTCGTAGCGGCAGTTGTAGTTGTGGTTGTGGTTGCAGTTGTAGGGGGAAGCGTGGGAGGTGCCGTCGAGGCGGTGGTTGCTGCCGTCGTAGTTGTTGTAGTGGTCGTGGGTGGTGTTGTAGGCGCCAACGTCGCGTTCGTGGTCGTAGCCGCAGTGGTCGTCGTGGTGGCCGCCGTCACTGGTGCTGCAGTGGGCACTATGATTGGTGCCGGCACCCCAGACACGACCACAATTGGCGTCGGGTTCGTCGGGAGCATCCCCAAGCATGCTGTTAGAATCCACAAACACATTTTGATAAAATACTTATTGTTTGATTATTTGCTAAACGAACGCCGGGCACCGCGGCCGGCCACTGTTTGATATTGTTGAAGGTGACGATGAGCTAAACATTAAATACGTCCTTAAAATTGATGGTATTTCCCTAACTGTTGCAGCCTTCATGGTGTAATGCGCATGATCGTATGGCGACAAATTGTTGCAATCAACAAAATGTGGATTACTAATCTTTTGTTAACGGGCAAGTGTCGTAATTTTCGTCATGATTTGAAAGAGTAAATTATTGTAATCTCATCGCTCTTGAACCGTAATGGCTAGTATAGAACTGTAACAAAGGATTATAAAAACATCATAATATGTTTATTTTACTTGTCGTTCACTCTGGTTCTACTCGCGAATTAAACTAAACTCTAAGTTAAATAGTAAGCACGTGTTAAAAGTAATTCCCAGCACGTCACAACAATCACTATTATTAGTGACGAATTCGCTACAGATTTAACAGACATTCACATTATAAAAAAAAGAATTGGAAGAAAGAACTAAAACTCACTACATACTAGAATCCTACATATAAACAATATAAGAAGAAAACGATACCACCAGCGATGATGATGATGACGTAATAGGTCATAGCCACATTGGACAAATATTCACATCGTTTAAAGAGTTCAATTCTTGTGTAGTAAACAAGTAATAAACTTTGCCCGGTATAAGTATTACGTATGCCAATAGGTTTGCTTCTCGTAAGAGAAAAATCCTCAACATACCAAATTAAATGAGAATTCTATTTTCTTTTTTATGGAATAAGCCGGTATACAATAAGACGGATCACCTAATGGTAAGCAAATACTGCGGCCATGGACAACCGAAAACACCAGGGCCGTTACCAGTGCGTTGCCGGCCTTTTGAGGCTTCATAAGAGACTTCATTAGTTTTTCAAAGACATTTTCATGGAAATCTTTTAAATAAGGCCGTACTTATCATGTACATATTGTTGGTAAGAAATAGTTGATATATAACAGTAGCAGTAGTAATAACTACAATCAAAGCAACAACTTACCACCTAAACATATAAAGTAAATGTTTGTGTATATCAGTCAGTCTGTGCACTCGTAATCTATCATACAGCCTTGTCGAATGGATAATGAAACGTCGTTCACTATACCCATTGAGCTTCATGAACACATTGCATAGTTATGAGACCGTGGCGGGGTCGCAATAAATAGATCGCCATTCAAATTATTTGTCGGTGCAGTATTTGTGCATATACATAATAATTTAGACTGTCCAAAAAACTTTCTATTCAATACGTACCATGTATAACACGTTTTACAAGTTATTTAATTCGAAAAAATAATTGGTATAAGCGTTAATGGTAAATGGTACGGACACGTAATGAGAAGAGAAGAGGACCATATGACCAAAAAGGTACTCAATATTGAGGAGAACAAGAGAGGCCGAGGACGACCAGCCATGACCTGGACCCAAACAATAAAAAAGGACCTAAAAAGTACAAGCACGAATGAACAGACAATCCCTAACCGTGCGGTGTGGCGCAGAATTACTAGGAGGGCTGACTCCAAGTAAACTGGGAAAATAGCCAAGAGGAAGAAGAAGAAGAATTGGTATAAGCGTTATTGGAGCCCAAGTACTATTTTAAGCCCAAGTACTGTTTTAAGCCCTAGTATGCTTTTACTGGTTTTACTGACTATGTATTGATTATTTATTTATGATTATTATTGTTGATTACCCGCCTATATAAAATCTCTGTTTAGCTTTAAGGTTTGCTGTCAGAGAACCCAATTCTGGGTTAAGCTCGCCTTTGTACATAAGCTTTCAAAATTGTATGTATCTGTTTGTATTTGTGTGTGTGCAATAAAGTATAATAATTATAATGGGGAGTCCCTATAACCAAAAGTAATGACGCAATTAAATAACATGGGCAACCGTAACTTTTACATAACAGAAACGTAAAAGAAGAGCTTACCTGTTAATTGGCGAGAATGCCTCGCAAAGAGTCTCGGGTTCGATTCCCGGAACGGGTAAAGACCTACTACTGGACTTATTTCGGTTTTTTGTTTTTCTCAATAGAGCAGCACTGAGTCTGGAATTGTGCCTACTGCCTACTGCCTAGTATATGGCAATAGGCTCGTCCTCATCCATGTGTTATAAGTTACTAATATACATGGAGCTTATATCACAAATGGAGTAAAGTAGGTATACCGACATTGTACATCATAACTTGCCGTACTGTGAACGGCTGTTATGTATGTTCCGAGTATTTTTTTACCAAATAAGTACTATACTGATGAATCAATAATGTTTTTGACAAAAACACTACAGACGTAAATCGGGAATAGGAAAATTCTTACGTTAACCACAGTTTACTGAAATTACGAATGGTTTCTCCGTAATTATTACATACGTACCTAGAAGTATTTAATATACGGTTTCCCTATACAGTCCTACTTCAATGTATATCCCAGTGTGATGTCAGCGTGAAGGAATTCCAAGAGAAATGTTGTCACATTTCACTAGTAACTCGTAATGAGTAGTAATTCAGTAATAATTCACTAGTAACTAGTAATGAATGGATTGACGTAATTATTCGTTATTCATAAGTAAAAAAAAAACAAGGATAATAAAATGAAAGAGTAAAAAAATTGAGCTTGATAAAATACAACATAATTTTTGTTGTTAAAAGTGAAAGTAAGTATACTATAAATAAAAATTATTAAAATGGAGTATGGGACCAAATTGGTTCAGTAGCTAGCAGCTAGCAGTACTGCACTCGGTATTGATATCGTTAACAATAATTTGTATTATTTTATCAAGGCGTCGCTTTTCACTCTCAATACTCCAATATTTTTCTTACCCAATCCAAATTAAGTTTGCTGACAAAAACTTTTTTATTTACATTAATATTCTGTTACGCATGGGTAATGAAAAGATATTGGCAACATGTATACGCTTTTAAAATGTTAAAAATATTTTCCTCGTATTGTAAAACAAAAGCATGTGACAAATCAATTAAAGCAATATAAAATGACACAATGTTTGTTATTTGTCAGCACGCGTCTTCGGTAATAGTGTAATAACCTTATAGTGCTGTAGTGTATGCTGATTTTAAAATAATAATAATCAAGTTTTTAATCTTACTGAAATTGTGCGCGTTGTATTCAATATTTGAAATACTGCCACCTTACGAACACAATCCGCACTGCCGTGTTTTCAGTAGCTGCCCAGTTCGCGTTACCGCGCGAGCTGTGAACTGGCACAGATGGCGCTGTAAAAGTACGTCATGAATCCGCTGCGTGGCGCCACCGGCAATGTTCGCTCTGCGCAAGCCGGGCAATACGTCGTCAATACAAACAAGAGGCGTGCTGTCTTTATAGAACGTCACGTATAGTATATGTATAGCTTAGAATGATAGCGCCAGCCAGTAGTGCTCGACTCAGTTTGCGTACACTGCTTGTGTAATTCGAGGCTGATTGTGAATGCAATCCCAACTAAAAAAATATTATTGCCGCGAGTTTTAATTATGACATATTCGAGTGATACCCTTTTATTAAATAAATTAAATTTTAGTTCAGTGTGTTGCAGTTAACATTACGAGACAAACCTAATAACCCGTGCCTGTTTTAAATCTGCAGTAGATATAAAAGTTTAATTTAGTGTATCGTTGGAGTTTATGATAAAAATGTTCGGATTGTTGCCTATGTTATGTTTTGGTTTCTATGAATGCCGGAATCAGAATCGCCCCAACCAGATATTCAGATCGTGAAATTTAAGCTCAATTTATTTTAAGTAAACCCTCAGTGCCGATGCGGCATTAGAATAATTACAAATGAATTTTATTAATTGCCGATTTTTCAAAATGCCTTCTTACAATCAAGAAATTAATGTGGATCTGAATTCTAATGAAAATGGTGCCTTGAAGACTGATGCCAAAGATGGCAAAATCGATGAGAGTCGGTATATGTCAGCCGAACAAATTCCGAATAACGCGCCGGTGGGACTCAATGCTGACCAGGAGATCGCTTTTGCTCTGAGGGATTTCTTGACCCCATCGAGCACAGCACTCAGTGATGGAGAACCGTCTCCATCCGCGTTATCGCAGACTCTACCTTTCATAGATGAGCAGGTAGATGGAGACGATGCCACGCATTCTGAAGAGGAGTTACAACAAAGCCGTGAAACAGAAGAAGTGTTGAACAATGCGGCTTGCCGGCTGAGGCGGTGGCGTGCTGCGTCGAGGAAGTTACGCCGGCCGCGGATAATAAACAATCTAAGTTCTAAAGATGAAAAAGAGAGCAACATCAGCAAGGTGTGTAACTCTGGACACACGGACCTGGCGGACCGGCTCCGCAGCCTGGCGGCGGCCGGCAGCATGTCAGCGTCGGCAGGCGAACTGCTGTCGCTAGCGCCGCCGCCCCCAGCGGCTACCGCACCACCCTCTCCAGGCTGTCTACTCTCGCCCTCGCTGGCAGACCAGAGCTCCGCAGAATATTTTGTAAGTCTTCACAATTCCTTATCACGTAACATCGTATATTATTTACTGGCGGCTGAACAAAATACTACCTGTAAACGTTCTTATCAAAAGTCATATATGTTCCGCGCGGAGGCTGATTATTTACATAACACCTATGTACGTACACAAGCCGCCAGTATTTGCGTTCCGAAGACGCACGCACTTCGTCGAAAACAAAGCATTTTTCTACATAAATCAAAATTTAACGATCGTGCCATGAATTGTTAAATACCTAGTCGTGTGTGAATTAAGTCTGGTCGCTTATTTGATGCACTGCTTTAAGAATGAGTTGTTGAATGATGTTGTCATCAGTTGTCTCTAAGCTAAATGTTGATACTTATGTAGTAAATGTATATGCAGTCGCAATGGTAGCTCGGTTCATTTTTCGCGGTTTCTCTCAACCGCATCGCGAAGCCAGGTTGTAACGTAACACACAGATATTATTGAACACACTGTTTACTGACACCTATGGTTCATATTTTGTGGGCTTGTCTTATTACGAAATCTGACGTAAGTAAACGTTTGAATAAGTAAACATTGGTACCTTAGGAATTTAATGTTTATAATTATTCACTTCTGTTGGCAATCATTACACCTGTCTATGGAGATTTATATCAAGCAGCAACATTATTAACGTCAAAGAAACTATGTATTACAACTTCTTTTATTAACAACCTTTTTTATGGGGTGCTTCAATTTTAATTTATTAAATCTTTAAAAATAGTATTTTTATTTATAGCTTTGACAGGAAATATCCTTTGAAATCTTTCAGTTCAGAGTTTGACTGCCCAAAACAACTTGTCAGAACAAAAACCGTTCTTATGTTTTGCTGTTTCCTTGATTTATTTACATTATCATTATTTGATGTGTTTCATACACGTCAGTCAAGATTTATGTACACATTAAATCCTTTTTGTAATTAAAAAGTTTTAAATTTCATTTCGGCTAAAGGACCGTAACATCATTTACTGCAGTGAGATTTGATGAAAGAAAAACATTTTTCAAGCCGTTAGGCAGCAATAAACAGTATCTTGAGCATATCCTATAGCCTTTCACCCATAAATGTACGTCATTAAAGTAAGAACATTGCTGTATAAATCAAGTGTTGACGTCACGAGAGCGTCGCCAGTTATTTATGCATCAACAGCCATTGCTGGTACAGCTGTTTCGATGTAAGTAACATACGGCCCACAACGTGGTCTCAGACAACGGCATACGTAAGGAAATAGACAAGTTAAGATAATGTCAAGCCAAATAAATACTGATGATCCATCATTCCTTGGCTAATAGCGGCAATTTTGATGATTCTCGTTCAACCAAGTATCTTATCTTTAACAACATAGCTATGACACAGGTACCGTTTTATCTCAGTTGATAATAAATGCGATTTATTTGTTATTCTATAAGTATTAGTAATTTCCTTCTCATAGAGTTTTCGTATGCACGTGGTGTCGGTTTACCATTCGTGGTTTAATCAAAATAATTGTGCTTTTTATCGGCTGTAGTGTAAAAGTGATTTTAATTTTCCTTCTATAAGACAGAAAATTGATTGGTGACCGCTACGGTTGACTTGCATTATGCAGGTATGAGTTGCATTTTGTTTAGTTCATTTCATTTGTCTTTATACTTATTGAGCCGCACTGAGCAATGACCCGCATTTAGCAAGCATGATGATTAATGCTCAAACCTTCTGTGTGAGGAGAGGCCTTTGGTCAGCAATGGCCACTTATTAGCCGTCGATGTGCGATGTACCTACATACATACTTATTAAATAGTAGTATATTAAAGTGGCTATACCTACGTAAGAAAGCTAACAACCCTTTAAAAGTTACCGAAAGGTAGGCTGAACGATGGAAAATGCTGTAAAATACTTGTTGCCTGCATGTATACTTGTTGCTGCCCTGAATCCCGCAAATATTTGATAGATAGTATTGCAAAAATACCGAATGCTCCTTTCGCACCTTTCTGCCCCTAATCAATGCATCTACTGTTGTTATAAGTGACATCACAAGCTCCGCCTTGTTATCCTCATTTACGTAAATTTCGTTTCTCGTTATTTCATTGTTCAAATATTATGTATTGTTTATTGTGAATTATATTATCAAATGTGCAAATAAAGTAATGCGATGCTAAAGAATTTAGATCCTTTCGAAATGGTGCGACTTTGTTATTACGACTTTACGTTATGTGTTCAAGAAAAGGTTGAAATTGTTTGAGATAGAGCATGTAAACCACATAATATTTATAAGTACGTAAGTTAATGGCTGCTTCTTCAGTAGCTTACAAAGTATTAAATACTTATATCTGCAAAGCAATATATCAAACGCAAAGTCTAGAATGAAAACTAACATTTGCCTGAAACTTTGCTACCGCAACAGCAACAGACAAAAATATTATCACAGTCCTCTTAATTATAACCACGGAAAACTAAACTATTTATACAATACAAACATTGATATTTCCACCAAACACAGGAAAAATCAATGGAATGACAATACAATTTTTCTAAATACGACATAGCATCTAAAATCGTATAAAGCGGGCACGAGAAGTGGTTTCATTAAACAAGCGTTGTTTAATTACGCTAGTCCTTCACCCCTCGCTGAGTGGGACGACAGTTGGTAGAGCAGACTGGGTATAAGTCATATATGTATACTTGTATAGTATAGTATAGCGGGCACGCCGGGCACGCCGGCACTTCATGACCCGCACGCCGTGCGCCGCCAGACCAACTAGCGTGCCCCGCGTGCTATATCGATTGGTTCAACCCAACAACTCACTTTAATCTTGACCAGTCACTTTACGTCACAAATCTGTACAACAATAGAACTCCAACACTTTTTATTCAACATTTAATTATGTTTTTTCTCATGCTAAACAAAAGTCACTTTGTTACGCACCTTGACAACAGTTCAGTTATTTTAATAAACAATTGATCCTAACCAAGTGTTCCTAAGAAACGGTCAATGTAAACCACAATATGCGTCTGTGGTACCTGTGGTCTAGTGGGAGCTAACTGTTTATTTGTAATTTTGAATTCTTGTATATTTTTTCATAATATCTTCGTAATTAATGTTTGTTTTTCCTCAAACGTAGGTAAGCTCAGGTATAAAGTACGTAAGGCAGGTCTCGCTAAGCTTATATGTATACCAAAAAGAGTTCAAGCTAAGACAATTTACGTAGATAGTATATGTTTTAGGCTTAGAGAAAGAGATTGTGGAACCCTGCAAATAATAATGTTTATACAGAAACAAGTAGGTCACTAAACTAGATCTCATCGGATCCTCGCTTCAGTGGCCTACTGAATGTTCGCAGATAATTAATTAAAGTTATTCCTTCCTGAAAGCAGGTCGATACTGAGACGAGTAACGGGACTTGTATATTTGTTCTTAAATAAGCCTTAGTTTTAATATGTATATTTAGGATTTATGTTAAAGCGTTTAATCTGTTGTGACGATTTTTATTAATTGATTTTTAATTTATTATACGTCAGCAAAGCACTTACCTAATTAGTTTATTATCAAAATTTTAAACAATTTTGTGGAAATGATTAAAGTAATTATAATGCAGTTTGGATAATCCTCTGTTACATTTCCGTGTGACGAAGTATTCTCTTCTCATATCTGAAAAAAAAATGAAAGATGGAAAAGACTTATCCATGATCTTTCCTTCATGCTTAGGTACTGTGTTTTGTAATATTTAAAGTACTACATATAGCCAATAACAATTGTTTTTTAACTACGTGCTATGTGCACGTACGTACAATATTATTATTATTATATTTGACATATTCTAATAAACAAAGTAGGTACATTACATACCCATATACCTACATACTACGTATATGACAATAGGGAAAACAACTCCACATACCTATAACATACTGGTATGGTCACGCCTTCTTTTATCCCAGAATGGGAAGACAGAGATACATATTATGGCACTTTTCATCATATGTTTTATAAGTCCCAGGTAATAGGGGATGAGCCTATTGCCATAAACTGGACACGAATCCAAACTCCGTGCTATTAGGTACTGAACATTTTTCGAAAATCCAAAAAAAGTCCAGTAATTCTTTGCCCGACCCGGAAATCGAGCTCGAAACCCCTTTGCCCAATAATCGCACTTGCGACAGCTCAACCAGCGAGGCAGTCCTATACCATAGTGGTTTTACTAAATGTAAAATGTCACAACTACACAAAATTGTGGTGATACGAATACCAGTCGTTACTTTCAAGGCTGCTCATAGCATGAATATCGATTTTTTACAAACCATTGTTTATATCTATGACTAGTTAAAGAGGTATTTAGTAGCTTCTGTTAACTGCTAAAGTTATAAACCAAAATATTTGGACACTATTTTGCCGTAATATGCACCTCTGCCCACCCCTTCGGGGATAAAAAGCGTGACGTTACGGTATGTTACTATTTTTAGGATAGTTTAAAATTAAAGAAGGTGTCAATACCTTGGTACCTTACTGTAAATAATTAAAAAACTGTGACTAAATTATAAACTAACGGAATTCGGTTTATCATTGTTCCTGTCTTAAATTCGGACTTCTATAGCCTCTGGTAGTTTCCTCTAACAGTAAATTGAATGAACAGGCGATCCATACTTCCGAGTAAATATCGTACCACCATTAACCGATGACAAATTCAGCTGTTCATTAGAAAACCATTTTGAATATTCATGGTAAACAACAATGATTCACATTTGTGTTGTATACAAGTACAAATTATCCTGCCTGCCTGCAAATCCCTTGGACGTCATGAAGGTGTGGATGCAATTCTAATTAGTATTACGTGATAGTCGTAATGAGTAACAGTGAGTAGCTGTAAAAAAATGAGTTCACGGACGTTCAGACATGTGTTGACTTTGTGTTGTAATTATTACATGAGTAAGGGAAGAAGCGGTGCACATTAGCTTAAGTAATAAGATTTGTGCGATTAGAAATCAGTTTCCGTTGATGTTCTAGTGATTTACGAAGTCTAAATTAAAACTTGCATGCAACTGCTATGCGTGGTGCGATTCCTTCTGTGGTTGCGTCCGTGTAATGTACGTGGAAGATGGAACTAATATCGTCTGCCCATCTGGCTACATACTACATACTTACCTTTGATTACATTGTTGATATTAAATTATGTAACTAATCTAGAGTACCTAATTAAATTAGAATAAGCAATATTTGTATTCATACAAGTTTATTATGCACGTCTTGTTGTGAAAGAGCGGAGTCTCCTCACACAGACATATTTTGCTTAAAAGGAGGTTCCAATCACATTTTATAAATACCATAATCTGTTTTTACAAATAAACTATTTTTATTTATTATATAAAAAAGAATTATTCGAGCAGTTCCAGTAGTTCCGGAGCTTTTTCAATGCAAATAAACAAGTATATACTCTTTATTAAATCCATGCAGATGTATGGTATGGCTTAAAAAATATTACGTAGTCCGAAAATAGAAATCGTTTTAAACCTCAAATACTATTCGATTTTCGGATTAAGCAAATAGTACTGTTTTCAATTTTCGATTGGTTATAACTTGGTTTGAAATTTTATTTGTGGGAGTGTCAAATTTTCAGTACTAAATATTATCGATCGACGCACTTTTGGTTCCCAAAATTTACCTATTATAAAGAGTTTTATATCCATTGCAAAATTGCACACATAACAAAAAGTCGTTTACAAGTTTATTCAGGAGGATACCGATGCTCATTGCATTTCATTGTCAACGTCAGAATCTGTTTTAAATAAGATTAGACATAACCTCGAATTTTATTAACCTCACACTTTTCAACCTTCGCGTAGAAGGTAACACACTATATTTTAAATTCTAAGGACTTGATACTGAATACAACTAAGTAATAGTAGCTGAGGATAATCTTACATGCGGGCTCCAGGGGCGGCTTTACCTATGGCATTGTTGGGCCCCAGGAATATAAAAACACAACCTGTTTTATTAACTGCGCTAACAATTAGCGTTACTTATCGAAAATAAATGTTTACAATAAAAATGGAAACTTATGGTTTAGATTGTCTTCAAAATAACTATCGTGAGACATACTAAATTGACTAAATTGGCGTCTGCGCACGCTGCTCATGATGATGAGTCCCTCTGTGACTCGAAATTAGTAGAACTTTTCACATTTATTAATTTACTTGAATTGAAACTGTAATTTTCAGTTAATTTAGGTTCTGCTTATTGAAATAATATACGTAATCAGTGCCGGCGTTAGGGTGGGGGGTGACATGGGCCGATGGCCCAGGGCGACAAATTCTGGGGGGCGCCAATAAAATGAAAAACTACTACTAACACTTGATATTGCTTCCCTCAAGTGGGCGCCACAATATTTTCGCCCGGGGTGTCAGTGGCCCTTGCGCCGGCACTGTACGTAATTATATTGTGGTCGCAGGGCCCCATAAAACAGTCAAGCCCAAACGGCTCTGTGCTAGCTTACAACCAACCAAACCAAACAACAGACGGATTAACACCAGCCAAAGAATGATTCTTATCTATATTAACTCGGTGTAATGTGTGTTTGACCATGTTTGCCGTTACAATTAGTATTGGACACGTACAGGAGGTACTAAGTACAGAGTAATTGACATAAAGTGATTGGGCTCCGTGGAGCGAAGGTTAAATCAGTTTAAAGATCGCCATTATAATATTCTTCAGTAAAGACTGTATACGGGATGCGTTTTTTTCCACTTAAGTAGCTGCGAACCAAAATATCGGATGATTTTACAAAACTGACATTTTAATATTATTCTCCGAATTTTGATATCTTTGAAATTCAAATCATATGATTAAAGTATTGAGTAAAGAACGTTAAGAACTACGTCACTGTTATCAAGTTGTCTGACAAAATAATGTCGTTTGTTCGTACCTAATAATAACATTGTAGGTAAGTTACTGAGGCAGAAAAAAGTTTATTTTTTTGCCCGGAATACTTTACCTTTTGGTGTGATGTAAGATGACGACATAATATCCTATCAGAGCGCACTGGGTGCAGTTTTGCCAACCCAGGTGCGGCAATTACGAAATGTATATCAAAATGATACACTGACATTGACCTTAATGCAGATTCAAAGCACAGCCAACTAAAATAGCCCTTCAGCTGATATTGCAGACGGAAGATATTAGTGTCGTGGGTACATTGTGAGAGCTGGGTGTACGCGCTGAAGCGTCGCTGCTGTTCTCCATTCGGGTCGATCTCCTCAAGCGGAGTAGAGCGCGGTGCCTCGGTATCCGCGCCCTCATGACCCAAATTTTCGCAATGACGTCACCGAACACCGACCACTATTTGGGTCATGACATGCGCCAGCACCACCGACCCACTCTGCACTCAGATAATGCACCAGATAAGATACCAACAATCAAAGATATAATTTTAGGTCACGTTACCTTCTTCGGAATGACATTCATAATATCAGTACGACTTATGCTCAGTCTAATAAACATAATTGATTCAAACGAACGGATTGACGTCGACGCAGAGGCCTTGTGCCGAGTTGCTACGTTCAGAATGAACGTAATAAATAAGAAAAGTTCAATTAAAATTTTATGTAAATTGAAAATGGAGACGAGTTAAAAATTGTCTTCGTGTAATCCTTTGTATTTAAATTTATAATAACAGATTAAACGTCGCTTTTGGATTTCAGTTTCGTGTATTCGGTTTTGGTAACAAAGACCTAGTAGAAATTATTTCGTGAGATTCCTTGAATAGTACGCGGTTTCAAAGTAGGCACTTATGAGCACTAAAATGTCAGTAAATACCTTAGACAGAGTTTTATTGTCGTTACTATAATAGCAATATGGGGGGAGACCACACACATCGTGTTTATACCTGCGTATTATATCAGCTTTTATCGAGGCGTTATTTCGACGAAAGTGCCAGTAAAAGCAAGGCGAGCACTTAAAATGCAAAGATTTTACTGTAATAGAAATAGTTATAGCTTACCTATGTGTAGAAAAATAATAAAAATTGGCAGAAATATATACGTCCGTATTATTCTTATTTTACAGTCTTTTCAGCCTCTATAACAAAGAAATATGAAGGAGAGTTGCGTAAAGTTAAAAGATCTCATTTATTCGTATTATCTGAGCTACGCACACAAAGAAATTTGTTGTTTTGGGCTGTACGCTCCGACTAGTAGGCTAAAAGTGTAGTGTAAACATTCGCAACAACAGATCCAGATTTATGGCATTATAGATTAATGGGTCTATATGGAATTACGAGCGCTGAGGAACTCGGGAATCTAAATAGCAACCGCACGAGGCATTCCGTCATAACAGCAGCGTTAGAAAGACAGGAGACCATTATATTGCGTTTTTTTATTTAATCATTTTTAGTAATAGTCATAGCTAAGCTTAATAGTTAATGCTTCCAAAAGATCTAATATAATAACTATCGAAACATTCGAAGTGAGCTCGATGGCATTCTCGTTCTTCATTGGTAGAGATTATTCTCACATCCAATGACGTGGCGAACCGCAATCGAACTAATTTCGAATAATTATTTCGAATGGACAATTACGGAATAGTCCAGCAGTAGCTACTCCACAAAAATCTTTGAAATCCCATGTAGGCAAACCAAGAACGGAAAATAGAAAATATTTTTATATATAGATATGAATACAATACACATTGTGCCACATAAGTACATAACATAATGTAGGTAGACCTAAATACTTATATATGACGTCAAAGCTCATTAATTGTTCCATTATTTAAAAGGATATTGCTCATATAATGGTATCATAAATAAATATATGTATTATACAGGAATGAAAATTACCTAAACCCACTGCCACATACCTGTTTTAACTTATCCCATAGTAACTGAACTCTATTCCTGTAACGTCAGTTTTATTTTTAAAATGAATAGGCACTAATAATACATATATTTTCAAGGTAAATGCTCTGGTATAACCTCAAAGTATTGTTATTATTTCTCTTATAATTAAAATGACCGATTGATACATATACTTTACATATTTATATGATTAATAACAGAATTAAATCGCAAATCATCTAAAACAGCCTATAAGTGCCCGCTGCTGAACAAACCTCTTCTCTCAAGTAGAAGTATTGACCATTAATCACTACGCTTGCTCAATGCAGATTGGCGATTTTAAACTTCTCATTTGAAATTATAAATCCAGATTTCCTCACGATGTTTTATTTCATCATAAATCACGTATAAAATTAGTCAATATCTGGGCATAGGTCCTGTTTCATTGGGACACAAGCGTGATACAACTAGTGGCGAAACCATAGTGCGTTCAGAGATGATTTCCCCAGGTTTCTCCAGACCCCATATGTGACTAATATATTTATATTAGTCGTCAACAACTAGTTTACCGTAGATCCCCTTTCTTCCTTCTTATTTTACCTGCTATTTGACGTCATGCGTTACTAGGATGAAAGTACACTACAGATAAATATTTATACAAGTGAACACATTTTGTTAGTGCAACCTTAAAGTACAAGTAACCATGGTGTCCTAATAAAATGTGAATAACAAACACATCAAGGTGAAATATTATGTAGAAGGATTCTAGATGAGATTCTTCCTTTTAACGACTTATGAGAAAAGCAAAAGTTTAATATATTTCTGAAATGTTTAAAATAAGTATTCCTCAAGATTTAATTAATTTATTTATAAATTTATACATTGTGTTGAGTGTGGGACTAAAAAGCATTACTTATTCAAATAAAAGGACTCAATTCTGTTATTTCAGTGTAAAAAGAAACCAATATGAAATAAAGGTGGTTGTAACAATATCTAATTTTAGCGCAGATTGATTCCCACCGCACGCTCGCTTTTATACAGCATTCGGTTTTATTGTATAACGCTATTAATAAATTGTAGATAACCCGACAACCTGATATAATGGCCAAATATATCTGCGAATAAATGGAGAAAGTCCGAATTAATATTTATTTATTAAAAGGTACAAGGTATGACTTACGGATGAACTCTATCACTACGGATGAACTTCATCCGTGATCATGGCGCTTGCAACAGTGCCGAAATATCGGAAACTCATAGATATAAATAAACATGGTAAATATCCCGTCTTAAGTTCTAATGTTAGTGTTAGTGAAAAACTTATAAGGTGTGACTTATTTATTCTAGCCTAATGTCCAACAAAAGTATACATACATAGTTTGAATGTTATATCTTATTGTTTTGTTTTATAGTTCTGTTTGTGGTTAAATTTAAAATATTTATATACATATTATTATAAAATACCTTATTTAAATATACTTATATATAAATTAATAGAATGTATTATATGACTGTTTAGTAGGATACACTAGTGTTGATGAATATAACATTGTGAACCAATGTTATACATCTATTTAAACATTTATATATATAGAACTCCGTTAAACTACTCTTATCTCCATTTAAATTAAAGTACAAGGTCGTATCAGACGTCATAGTTTTTATATATAAATAAAATAATTAACAGTATCTATGTATTTACGAAGCGCTGCAATCAAAAACATCGGTGTACGCGTTTAATAGCTTGTAATGTGTATAAAAATAAGAGCATTAAACCTATATAACCCCAGTACTTTATTAGCTTAGCTAAGTATTAATGATATAATTGTATACTGCTGCCTCGTTGGTCGAGTGGTTGCAAGTGCGACTGCCGGTCAAGAGGGTCTGGGGTTCGATTCCCGATTCGGGCAAAGTATTAAGGGCGTTTTTCGGATTTTCGAAAATTTCTCAGTGGTAGCACGGAGTCTGGAATTGTGCTCAGTATATGGCAATATGCTCACCCTTTATTACATGGGACTTATAACACAAATGGTGAAAAGTGGGAGTACATTGTATAGCGGCATTGCGTGCCGTAATGTGCACCTTTGCCTACCCCTTCGGGGATAAAAGGCGTGACGTTATTTTTTCGTATATTTAACATTATTTTTATATATGCCAATAGTTCCAGAGCATTCTAAGTACAAAGCTATGTTGTGATTGTATTACCAGATAATCTTTTTATTGGGATAATCATATTACTCATGATTATCTTTCACTCTAGTGAGTCTGCATTTTTCCGATACAATGTCCAAATGTTAGTAAAAATTAGTTTTTTCTTCCGATAAATTATTGTAGTTAAAAGAGTTAGAGGAAATTGTTCCGTATATATTATTTTCCTTTTTTTTTAAAAAAAAAACCTGGTCTTCTGATTTTCTCTTGTGTCGTGAGTCCGTTTACCTAGACCCGGAACAACAATTTGTTGATCACACAAAGAGTTGCTTCGTGCGAGAATCAAACCCGCGACACGGTGCCCAGCCTTCGCAATAACCTAAAAAAAATTTTTCAGACAGACTGAAATATTAATACTGAGCCTTTTATTTATATCTATACGAATTAATAAGACTTTTATACTGCTTTAATTAACTTTAAAATTATTACAGATTAGGCTAAAATCACTAGATATTATTAGGCTAAAATCACTAGATATTTAGATAGTAATAATTTTCAATCATTTTCAGTCGTTTTTTTTTACCCGCAGTAGTTGTACGTGGAACAAACATTGTTATAGAAGTTCGCCAACTTGTCTCGTTAACACTGTTTTTATTTGCGTCACATATTTTTAATAATGCAGCTCATTATATTTTGTTTTTTCTTTTCGTTTACGACTGTACCTATTGACGCAAAACTTTAAATTCTTACAATAAAGTTTAACTACTGAGGTACTTCTGAAGACTATAATTTGTTTCATTTTTATTAATAGTGTTTATTTTTCTTTCTAGGGCTCAAGTCCGGAGTGCTGTGCTGATAATGCAGGACTAGACTCTGCCAATAATGCTGGCACGCCAGCGCCACCCCCCGGCCCTCGGTACAAGCTGGCTTCCGAGGGATCCCTCAGGGTATGCTGCTTCCAACACACCAGAACTGTAGTGGACAAGATACTAGCAGCCAAATTCCTAAGGCGATGGGAAACACACGTGCTATGCCTGGAGGAACAACACATTATTTCTAAAACGGTAAGTCAAAGTTTTCTGTTTACAAATATGTACACTTGCGCACTTGGGACTAGGGAAACGAATTCCAAATGATGGTTACGTAACGACCACGTCATTCTGATGTCAAACATTGTCCCTGAAATAATATGTCGTATATTTTGTTCAGTGTATTTCATATTTATGACAATCTATTTTTATCAGTAGTTCGGACTGTCATTTTTCATTTATTTTATTCAAAAGTGGCAGCATCACAAGTATTCGTAGCTTGTTTTTTTCCTAGCGAACTTTAAACACGGCCAAGTGGACTGTCTGACCACAATAGGCCTATGATATCGCAGCGAGGTTTAATGACCAAACTGTGCCTCAAATATTTACCTAATTGAGTACAATTTTTATGAGCGTGTCGTTCGACCATTACATCTAATTGCTTTGACGTAAGATACTACTAATATTTGTGCTATAAACGAATTTTGTAGCTTTTCTAGGTACAGTAGGCGGTCGTAACATTATCATGCATAGTTTATAACAATCGAATATCGTGTTTAAATAGCTTGTAATCTTCTTCGCATCTGTATAAACATATAATATACGTCAACGATTACTCATCCGATGTATTTATGCGTAATAATTAAGAAATTTTAATCGTTACATTTCTGTAACGTTTGCATGTGACATCAGAATATGATAATATTGTAGCGTAACGCAGTATTTTCATGTTTATTCACTGAAACGGAAAAACAGTTATGAGTAATTTCTACTTAAGATTTTCCGATACTTTCTTCTATTTATGTTCCATATTATTTACAAGTTGACTGCGAAACTCGATCGGGATTAACAAAAAAGTAAAATAAAAACATTTTGACAGTTTTCATACGGCCAGCTGCAAATATTTATTGTACCAACGAAGTATAGTAGAGTTCATTCCAAAATATTTGGATAGCAAACAAATTAAAAACGAGCGTATCGTGTTTTAGATTATCCTCAATAGTTCCAGAAACTAGTGAAAACATCTCAATAACCAGTGTTATTCACTGTATATTTGGAAAAACAAAAAGCAACGTTTTTGTAGTACTTACTGTATCAAGGATATTCTAATCTCGAACAAACATATTTATTCTTCACGGAAATTTCACACTAGGAAAACTGAAAGAAAATTGATTATTTTCCTACGCACGAATACCTATTTTCTGTAATTTTAACAATGATGCGTAAAAAGTAATTTTACTATAACGATTTAAAATGTGATTTCAACTTTATACATGTCTTTTGTTCTACGTAATACCTATTTGATAAAATTAATTAGTTTCCGTAGGTACTAGGGACATTGTGTATTCCTGGTGGTATGGTTTAACCCAGACAGAAATAATAAATTTGTACTAATTGAGGATTTTGTTATCCCATTTTAAAATAGACTTTACAATCAAATTTATATTTATATACATGAAAAAACCAACTTAGCTGGAAAACACATAATACAAATACACTTACCATGAATCAGAAATAGTAGAAAATCCCAAATCAATGAAAAGAAAGTTAGGTATTTATAGGTATACTAGCGACCCGCCCCTGCTTCGCTTGGGTGCAATGGTGATATATTATGCATGTTTTATACATATAAAGCTTCCTCTTGAATATTTCTTTTTTTTAAAAAACCGCATTAAAATCCGTTGCGTAGTTTTAAAGACTTAAGCATACAAAGAGAAATAGGGACAGAGAAAGCGACTTTGTTTTATACTATGTAGTGATTATTTTCGTGTGACTTAAAATTTCGATATCTAATTCATGGCAAGTGTCTAGGAGTCCTACACTTGTCTTGATAAGGATAACAAGTCCGTAGGTAAACCGGATAATCCGTCGTATAAATACTACACAAACAAAAATACGTTTTCTTTGAAACACACGAACATGTTTTGCTGATATTTCAGTGATAAGAATTCTTCAATCAACATACGAGTAATTGATTAGTCATTTCATTTCTAATGACGTCGGTTCTTAGTAATTATCATTGAAACTACGAATAGTGATTGACAATAATTAAAATAAACTTTGTAGTACGATACGAATTATACGCTTTTCCTTTAGACATTACATAGAATAGATAATTAATCATTTTCGTTAATGGCGTCTGAAATAAACACCCACACCTTTCTTTATCTTTGTTTGATAACCATCAGTGTTATCAGCTATCGAACATCAGGACTCATCCACTTAAGCCTACAACTAAAATAACACATATTTGCACTAAGTATAGGTACAATGTATATGGCGTAAGTGTTCATTGTTCTCTATAATAACGTCGGTACATACTCGTGGCTATATGTTGCCTCGTCTGATAACGTTGTTTGCAATCAATATTAGAGTGCTATTTACAAATACGCTCCGCAAAGTAAACATTTCAACCAGAATCTTAAACAACAACATTTTGATGATGCTTCTAACTAGATCACTAAAACCGTCACTGTTTTGTTTTCCTTTGCATTTGTTGAAACAATCAGTCATGAAGCAAGAAAATCAATAGTTACATTGCACTGTAATAATACAATATTTCCGTGCTTTTTTAATGGTATAAGCCGGTAAACGAGCAGACGGATCACCTGATGGTAAGCAATTGTCGCCGCCCATGAACACCCGAAACACCAAAGACGTTACAAGTGCGTTGCCGGCCTTTTGGGGGTTAGGAATTTAAGGGTTGTTGGGGAATCGGGGATTGGGAAAATTGAGAAGGGAGGTTATTGGGCCTCCGGTAACCTCACTCACACAACGACACAACGCAAGCGTTGTTTCACGTCGGTTTTCTATGAGGCCGTGGTATCACTACGGTCGAGCCGGCCCATTCGTGCCGAAGCATGGCTCTCCCACATTTAACTTGCTCAACTATAGTTTAAATAACCCAAATACCTCATAGTTTCGATCATTAATAAAAATAATCACTATTATGACGTATCGTGTTTAAATTAGATTGCAGCTTCGGCCCGAACCCTTCAACGAGGTCAATCGTAGATAAGAGAGCGTTCGTGCGTCACAACTTTTATATTAAACGTCCGGCTACCGATATGTTCGATAGTTCACAGCATTATGTAATGCACAGCGATGCATTGTAACCGATGCTCCACGCATCACATGTGCCTCTCAAATATCTTGATAGAATATCTCGGAATGAAACTTGCTTGAGAGAAAGAAAACACAAATGTTTACATTTACCTACATAAACGGCTTTAGGTGTTGAAAACAGTTCTCTCTTGACGTCATGCGTACGCAGAACACATTTGCATTTGGTATCCAAATTCAATGTTAATCGTTAGCCTTTTGGGTATTCAGGAGTTATTATCTGCTCCATAAATGTAGCAGTACAGACGTGTTAGGAGATCTGCAGTATACCAGCTGTCTGCTTCAAGCGATTAGTTCGCTTTTGTTAATGTATCTATTTAAATTGTATTTAATCTTGTACTATGTATAGTTTTGTGTATGGAATTGTGTATAAAATAGCATAATGAAAGAAATATGCAAGGCGGATATGAATGGCGGCCTAGACGGACATATAGCGACCAGATTGGCGATATATTAAGAAGGGCCAAATTAAAGGTACCGTACCCTTACAGACGTACATACGTGAAAAGACTGATGACTGTTGATGAAGCAAAAGAGGTAGGTAAGATTCGTAGCAATTGACGTTGTCATACCACCTCTACCTACTTCCATGTGAGACAGACGTGAGGTTATGTATGTATGTATGACATAGTAGCAGTCATTTGGAAAACATTTATAGGATATACCAATATTATATAAGTTTATATAGTTATAAGTTTAAACTAGTAACTCATGGTATAGGTACTGAAACGGAACGTACCTACAGGAAGTAATGTAAATCAATGAAAAACAAGTGAAAGTTATCTACACTGTTATCAACGTTCGTATTAATATCAATATTATATTCCTTATTTGTGTGTTAAGAGGTCGTGTCATGTAACATATCTGCATTAAACTTCCGTGTCCCGTTGATGCGCTAACGCATCTGAATCGTTGAGGCCACCGTGTCTTTGATGCGCGTACAAGAAAAATCACTTTGCCAAATGATTAATGACGACCAATTTTCCCACTCCGGTGACATTCGGAGACATTCGTGTTTTGGAAACACCTAGTATTTTTATCTGGACTTGATATAATTTAGCTATCGGAAAATAAATACGTATCTAAGTTCGTAATGAGGAAAGATAAAAAAGAACTAGTTTATCTATCTACCTACGTTACAAAAAGAAAAACTATTTCAGTCGCAGTTGCGATTAGTACCATTTTGTCTTTAAAAAAGTATGTAGGTATATCTTGCAGCACAAAAGACAAATATCTGCATTTCCCATTTGTCTGCAGTGATAGAGGACTTGTCAGACTCGTGAGCTCCACGCTAATGTCAAGGGTCGGTCGCATAGACTAAACATTTTGCTTCCATCGTCAGTCTGCTATTACAAAGCCCTATTCCATTAAGGAAATTGATTGTCAATAATTACATTTTACTTCATAAAGTGTATTAAGAAATGATGTTGACGCTCAACGTTTCAATAAGAACTTCGCAATAGATTCGATAAAGTCGTTCGAGAAACAATAGGCAATAACAGTTTTGTGACGTGCGTTGTTAAATCTAAACTAAGCACGCTTCGTCCTTCCAATACACAGTTAAATTACACTGCACAATCGATTTTAAACTCTATTCGTACAGGTAACCTTACTAAAATCCCTTATCACTCTCAAAAGGCTACTACGTTCTATAAACTACAATGTATTAAAAACGCATTTGGTTTTCCCTCGCTCTATATTTGTATGGATCAACACTTAAATAGTTTTTAAAAATAGAAGATTTATTATTAGTGAAAATAGACGCTACCGATTACAATACAAGTGGAGTACACGAACGTCATTTCGAGTTCAAAGCGTAAACAATGTTTTACCACAGAATAAATAGTTTTACCTCACATTGTAATTGGTAATGCAGGTAAAATATGGGTAACGGAGGCGCTAGTTTTTAAAAATGTGACATCATAAAGGGGCGTTGGCGACCGGTATTGGATTTATGGAAATCCCAGTATGCGAAAAATGGATTGATAAAATAATTGTAATACGACACAGGAGTACGTGTCCAACCGCCTGTATTCATTCGGTCGCTGGCCGCGCGGTGGAATGTACGAGTAATTAGGCGAGTCTCCCGTAGTCGTGGCGTTAGTCTCGTAGTCTCGAAGCGAAAGCCATCACGTGACCACATCTTATTATCACTTGTTCAAAGCAAAGCAAAACGTGGCAACAGTTGCTCACGTCATAAGTTATCACAGTTATTTGTATATCAGACCTCAAAGAGACTGAACAGTTGCCGGTTATCATTTGTTTTATTTAAAAATATGTATAACTCGATATGTCATAACACTAAAAGTTTGCGTTCTGGGTTTTCCAGATGTATCTTATTTTTGTAAAAAATATTATTTTAGTACTATTATATAAAAATAAGTTTTCCTTCCTGACGCTATAACTCAGATCGTACGAACCGATTTCAGGTTTTGCATTCGATGGAAAGGTAACGTCCATTATGGACAAGGGTCTCTGGGTTTGCAATTCTTAATAAGCCATGTCAGCTATAGGACGTCCACCGCTGAACATAGGCCTCCTCCAATTCTTTAATATATTTTTAATAAGCCACTAAAATAATAATAGGCATTATTCCAACTTTATTTATGTAATGTGAAGTAAGTTTCAAAACAACAAACATAGCTTATGTCATGTAAAAGTCACATAATTATAATTTCTATTCATAAAATACTGCCTCATAAGTAGCCCTTTCCCCTCATTTAGGTATAATGCGGTTGCGGCTAAGAATAAGTCATTATTAAGCCACGAAGAGAATGTCAAAAACATGAGAAAGTTTCTTCAGTTTTCCTCATATTTTGTTCTGCTCTGAATTCTGAAGAATTGTTTACTATAACCCTCCGCTTGGTTTGTTTACCACAATATTGTATCCTGAAGCCCAACGTGGCTTCGTAGCCATTTTCAGTAGATAAGCAGGAATCACTGAAAACAGTGAACATCCAGAAATCTTTCAATCTGAAGAGAGAATTTAATCCTCAAAAGGGTAGACAGAGGTGTAACGTCCAGTTTTCACCAGTTACCTATGTTATACACGATAAGAATGTGATGATTTCAATGCAATAGAGAGAAGGCGAACTTATACCCAGCACAATTTCACGCTGCGTGCTTTTACTATAATATAATTTTTCGTAAAACAAAATATTTCCAAATAATATTAAGTAGGTGCTTATCAACAGTAATTTTATAATTTAAAAAATAAATAGATTTTGGTATATTTATGAAAACTTGGATTAGGAAAAGGTTGCTAGGGAAAATTGACGTTACGACGCTAACGCTGCAAACAGTTACTACAGACTATAGAGTAATTAAACTCAAGATACTGGCACAGGGAAGTAACTCCACATGTAAATGTAACCCACGTATAAAACTATTCGGGAACCATCCAAAGTAACTGTTATTTTTACACGCGTACATTATTTAGTTACTATCGCATTTGTCATTAATATGCTTTTGACGTCATACTTGCAAAATAGAATACCTATTTTTTTGTTACCCACTCTGTCCGCAACAAGAGCTAATTTAATATCATAATATTAATTAATTAATAGTGAAAAACACGTTTCAATTATTTTTTTACATTACCTACCTATTAATTACTTTGACAAAATAAATAATAAACACTGACGTCAAAGGCGCGGTCGTTTACATCATTACATTAATTGGTAATTCTAATTATATTATTCTTTTCCATTTTTATATAATTATACATGTATGATACATGGATTAATCATGATATATGGATTAATTAAAGTACATTCATTGTATTTTGTGCGGTTTTGTATGATAATATTATTATTGCATTTTTCCTATAATGTATTATTTGTGTGATCGCATTTATATAGGACAATGACGTCCAGTAGCCTTCGTTAGATCATTGTGTACTATGTAATGTATTGAATCGTATTGTTATTCGAATCAGGTGAGCTCACATCATTACTTAAATTAGATTTCTATGGGATCATTACTTAAAACGTGACTCAGTGTGGCTGGTAGGCCTCACAGTGTCTTTACATACTCTGTTAACCACAATATTGTATCAGCACTCAATATAAATATGCACATTTCAGTAATGGTAGACATGAAGGAGTCATTCATGAATTTTGCTGAAAACAAAAACAATGATAAAACCCGTAGATATCAATTCTGATAACATTTTCAGGAATATGTGTCGGAGTGAATCACTGCAGTTCTGATATTTTTTAAATTAGAAGCTGACCATAATGAAACCTGAAATGATATCACTTATTATATGCAGTTACCAGTAAAACAAAATGGTTTCCTTTATAACTGTAACATATAACTGTCTCAAGGAACTAGCTGCTTTGTAACATTAGATGTTCGCAGTTTAAATTCCCCATATACCTTGAAAGGGTGATAAACCTTGGATGCGAGGTGACGTGTAAGTCAGCTGAGAGGAGACAATATCAGTGTGTACGGCGGGGGCAAGTGAGGGTAGTGAGTAGCCGTGACGTCACGAAGCGCCGCGGCCGCGGGCCCGGTGCCACTCGCGCAGGGGCATTGCTCCGCCACGTCATACATCGCAGTACACTGCCCCGCCTACCAAGTATTCTTCACAAAGCGATCACTGCGCCCTTCCCTTCACCTGACCCAATTCCCCCACCGATTCTACAAGCCACGAAAATAGGTTGCCAGCTATTTACAGCACTAAACAGTCTATCGAACACTAATGTTGAATATTTATGCACGTATCGGCGTAGCAGGTGCATCGTGTTTACGCACGACACGAAATGCAGATTTATTTTTAAAGTAATCAGAATATTTGGTGTATTGCGCTCGTAATCCACATACCTTGAACGTGACAATGTTTATTGATAATTAGTAACAATATTACGTATTTTGAGGAAATAAAAATTTCAGTTTATATCATCGCTGTAAGCGTAATGAAAACGTATCTGTAATAACCAAAAATAAACAAATCAATAAAATTTTAGATAGGCACTCGTAAAGCTACGAAGATTTTCTATAAAATGATGAAAAAATATAACTTTTCTTTGAAATATTTTATATGAAATATGTGTGTTTGCCATGGACGGTGCTAATCGCTTACCATCAGGTGATCTGTTTGCTTGTTTGCTAAAATGGGGGGTACAATCTTGTATGAAACACTCCGCAATTTTCAAGCTAGAATGCTAAAAATTTATATGTGGATTATTTGCGACTTACAAAAAAATCGTGTATCATTTTGTTTTGGAAATCTGCCCCTAATTCCTTTATAAACGCATGTGAAGCCGCGGGCGGAAAGCTAGTTATTTTATATAT